>NC_134091.1:61483693-61793892 GCF_000715075.1 Nicotiana tabacum | reverse complement strand
CTGGCAACATTTTGCACTATCGCCCCACAACATGCCCCATGGGGCGCAGGGCGCTAGTTCAAAAAGTGGCTAGAAATCATATTTTGGCACGTTCTGGATTTTCCTACATGCGCGCCGCATGGGGAGGTGCGACATGCGGCACTGTAGCCCAAAAATGTTAGAGTGAATTCTCAATTCCGCTAAAAAGGGTAGTTTCGTTCGTGGTTTGTTTTGGGGTGGATTACATACACCAAAACAACATTTTAGATGGACTTTTGACACATTTTTGACCTAAGGAGGCTAAGGAGGAGTTGGAAGAACACAAGCACAAGGATTTCATCATTTCATTCTCACTCAAGATCCGGGTTTGGATTGAATTTATGTTTTCCTATACTTTAGTTACATTTGTGAAGAACTCCTCCATGTCTATGGAGTAGATCCTTTTGGGTTTTGATGGATTTGGTGTATTGATGATTGTTTGTGTATTATAACTCTATTTTTATGTATTTGAATCATTTTTGGAGGATTTATTTGTTGCATCTCTATTCACTTGTTCTTGTAATCGAAAGAGGCATAATTTGTGATATCTTTGTATTATATTGGTGGTTGAGTTCATAGATCCTTCTAAGTAATCTAAGAGAGTCTAGTTGAATCATTGATTAAATCTAGTTAGGAGAATAATCGAAAAAGGTTTTCCTAAAGACCGATCCACTACACATTCTTGCATATTTTCACATCGCTTAAATTGGTTTATCTCGTGAGGTTAAGTCTTAATCGAGAGAGGAGTTTTTGCTGAACGTTTGAACTAATAATAGAGTGAATTCTAGAGACTCACTTGAACATTGGAAGTGAATTATCTAGAGTTAGATCCCGAACAATTATCTTGCACTTATTCTGTCAAAACCATATCCTCTTCCACTGATAACCTTAATTGCTTATTCCTTGTTTCGATAATCACTAGTCAATAACTGTAGATTTTACATTCTTTGTTAAATTTTATTATTAATCATATAAATCTCAACTGTTGATCCTCCTGGATAGCAATCAAGTTAGAAACTACGATAACACTGTTTAAATCCAATCCTTGTGGATACAATATTATACTATACTATCTTTGACTAGCAAGTACAATTTAAGTGTGTGTTTTGCACTTGTCAAATTTTGGCGCCGTTGCCGGGGATTGGCAATCAATAGTGTTTGAAATAGTTTGTAGAGCTAATTCAGGAATTAGATTTTAATTTTTATTTTATTTTATTTTTAGTTTTGTTATGTTTACTTCTCTTCAAGATTTCCTTTATTGAAGAAATCTTGAAGAGCATATTCTTGTTATTGAACTCTAAATGATGTGAAGATGGAGTACAACCTGCCTAAGAAAACGGTTGAAGAGTTAGCAGCTGATATTATCAGTGGTGTGCTACGTGTTTTAAATGTGGTGTAAGTCATGTATGGGTTGATTGTCAAGCAGGTAGGTATTCTTCTTATGGTTCATCTTTTGAACATACTCACTTTGTCTCTAGTCCGTATAGGTATGAGGATTCATATGGGTACAATTCTGATTCTAGTTGGGATGAATACCCTTATTTTGACTAGAATGAAATCAAAGTGAGACAACCACCTCAAGAGGAGAATGGTAGTTTAGAAGAGCTTATGTATAAGTTCATAAATAAGGTGGAAGAGAAATTTGTACAAGATGATGAAGCCACTAACAGCCTAACAATGCAAGTGAATCAATTAGTAAATAGACTTAGCTCGTTGCATTGTGATGGTGAATATATGGAAGAGATACTGTGTAAAAATGAGTCTACCCGATATGAACATCTACAGAGAGAGTTTTCCACTCTCCAAGACGACTTTGTTTCAACTGAAATGATTGAAAATGAGGTTATGGTTGATTATGGAGCAATACAAGAAGAGTTTAACCCCCATCCACCTATCCACAATTGCACCATGAATCAGGTGTCAAAATGCATGAAATTTCAAAAGAAACTCAAGAACTTCTAAAATCACAACCAAGCGTCTGAATCCTATCAAACCAACTCCGATTTGCACCAAATTTTGCAGACAAGTTTCAAATAACAAAACGGACCTATACCTAGTCCCGAAACTAAAATTTGAAGCTTGGTGATTGTGAGAGTAGCTTCGCGACATCGAAGCACAAAATATAGACATCAGAAACAGCTGAAAATCAACAACCTCTTAAGTCCGAAATGGTCTATAGCCTATCCAAAACACACCCGAGCCCCTTGGGCTCCAAACCAAACATGCACAAAAGAGTAATAACATCATACAAACTTGCTCGTACAATCAAAATACCAAAATAACACCTCTTGGACTTACCAGAGGAGTACTCACATGACCTTTCTTCTTCATTTTCTTATTCTAACCTTGATCATGTGGATGTTGTTTTTAGGGATTTATCGGAATATGCAGGGATTGATCTTGTGAATGAGTGCAGAAACAAGTTGAGGATAATCCTACAAGAACAATCCACCGCTTAAAATGAGGCCAAGAAAGAAAGGAAAGAGCGGGTCTTGCAAATATCCTTAAAGGACTTTGGCTTGATGAGCTCCATAAAGAATCCCGAGGAGCGAAAGCGAAAAATGCATTCAGCATTAGGGGTGGAGTTCACAAGTTCTCGGAAACGGAAAAATTTCAGGGAAGTTTTCTTTACCTCTTGCTTTTTAGTTGTGTATCATGGGGGCATGCCACAATTTAAAGTGTGGGGTGGGGGAATGTAAATATGTAAATAACTATTTGTTTTCGTTTCTTGTGTGTGTTTTCGTTTCTTTTGATTGAATTTTTTAAAGTTGAAAAAAATAATATTATTTTCTTAAGGTAGTATAATAATTCCCCTTGGGTTTTCTTTGTGCCGCGTTCTTTTCTAAGGGTTTTGTTTGAACTGGGTGTAGTTAGTTCTTATATTATTTTTAGGAGTAGGAAACCTTGTGCTGTGATTTGAAATGAAAGCAATATCTCTTGACTGTATTATGCCTTGAGAATAGTAAGTGCCTTAGTTGTGACGCTTAGGCTCAATTTTTTTGACTCTTGTTTAAGCACCTTAAATGGTACGATCTTAACTTTGCTTAACTGCTTTGACTAGAGTGTCTCGATGAGTCCGATCCTAAGTGAGTTATGTGCCATGTGTGTGTGAAGATTTGTGTATTCTGTGCATTGTATTTGATGTCTAGAACTTGACCTGCATGTTTGCAAAGCGAAATAATAGTTTTATTCAGTCTTGGTAGTGATATAAGCGCTTCTTTGTTGAGGCAGTTATATATTGTACTCACCTAATTGTTATGTATCTTAGTTGACCCTTTGAGCATGTAATCCTGTTTCTTTGGCAACCACATTATAAGCCTTACCCAATTGTTTGAATTGACCATCTATTTGAACCTTCTTACCTCTCACGAGCACTTGAAATTGTTATGAACTTTGTAAAAGTTAAAGTGTGGGGGTGTTGGTTTGGCTTTTGAGTAGAGCTATTGAATTAAAGAGAAATTTACATTGTTTTGAAAAAGTAAGAGCCACTCAAAATTTTGTGGTAATTCTTAATGTATTTGTGCTTAAAAAAGTTGGGAGTTGACATATATTGATGTAAGGGTGGAGTTATGGTTTGACAAAAGTGTGGGATTTTGAACGGTCAATTGTATGTAGTAAAGTGCTTAGGGAGGTGTAGTCAATATATCCAAATGTATCCTACCCGTCCCGCAACCTTCATTACAACCAAATAAAGTCCTACTTGATCCTTGACTGAATGAGCTCAATTAGTAGAGTAATACATTACAGGCAAGCTTATGATACGTCTTTTGTAGCCCATGAGTGTTACTTCTGAGAGTGAGTAAATTCTTTCTATCTTGAGTTCCTAATTGTTATTAAACCTTATTATTTTTGGAACTACTCTCTATTCTTGTATGAGGGCCCTTTATTCACGAAGAAAAGGTAATGTCGTTGACCTCTGTGTTAGAGTAAGTGAGCGGGTTGTGAAAAATGCGTGGTTCTTTTGAGTCAAATCTTGAGGCGAGGATGTTACAATATTGTGCTTAATCTGTTTCGATTATTCTTGGTGTGATGAGTTAGGAGAGTTGATTAAAAAGGTCGTGTCTATGTGAAGTGTAGTTTAATTGCTCGAGGACGAGCAATGGTTTAAGTGTGGGGTGTTGATGGTAGACTATAATCCCGTGTTTTAGTCGCTTATTATACTCTAATTCACTGCACTTTACTTGTGTTGAGCTTTAATTGGTAGTGTTTTTGCACTTATTATGTGTTTTATGCTTTGTAGGAGTGATTCTGAGTTATATAGATGTTTTGGAGCTAATTCGTGCTATTGGAGCTTTGAAGTCTGAGTAGAAGCCCAAGCAATTAAGCCGGGATCATGTTCGGGGGTCGAAAACCAAGTCTGGATGTCAAAAAATTTTAAAACTCATTTCTGGCCACATTTTGCACTACCGCCCCGAGGCATGCCCCGCGGGGCGCGGGGCGCAAGTGCAAAAAGTGGCCAGAAATCATATTTTGGCACGTTCTGGAATTTCCTACATGCGCGCTGCATGGGGCAATGCGGTAGTCCAAAAACGTTAGAGTGACTTCTCAATTCCGCTAAAAAGGGTAGTTTCATCCGGGGTTTGTTTTGGGGGAAGCTTAAATACACCAAAACACTATTTTAGATGGACTTTTGACATATTTTCGACCTAAGGAGGCTAAGGAGGTATTGGAAGAACACAAGCACAAGGATTTCATCATTCCTTTCTCACTCAAGATCCGGGTTTTGATTGAATTTATGTTTTCCTATACTTTAGTTACATTTGTGAAGAACTTCTCCATGTCTATGGAGTAGATCCTTTTGGGTTTTGATGGATTTGGTGTATTGATGATTTTTTGTGGATTATAACTCTATTTTTATGTATTTGAATCATTTTTGGAAGATTTAATTATTGCATCTATATTCACTTATTCTTGTAAGGCATAACTTGTGATATCTTTGCATTATATTGTTGGTTGAGTTCATAGATCCTTCTAAGTAATCTAAGAGAGGCTAGTTGAATTATTGATTAAATCTAGTTAGGAGAATAATCAAAAGAGGTTTTCCTAAAGACCGATCCACTACGCATTCTTGCATATCTTCATAATGCTTAAATTGGTTCATCTTATGAGGTTAAGACTTAATCGAGAGAGGATTGTTTGCTGAACGTTTGAACTAATAATAGAGTGAATTCGAGAGACTCACTTGAACTTTGGAAGTGAATTATCCAAAGTTAGATCCCAAACAATTATCTTGCACTTATTCTGTCAAAACCATATCCTCTTCCACTGATAACCTTAATTGCTTACTCATTGTTTCGATAATCATTAGTCAATATCTGTAGATTTTAGACTCTTAGTTAAATTCTATTATTAATCATATAAATCTCAACTGTTGATCCTCCTGGATAACAATCAAGCTAGAAACTACGAGAACACTGTTTAAATCCAATCCACGTGGATACAATATTATACTATACTATCTTTGACTAGCGAGCACAATTTAAGTGTGTGTTTTGAGCTCGTCACTATGACCATGTCGGAGTATGCTGTCAGATCAGTGAGTTGTCTCGACATGCACCAACTTTAGTCTCCACAGTCAGAGAGTGAGTCCGTCAATTTATCGAGGGGGTCAACCACAATATTAGATTCAGCATGGCTCGAGAGTTGGAGACTGATACCCTATACCAACAGGTGGTGGAGATTGCTCGGAGATTGGAGGGTATGTGGGGACGAGAGAGAGAGGAGAGGGAGGCCAAGAGGCCTCGATATTCTACCACATATAGTGGTTCCCGTGACCCAATTGTAGCCCGTAATGGTAGATGCTATGTGAACCGTCCTGTTCATTCAGCATTTCCAGCTTCTAGTGGTATTCCAGCTACTCCTAGGTCTCAGGTTGCCCATTATGCACCGCCACTGTCTATTGCACCTCATGCACGGGGTGCTTTTAGTGGTCAGTCCAGCCAACGAGGCCGGAGCCAGTCTTAACAACCATGTCATCCGAAAGCTTGTTTTGAGTGTGGTGACACTCGTCATATGGTGAGGGACTGCCCCAGACTCAGGAGGGGTTCACCTCGGGCTCCACGTATTCCACAAGGCCCCCAGACTTCTTAGGCCGTGGTGACCGCACCAGTTTGCCACTCCACCTGCACAGCCAACTAGAGGTGGATGTTGGGCGGGTAGGGGTTGCCCTAGAGGTGGAGGCCTAGCCAGATGTTATGCTCTTCCTACTAGGACGAAGGCGGTTGCATCCGACCCAGTTACCATATGTACTATTCTGGTTTGTTATTGAGATGCATCAGTCTTATTTGATCCAGGCTCCACTTATTCCTATGTATCATCTTACTTTGCTCCATATTTGTGTATATCCCGTGATTCCTATGTGTCCATGCTAGTGGGAGATTCCATTGTTGTTGACCGTGTGTATCAGTCGTGTTTAGTTGTTCTTGGTGGTTTTGAGACCAAAGCTGACCTATTGTTGCTTATTATGGTAGATTTTGATGTTATCTTGGGCATGGACTGGCTTTTGCCCTATCATACTATTCTTGATTGTCACGCCATGACAGTGGCATTGGCTATGCCAGGCTTGCCGTAGTTGGAGTGAATGGGTACTTTGAATTTTGTTCCTAGCAGGGTGGTGTCTTTCCTTAAGGTACATTGGATGGTTGGGAAGGGGTGTGAGGCATATCTAGCCTTTATGAGAGATTTCAGTGTTGATACTCCTACCGTTGAGTCAGTTCCGATAGTAAAGGATTATCCATATGTATTTTTGGCGGATCTTTCGGGCATGCCGCCCGATAGGGATATCGATTTTTGTATTGAGTTATTGCTGTGCACTCAGCCTATTTCTATTCCACCGTATCGTATGGCCACAGCGGAGCTGAAGGAGTTAAATGAGTAGTTGCAAGAGTTTCTAGATAAAGGCTTCATTCGGCCTAGTGTGTCGCCTTGGGGTGCTCCAGTCTTGTTTGCAAGGAAGAAGGATGGTTCTGTGCGCATGTGTATTGATTATCGACAGTTGAATAGGGTTACAATGAAGAACATGTATCCATTGCCACACATTGATGACCTATTTGATCAGCTACAAGGTGCCAAAATGTTCTCAAAGATTGATTTGCGGTCAGGCTATCATCAATTGATGATTCGGGAGCCGGATATTCCTAAGACTGCCTTCAGGACTCGGTATGGTCATTACGAGTTCTTTGTGATGTCATTTGGGCTGACCAACGCCTCAGCATCATTCATGCACTTGATGAATAGTGTATTCCAAACCTAAGTGATTTTATTTGGTTAGATTGCACGAATCCATTATTATTTTCATCATTTAATTAGTGATTTGAGTTGGAAATTTGGGGGAAAACTTGTGAAACTTCTTGTATGATTGAGGTCGGATTTGAGTAATTCTTGTATGATTGGACTCGTTATCGAATGGGTGTTCGGATTTTGTAATTTTGGTCGGGTCCGAGATGCGGGCCCGTGTTGACCTTTTGAGTTGACTTTTTGTTTCTTTGTAAAGATCGTAACTTTATTGTTCGTAATAGTTTCCTATAGTTTATATTTATGGTGTGAAGTTATTTTGGCTAGATTCGAGCCGTTTAGAGTTGGATAATAGAGGGAAAGGCTTATTAGTGGATTGAGTTAGCGTATTTTGAGGTAAGTGTCTTGCCTAACTTTGTGTGGTGGAACTAGCCCTTAGGATTGGGGTTGGTTTGTGTTAATTGCGATATGTGAAAGCCGTGTACGCAAGGCGACGAGTATGTACACGGGCTACATGTAGAAATTTACCGATTTTAGCTATGTATATTCCTTTCATGCCTTAATTGAGTTACGTTAACATGTTATGATCATTATTACTAGTCTATCTTCACATGTTCTACTTGTCTTATCTCTTACTTGTTAATTGCCTTTACATGTTTAGTTGAAGTATTATTTCCTCTATTCCGTATTCATTATTTAACCGTTAAGTTCCTCACTTGAAGCTGCTATTTTTGGAATATCTTGTTATTGAAATTGGTATTGAGTTATAAAGGCCGTGATTTGCATTGATAAAAAGTTGTGAAATACTACTCTTGTTGAGTTATTTACTTCCGGTTGTTATTGTTGAGACTCTTGTGCACATTGTGGTTGAGCCATGAGCTCTTTATTGTGAAAATATTGTTATTGTTGGTTTCTTTGGTAAGTTGTGATATTGGGCACTTGAGGTGCGATTTGTGATATATTGTGCTAGCACCCTCTTTTGCACTTAGTCAAGACAAGATTCAACTTGCGGTTTCTCAGTTGTTGATGAAAGAGAGTCGCCACCTAATATTTAAAGGTATACTAGGGTACCTATTTAATTACTTAGTTATGTTCATTATAGGTCCGCAAACCGGTGATATTATGGATAAGGAATTTTGTTCTTCTAAGGGAAAGGTGTTAGGAACCCCTCAAAATCTACGTGAGGTAGCTCCATACGACTTAGACTAATTTTAAGGAATTAATTATTTATACTATGCTTAATTACTACTAAGGCATGGCTTACTATATATATATATATATATTAAAGGGAGTATATGTAAGACTTAGAAGGGATGTGGGATTATAAAAGAGTTATTGAAGGTTAAGAGAGTTTTAAAAGTGGTCGATATTTTAAGGCTTGTAATTATTGAGTTATGAAAGTAATTACTTTGAAGAACAAATGCTTGTATAATTTTTAAAAGATATACGTAGGAAAAGTGATTCTAAATGTACCTTGGTTTTAAAATTCTGAAGAAGGTGAGTCTTTGAAAATTCATTTGGGCGATCGTTCGTTACTGTTTTTCATGAAAATCTGGTTTCATTCCTTGTTATCGAAGACCAGTGATTCTTTTCTAATTTTCTTTTGAAAATGGGCTGCTATTTTGATTAGGGACCGGAGCTTCAAAAATCTCTAAAAAAGTGAGTGTACAAGATGAACAAGTTATAATTAACGAGGCGAAGATTAATTACTAATTAATTCCCTTTAAGTCCTATATTAGTTAAAGTTTGCCTATGTTTCATGTGATATAACGCATGAAGGTAAAGCACATTATCTAATATATGAGTGTTGAATACATGGTAATGAAATATGATAAGACAACACAGGCAGTAAGCATAAAATAATGAAAGTAGTAAGCTAGGGCATAAATATAATGAGCAGTAACAAAAGAAGTAAGGGAGAGAGGACTGGACGCTGATGGTTGGGCCTTAATAAGGTAGGCCCGACAATTTGAGAGGCGCGGCTATAGCAGACTGGACTCTTCAATGATGCAGTAAAGCTGGTTTGGGCCTGAATTCCTTAGGAACTCAGCAGGCCCAAATGTATACATGCCCCAAAAAAAGAAAGAAGGTCATTAGAAGTATATCCAACATTCTCAACATATTGAAAACATATATGACATGTACACAAACTAACAATTGGAATAAGGAAATAATCAATACCGTGGAAAATTATATTAACGTGGTGGTTCTACTTAGCAAAATATTCAAATTGAAAACCTTTCATTGTCATTAAATATTAAACCCCCAAAGAACTAAACGTGCTAATGAATTAAGGGCTAAGGGGGAAATTCCACTTAAGGTCGATGCCCCCTTTGAATCCCCCGACACTTCAAAGTTCCCAAGGGAATCAAGGCCCAGGGAATGCATGTGACGGGGAGGGCATCCCAACTTAGAGTCGAACTCCACTCCCAAATAACCTTAAACACTAACAACATGTTTTTCTTACGGGTTTCAATGCCAATGAGGCCCTTTCAATGTAAACTAAATGATATAGCATTACATACCACAAAAATATACTTTTTCTCCTAACATAAGAACATATAGTCTACATTGGATACCAAATAAACATATATCAAATGAATCTAAAGATCTGACTTTAAACATATGTAGGTGATGGGGTAAAAGCATCATAAGCATACTACAAAGTTCTGAACATTAGAGCTGAACAATATTCCAGGGAAAGGCAAAACTATACAGCAACAACTCAACAAATACAGAGGTTAACAAAGATATCTAGGACAGGATCAATTTTCTCAATAGGTCTACAATTTTACAGACTAAAATATGGAATCCCTAAGGATTGCTATATAATCATACTCATAATAGTGTTAGCTTCAAACAAGTCATTATGTACAGATAGCATCAGTAAAGGTCCTTATAAGGTTTTAGGGGTCAGATTTGGTTTTAAAATTAACAACAGGGAAAGGACTGGAGTGGTTCTAGACAAGGTATGAAATCAGAAACTAAACAAGAATATGCAGTATTCAGTTAGATGCTTAAATACTTCAATGCAATAATGATCTTATATAGACAGGGAAAACTTTACACATTTATAGAATTGGATTAAGCATGTCATAAGGAGGGAGAGTTGCTGATAAAGGAAAGATATTGCATTAGAACAACTTTAACTCAAACTTAAGTTTAGGTTAGTACATGAATATGAAAATGATCATGCTTATGTTTTTTACAAGTTATAACTTGGTTATACCAGAGTAACTAGATCCTTTTTTAGGGAAGACAATCCTAAATGACAAGATGCATGTCAATTTGCAAAGATCAATGATAACCCTAAGGGATTAGAGACAGTAGATATGATACCAAGTAAGTTTTAGATTGAGCATGCAGCTGAAGGTGTTAACTAATCAAGAAAACAATCAAGATCAACCTAATAAGTTATCAGTCCTTATAACAAAGAAAGGGAAACAGGATCATGATTGTATTATAAGGAAAGATAAATTAGTCTTAACAGATGTATACAACAGGACTACTAGGAGAAGAGAAAATAGTTTAATTCAAACAAGAGTAGGTCAACAGAAGCAGCATCAACTAGACAAAATAAAAGACCATGGGGGGGGGACTCAGAAATAGTTTAACAAACACAAGTAGAAAAGAAAACATGTAAACACTTAGAGTTTATGCTTAAGTTTAAGAAACAAAGGATATAAACTTAAATACCTTCGGAGTCACCTTAATCATGGTTATCAAATAATAAGCTCAACTTCAAGACTCACAAATGACAGAAATGCAACAGCTAAGGATAAAGGTTATTGCATATCATTGAAAAGCTATGAAGTTCATGTGAACATGAACACATTATAACTTAAACATGTAAACTGTTGGAAATGCAGGAACAAAGATCAACATGAATCAATTAATGGCTTAATCAATCATTGATTAAAGACTCAAAGCAGGGCGAGTAACCACAAGTATCCAATAAATAAATAGAACATAAGCATTAACATACTGAACACCATAAAATACTTGTAATACTCAGAATATGACTAGCATATTTGTAGCATTCAAAGGGAATGAACAAAGGAGAAGAATGAGAGATGTGCTGACCTTTTTTAGAGCAGCAGACCAAACAAAGCTCTTTCTCAGTTGCTTAAGACCCCAGACACTTCAAGTTTTAACCATCGACAGTACTCAACAAACAAAAAGAAAAGAACAGTAAGAAAACCTAGGCTTTGAATCATAAATTTCTTAGTTTTTTTGTGTGTGTTTCTCTTAAGTGTTAAGTGGTTGGTCCGTGTTATTTGAGAGCATTGAAGGCTCCTATTTATAGTGGCTATTGAAGGCTATAGGATTTTAGAGGATTCAAATCGAATAGTGGAAGATGGCGATTACTAGTTGATGTAAGCAAAATTGAGTGGAAATCTAAGAGACATAGGTGAAAATCAGTAAGGATATTTACCCGAGAGGAGAGAATTTGACCGTTGAAGGCAAGGACCTTCGGATAAAGCTTCAATGTCCAGAGGTCACTGCGTTTGACCTCTGGACCTCGGATAACCATGATTAGATTCTGAGATATGCTCATGTATGCCATAGATTTAACGAAACGGAGGAGGGTCTCAGAGTTTTGACCCTTGCACGATTTGGTCTAGGGTTTTCATATTTGGGGTTTTGAATATCTATCAATGAGAATGGAAATCTGGTCTCAAGTTTCATAGCCTAGGGACGAAGCAATTTGACTCTGAGTTTGATTTGAAAGCAAAGACGAAATGGTGTTTCAAGCTTGAGAGGTTAGTCTCTGATGGCTCAGATTTAGTGAGCAAAAAGGGGAAATAACATCGAGATTCTTGAATTCAGAAGGCAAAGGAGATGAAATCTCTGATCGATTTGTGACCTTGCAATAATTTTGCAAGGTTTTGTGACTGATTGGTTTGTGAGGTTGAGAGAAAAGAGAGGGGAAAGGGAATGAGATGCAGCCAAGTGAGATGAAGAATGATTAGGGTTTTGGGTAGTTAGAATGGTCTCTGAGTTTAAGATAAGGGAATAGGATTTGGGTCGTTGATCCTTTAGATCAATGGCCTTGATATTTAGGGATTTAACAATTTTTATGGGGAATTTTGGTGTCCGTTGGATCCCTGTGATCTAACGGTTAGGATTAAATAATCTGGGTGTTTAGCAATTACAGAGACAATGGAGTAAAAATCATGGGTCGTTGATCATAAAAATGGATGGCCCGGATGATTTTTGTTTGTTTTGTGAGTGATAAGGACGGGTGACGTGGCGCACTTAGATTGGTTCAAATGGTTTAGGGCGGATTGCGAACCTGGAATGGAGGGGTCGTTTGGACTGGGTCATATGAGGGGTTGGGCCTAGTATTGGGACAAAATTAATTTAATGAATGGCCACTTTGTATTTAACTAAGGAATTGCAATTATAGCCATTTCGGTTTTTAACCCTTTTATAATTAATTTAATTAAACTTAATTATTTTTACTAAAATATAGTAAAATTATATTTACTATGTACTACTAATTATTGCAATTAATTATTTGTAAAAATACTTTATTTTTCTAAACTGTAACACTAATTTTGAATTATTAACATAGTAACCTAATTAAATAGAAATTAAATTAATTATAGAACCGACGTATAGATATTATTCTAATAATCCTAAAATAGTAAATATATTTTTAATTACATAGTGTCAATGCTATGTGATTAATTGACCGTCCACAGCTGCCTCTCTTTGATCGGAGACGATGAAAGAGTTTTCGGGAAAAGAAATTGAACCAAAACCAATTTTGTCTCGACTTTTAGGCAGGTATTGTATGAAATGGGCCTGGTGAATTGCAGGATTGAGTTGAGGAAGAATCTAGAAATATTTAGGAATATTGGGACCGAATTCTGGCTTTGAATTGGTTACATACCTCAGGCTTAACGAGGATCAGGCCTCATCTAATTCTAGAGTATGGACTTTGGGGAAGCGACACTCGCAGGAATTTCCCCAGTATCATATTATGACGATACAGCAAGACGGAAGATTGGTCACTTATGGTAGCTTGAATTTTGCGGCCTGATTCGAATGATTCAAAATTTTGTGCTTGCTGATCGTCTTGAGCTGGGATCTTAGACCTGCTACTGGGTTGGTTGTCCCCGTAGCGTTGTAGTTCGGTCTGCTGCTAAGAAAAGATTCCACATTGTGGTGCTTGTTATTGCAAAACAAATGAAATACATACATATAAATATATTGTAATGCAGCATATATTAAGATGCAATGTAAATGATGCAGGAGTGATGATGCTTGGCTGCCGGCGAGCCATTATTTAGGATTGGGATGATGGGATACTTGATCCTAGCTCAATTTGTTAGCTGGACTGTGTACCATTCCACAATTGTCGGAGCATTTGAAAATTGTCTCCGCTTGTTGGGAGAGGTTGATTGGTAAAGTGCGTCTCCGCTTGTTGGGAGAGCTTTGCACTGGGAAATGTCTCTACTTATCGGGAGAGCTTGATTGGTAGAGTGCGTATCCTATTGTTGGTAGTGCTTCGCACTGATGTGTAGAGTAATCTCCACTCGGTAATGATTGATTAAAACCATAATCATGCCTAAAGATGCATGTACATAATGTTAAACAATCAAAGTAATAGCAAATGAAATAAAAGCATGCCTAAGAGATACTCTTGACTGCGAAGCTAGGTTGCATCCATCGATTGGCAGAACATTGGTGATGAGGTTCGCGATTGTCTATTCTGGTGTCCGTGATGACGGAGCGATGCTGCGAATTGCTTTGTTGGTGAAGTTTGCAGTTTGTTATATACAAGGCTCCGATTGGCAAAGCCGACGTTTGATTTGTACAAGGCGCTCCTATTGATTGAACTGACAGTTTGCTATATACAGGACTTCGATTGGCGAAGCTATCGTTTGATTTTTACATGGTGCTTCGATTGATTGAGCAAGCGATTTGCTATTTATAAATTTCGTATTAACTGTCTGATTTCGAGGTACTTGCAAAGGATTCAAAAGTTAGCTTTATCTGTACTAGAAACTCTAAGAGAAGAAGGAAAAGAGATAATCTTAGGCAAATGGCGGGTCCGTCATTTTTCTAGTGTAGTCCTAGTGCTTCCTTACTCCCTGTTAATCCTGCACTCAAAGAAAACTTCTTAGTGGGGGGGGGGGGAGTTGGTTTGTGTTGACCACAGAGTTGGTTTTCCCCGTCCTTGAACATGATCGTGCCACGAAGTTCGGTAGATGGAACAGATTACAGTGTATACATATATTTCCTATTAGAAAACACTTTGAATAGGGTAAATGCCGTTGTTCCGGATTATGACACGTTAGGAAAGGTTCCCCACACGTGAGCGTATCTTCTTGAAAACTTTGTCCTGTTGATGTTGACTTCTTAGTCGCCTCTGACAATGCGATTGCTTGCTGTTGCGACTGCGTCCTAATTTGAACTAATGTATTACAAAGGTTTTCCTATGGTTAAGACTGAACCCTTTCAGGTACGTATCCAAAACTTAATCAGGTCTGCACGTAGTTCATGGATTATGATAAAATATGACGAAGGTGACCGATCCTGACTTAGGCAGCCTACGTATCCAAATGGAATCAGGTCAAGGCATAGTTCGATTGAAATAGATGCGAAATGATGAGATTAAGAATGAATATGGTCGAGTCTGACTCAGACATCCTACCTATCCAAGTGGAATCAAGTCAGAACGTAATTCAATTACAAAAGACGACTGAATCCAATGAGGATTGCCTACGTATTCCTTTCTGAGGAAATCATGCCGGCATAGTTCCTAAGCAACTTACAAAAGTTATATTTGGTTTTTCTGTTACAAGAGATGGGGGAGGGGGAGAGAAACCGAACCCCATGTAGGTTACCTACGTATCCCTCCATGGGAAGTCAGGTTGAACATAGTTCTATTACATCAAAAAACCCTAACTCTATTTGTGTTCAGACATAGTATCTCTTGATTGCGTTTGAGTTGATAGGCTTCATGTTGACTCTTTCATCCATTTCTTCCAAGATTAGAGCTCCACCTGACAGTGCTCGGTGAACCACGTAAAGACCTTGCCAGTTTGATGCGAACTTTCCTTTGGCTTTTTCTTGATGGGTAAAGATTTTCTTCAGAACCAATTGCCCCGGTGTGAATTGGCGAGGCTTCACTCTTTTGTTAAATTCACTGGCTATCATGTTCTAATATAATTAACCATGGCATACTGCGTCCATTATTTTCTCATCAATGAGCATAAGTTATTCCTGTCTGACCCGTATCCATTCTGTGTCGTTCCATTTTGCCTCTGAATGACTCTTAAGGATGGTATCTCGACCTCTACGGGTATTACCGTTTCAGTGCCATGTACCAACATGAATGGCGTTTTCCTAGTAGATGTTCTCATAGTAGTTCGATAACCTAGTAAAGTGAAAGTTAGCTTCTCGTTTCATTATCCTTGATTGTCCACTATCTTTCGCATAATCCTCTTGATATTCTTGTTGGATGCCTCGACTGCCCCATTCATTTGTGGTCTGTAGGCAATGGAATTGCGGTGGACGATTCTAAACTTCTCGCAGATTTCTCTCATGAGGTCATTGTTGTGGTTTGCGGCATTGTCAGTGATGATAGACTTTGGTATCCCAAATCTGCAGACGATGTTGTTTCGGACAAAATCTGCCACTACCTTCTTTGTGACGGCCTTGTAAGTAGATGCCTCGACCCATTTGGTGAAATAGTCGATAGCTACCAAGATGAAACGATGTTCGTTTGATGCTGCAGGCTCTACAGGTCCAATCACGTCCATGCCCCAGGCGGCGAACGTCCATGGTGAACCCATTACGTTTAACTCATTTGGTGGAACCCTTATGAAATCTCCATGAATCTAGCATTAGTGACACATATGCACGTAGTGGATACTGTCGCTTTCCATAGCCATCCAGAAGTATCCATCTCTCAAAATCTTCTTGGCTAATGTGAACCCGTTCATGTGGGGTACGCACGTCCCTACATGTATTTCTTCCAACAGACTGGTTGCTTCACCGGCGTCTGCACATCTCAACAAACCTAAGTATGGGGTTCTCCTGTACAGGACTTCCCCGTTGAGGAAAATGTGGTTTTCCAACCTCCTGAGGGCTTGCTTCTAACCATTAGTAGCATCCTCTGGGTAATCTTTGGTTGCAAGGAATTTCTTGATGTCGTGATACCATGGTTTACCATTTGGTTCTTCATTTACATGGAAGCAGTAGGCATGTTGATCCCTAATCTCTACCTCGATAGGGTCGATATAGTTCTTGTCTGGATGCTGAATCATAGATGATAGAGTTGCAAGGGTGTTAGTGAACTCGTTCTAAATCCTGGGGACATACTTGAAATCAATCTTTGTGAACTTCTTGCACAGCTCTTTCAGACAGTGTAGGTACAACAGTATCTTGAGATTCTTGGTGGACAATTCTCCTTGGACTTGGTGTATTAGCAAATCTGAATCTCCTATGACCAAAAGTTCTTTGTCCTTCATGTCAACCGCCATTCTAATTCCAAGGATGCACGCTTCATATTCAGCCATATTATTGGTACAAGGGAATCTTATCTTTGCTGATGCCGGATGGTGTTGTCCAGATTCTGAAATTAGGACTACCCAAATCCCGACTCCTTTGAAGTTTGCTGCTCCATCGAAAAATATTCTCCACCCAGGGTATGATTCTACTATATCCTCCCCGACAAATAGTACTTCTTCATCGGGGAAATATGTGTTAAGCGATTTGTAATCTCTATCCACTGGATTCTCTGTGAGGTGGTCGTCTAAAGCTTGTCCTTTGTTGGCCTTATGAGTTATGTACCCAAATCACTGAGGAGAATTTGCCATTTAGCTAGCTTTCAGGGAGGCATTGGCTTCTGAAATATTTATTTGAGTGGGTCGAGCCGAGATGTCAGATGCATAGTGTATGCTAACATGTAATGCCTTAGAATCTGGGCAATCCAAGTCAGAGCACAACAAGTGCGTTCTATCTGGGTATACTTGGCCTCGCATGGCGTGAACTTCTTTCTTAAGTAGTAGATGGTCTGCTCCTTTCTCCTAGTGCAGTCATGCTGCTCCAACACACAACCAAAGGCGTTGTCCAAGACTGACATATATAGCAACAATGGTTTCCCTAGTTTGGGGGGAACCAGTCCTGGCGAGTTTGAAAGATACACTTTGATTCTATCGAAGGCTTTCTGGCACTCCTCCGACCACTTTGTGGCAACATCCTTCTTCAGCAAAACTAAGTTCTATCCCCTTCCTGCTTACAATGAAACCCAATCACAACATCACAGATTACCGTGGATTGGGCTATGAAACAAGTGATGTAATTCAATCTGCCTTGAAAACTCATGACATCTTTCTTGTTCTTTGGTGGCGCTAATTCGTGGATGGCCTTGATTTTTGATGGGTCCAGTTCTATCCCCTTCCTGCTTACAATGAAACCCAACAGTTTTCCAGCGGGGACTTCGAATGCACACTTTGCTGGGTTCAACTTCAAACTGTACCTTCGCAGTCGTTCGAAAAATTTCCTCAAGTCGTCAAGTGCTCCGAGCTCTTTTGAGACTTTATGATGATGTCATCCACATACATTTCAAACTCCTTATGAATCGTGTCATGAAAGAGGGTCGTCATGGCCCTCATGTAGGTGGCGTCGGTGTTCTTGAGACCGAACGAAATAACTCTATAACAGTAGACTCTCTAAGGCATGGTGAAAGTTGTCTTCTCTGCATCTTCCTCGTGCATTAAGATTTGATGGTATCCAGCGATACAATCCACAAACGACTACAGTTCATGCTACACGCAGTTGTCGATGAGGATGTGGATATTTGGCAAAGGGAAATCATCCTTTGGACTAGCTTTATTGAGATCTCGTTAGTCCACACATATTCTGATCTTTCCGTCCTTCTTGGGCACTATCCAACCATCTTGGATAGTTGGTGACCCTTACTACATTTGCTTCTATCTGTTTGGTCACTTCTTCCTTTATCCTTAGACTTAAATTAGGTTTGAACTTTATGGGCTTCTGCTTGACAAGCAGCCTGGTAGGGTCGCTGGGCAGTCGATGCGAGACAATGTCAGTGCTTAATCCTGGCATGTCATCATAGGACCATGCGAACACGTCGCCGTATTGTCGAGGAGCTCAATCATTTTTTCCTTCTGCTCGGCTTCTAGGTGAATGCTAATACTGCTGTCTTTTACATCTTCTTCACTTCCAAGATTGACCACTTCTGTTTCTTCGAGGTTCGGCTTTTTCTGACTCTCCAGTTGTTCGATCTCCTACGGGAGATTTTCTGGCATCATATTCTCGCCATATTCCTCGTAATCCAGGTCATCGCTCAATGGTTTCGTTACATGTCATAATCGTGGAAAGCGATTTTTTATCGGTTTGATTACTGAAAAGAAAAACTAAGTATAAATGAAGCGGTAAAACAAAGTTGCAATATTTATAAAAAATGATTCTTTTTTTTAATCAAAAGGGGAACATCTTAAGCGTTCACAAGAGGCAAATGACAAAAAGGTACAAATAGGGTACATGCCTCAATTCACCGTGCTCTTTTCAAAAGAAAACCTTTACAGTTCCATACTATCAAGACTCTCGTCGAACTAAATATGGACTGGCGGTCCAATTCTGCAGCTCTTCCCCTGGTTCAACATCATTGATAATCGGTGTCTTGATTTCAGTTCCTTCATAGCATTCTTCAATCATGTTCACGAACAAAGTTCCCATACCGTCGATGATATCATCTTCGAGTGCTGAGCTCTATCCCGTACATGCAACATGCTTTGGCACAAAAACCTTTTTCTTGAACATAACAGTGCGAGCTTTCCCTTTCGGAGGCTAATATCCTATGCCAACCCTTACTTTCTACCCATTATATTCAATTAGTTCTATGATTACATTTGACTTGGATCCCAACCCTGTTCCTAGCCTGTATCCATATTTCATCATCTCCCTCATAACCATCTTGGATCGATACAGAAACTGCATTCCCAAATTTTGTTCAGTCTTCTCCATCTCAGTAGGCTGCATGATTTCCACAGCGTGGAAGGCAACTCCATCCAGCTATTGAATGAATGGAATAACATACTCCAAATAGGTGGAGTGACCCCACTTGTGATGAACCATGATCTCTTGGCATCCCCACTCAAATTTTATACATTGGTGCAAAGTATATGGCATGGCCCCTATCATATGTATGCATGGCCTGCCCAGCAGAAAGTTGTAGGAAGAGGAGATGTCCATCACTTGTAATTACGCCAAAAAATTGACCGGCCCGATTTGCAAATCTAGATAAATTTCTACAATAACATCCTTTTATGAACCCTCAAAGGCTCTCACCCTTACGTGGCTTTCCTTGACTTCCCTTAAGTGAATTCCTAACTCTCGCAGGGTGGAGAGCTGATAAATATTGACTCCTGACCCTCCATCGACAAGCACCAGGGACACCACTTTGTCCTGGCATTTCACAGCGATGTGAAAAGCCTTGATGTGACTTGCGCCTTCGACATGAAGTTCGTCTCTTCTGAAAGTGATCATGTTTGCTTTGACCTTTTTCCCAATTGTCGCGGCCAACGCCTCGCTAGTGGTGTTACTTGGTATACTTACCCAACTTAGTACTTTCAACAGGGCGTCCTTATGACTGTCGGAGCTCATTAATAGATCCATGATAGATATCTATGCTGGAGTTTTTCTCAGCTGCTCTTCCACATAATACTATTTGCTTGACATTCTTTTCCAAAACTCAGCATTTTTTAGGTCGGTTATGTTCCTCCTTGGAATTTGTGCTCTCCCCGTATTTCCTTGATTGACATCTTCAGGGGCGCAGCATCTCCCAGACTTATTCATATCATGGGCTGTGGCAGAATTTGTCATTTTGGCCTTTCCCTTTTGCTGGTATGTCCATGGGACGGTATTGTACTCATGACCTTCTTCGTCTCGAGTAGCATCAATATGTTGGTGCGTATAAGTCTGAACCGTCACTGTAGGCCTTAGTGGTATAGTAATGATCGAAGCCTTTTGAGGAGGGATCCTTGCAGTTTCTGCATTTACTATAGTGAAAATTGTTCCCTTCAGGTCATATTCTTCGTCAAATGTGATCATGTTAGCTCCCTAGTTTTGATGATTTGGTAATGGGTTGCGATTCACATTGGGTGGTGCCAGAGTACATTGAATGGCTCCGCTCTTGATCAGGGTTTCAATTTTTTTTCAACTTCAAATAATCTTCAGTATCGTGCCTAGGTACATTGGAATAGTATGCGTATCTTTTAGTTGAATCAAAATATTTGAAGGATGTTCAGGAACCCTTCCCTCGATTGGGTGTATCAATCCTGCTCTTCTCAATCTTTTGAACAATTAGGCCAGAGGCTCAACAATCGGGGTATAAGTTCTAGGACCCACACAACTTGGAGACTCTTCATTTGCCTTCTCAACATTTGCAACTGCTCAGATACTGACTCTTCTTCCTTACGCCTCACTTCTCTCTCCATCGCGGCGTATTAGTCAATCTCAGAAGTCACCCTGACCATGATAAGTGCTGTAAAGGTAGGTTTAGAAATGGCATATATAGGGGGAACGTACCACTCATGGGTGGCGGCATATGCCACATGTATGTGCTGGTTGGTGGTGAAAGTGACTCCTTCACGAGGAGGGGTAGTAGCATTAGTGGTAATAGGCGATTTCTGTGATGCCTGAGCATATTGTGGTACGTAAGGAGTGTGTATATGGGGATTTTGTGGGTTATTGGGGGTCACTGGAGGTATGACTTGAGTGTTGGGAGTTGAAGTTGGGGTGTTGTTGTTTTGGCGTGATGTGGAAGGAAAGTGATCTGGAAATGAATCCAAAGGAGGGAATCTAGGTGGCTGAGGACGTGTTGTCACGGCTAGCTGCGCCAGTTCTCTGATACGATGTACCTCTTCCCTTAAGGACTCAATTTACTGGGCCATCCAGGTCATGCGTTCATTATTTCTAGTGGTATCGTTTTCCCCGAATCGCCCCGGGCTGTCGGCTTTGACCAGAGCATGTTCAGTTGGGTCTTCTGCAGCTAACATCTTTCCCTTTGACCTTAGATTGTATGATGGTTCCCCCAGTTTTGGTCGACACAAACCAACTTCTTTTCTTTTGAGGGGTAATAATAAAGAAAAAAGAAAAATAAGAAGAAAGAAAAGAAAAGGAACAAGAGTCAGTTTCTTCATTTATGCGAGCAGGAAATCACGCAGAGCATATAATTCGTGCATTACAGCTAGTGCGTTCCTAGAATTTGTGGGGACCTCTCATTGCCGGAGGTGGGCCTAATTCGCAGATATTTGACAGACATTTAGACTTGACACATTTAGATCCGAAGCAATTTATTTTCATTGATAATTTGGACTGATACAGGTGGGAACAAGGATTGCATCATTGTTTCATAGAACTGCATGGGCTTGGACAACTCACCCTTTTGGAAAGTAAAGGAGAAAACTAGGGATAAGGGTACAAAGTGGGAAATAGGGGAAATCAACCAACTCTAATAACTATCCCCTGATTCGTTTCCCATGTCCTTCTCTTCTTCTGGCTCCTCTTCCGGATCCTCCTCCGTGTCTTTCTCAAACTCCTGCTCATCATCGTTGAATTCAGACTCCTCCTCTGGATCTTCTTCTGGCTATGTGCTTGATTAAATCTGGTTGCACTCCACTACACGATCATCATCTTCAGCTGGTGGCAACATGTGGTCAATGGATCCCGGGACCACCTAACGATGCATTGACGTGGTCACAAGATAATGCGACAAGATCTCATGGTAAATCTGCAAAGCAACCACCGCGTCCTCTAATCTTTTGGGCGGGCTAGTTCTTCTTCTTCATTAATCCAGACGTAATACTCGGGGGTACACCATGCGTTTTGACCCATATGCATTGTTACCAGGTCATTCTAATCTTCTTGCAGTCTTCTTATCCTGGGAATTGGGATCTGGCCATTGTACTCATCCTCGTATAGCACTGTCCTTGTCCACAAAGACACATCTTGGATCATCCCGAACTATCTGAGGACCCGCATTGGTGAGTATGGTTGAATGCCTTCCAGTCCGATCAAATCAATGAAGTACTTCTGAGGAGTCCTCAAGATTGCCCTTCCACCTAACCAAGAGAGTTTCCAGCTAATCCATTTCCCTGTCAGATTGGTCAGCATTTCTCTCCATTCTTCTTGCCCATATGGGGAGATCCAGTGTCTTATTCTTTCATTGTGGCTTCAGATCATATTATTGATACCACAAAGTAGTCGATGGTGGCCTCTCGCTGGAAGAAATGTTCAGTAGCCCAAATCTGAAGCATCAAGTTACAACCTTTAAAGAAATCATACCCTCATTCACATGCAGACAAAGCTCTAAGCATATTAGCTAATACTATCAGCACTAAAGTAGCTTGAAGATTGTCACGGAAGGTTGCCAGGACCACTGGTAGCAGGTTGATATTGATACGACCTCTTTGCTACGGGAAGACCGATGATCCTAATAGTGCCATTGCAAGGTGATAGGCCCGAGACTCTCCCACGTCACATGGTCACATTGAAACTCCCCTGAATACCATTCAAAGATTTCATGTTGCCCAAATCTGTCAAACATCTAGTCGAGGCTCACTCATCCGTCCTCGATACTTCTGAGGCTTCTTCTATTGGCAAGGCCTAAGGCATCCATGAATCAGCAACCGGGCATAGTAACTGGAAATACTGTCTTTCTTCCATTAAACGACAGCTCTGTGAAACTTCTAACTTCTTCCAATGTCGTTACTAACTCACAATCGGAAAATTTGAACATCACCTTACCCGGATCCCAAAATTCTATCAACATGCGAGTGAGCACCCTGTCTGCTTAGATGTTTATCAATGAAGTTAATTCCCCTAGGTGCGTCCGAACCTCATCTCTGTGTTCCCGATGAATATTCTTCCACCACTGTTTTAACTTATGTGGTGCTCCTATTACCATGCTGATTTCAGGGATGTTTTGGTTGATTTCTATTTTCTAAGGTGGGTAAAAGAAAGATATTTGGGTAAGTGTTTGCTTTGAAACCTCAAGTGTCTTGTCATGTTTGTTTGTCTTTCTACAGAAGTTATGTCGTTGGGTGCATGACCCGTTAACATCAAGGCGGCTTTTCTAATTATGTGTCGGTCCTGAGGAACGACTTACCTGAGGTTTATGCAATATGACCTATTTTACTAGAGTAGAGTGTTTCCTACTTTTGAATTGGGCTGGAGGCTGCGAGAAGTTATGTAAGTTGACTTGACAAAGTCATTCTTTGAAAGTAGAGAGTTTTGAAAAGAAGGTTCGGAGAGGTGTAAAAGACAACCCTCGCGTGCCATTGTGTGTGATAGTGTATGGCCAAGACTCGATTGGAAGAAATTTGATGACAATGTGTATAAAGCAGTAACAACCAAATGTGTAGCAGCAATAAGCATGGTAATCATAAAGAGCAAATAATTATAAAGAGCAAATAAAGCAGGTAAGCATGTAATTGCTATTTCAACTATAATTAAAGGAAGGTATAAATAAATCTAGAGTCCAAATTAGTCTAAGTCTGCTAAGGTCAAAAACTAAGTGTCTGTTCCCCAATAGAGTCTCCATGTTGTTGCACCCTATTTTGCACTTAGTCAAGACATGATTCAACTTATGGTTTCTCTGTTGTTGATAAAAGAGAGTCTCTACATAATATTTAAAGATATACTAGAGTACCTATTTAATTACTAAGTTATGTTCATTGTACGCAAATCGGTGAGATTGCGGGTAAGGGTTTTGTTCTTCTAAGGGAAAGGTGTTAGACACCTATTAAAATCTACCCGAGGTAGCTCCATAGGACTTAGACTAATTTTAAGGAATCAGTTATTTATACTATGCTTAATTACTACTAAGGCATGGCTTTCTATATATTAAAGGGAGAATATGTAAGACTTAGAAGGGATGTGGGATTATAAAAGAGTTATTGAAGGTTAAGAGAGATTTAAAAGTAGTCTATATTTTAAGGCTTGTAATTATTGAGTCATGAAAATAATTACTTTGGAGAACAGATGCTTATATAATTCTTAAAATATGTACGTAAGAAAAGTGATTCTAAATGTACCTTAGTTTTTAAAATTCTGAAGAAGGTGAGTCTTTGAAAATTCATTTGTGTAATCGCTCGCTATTGTTTTTCATGAAAATAAATTCATTTGGGTAATCGCTCGCTACTGTTTTTCATGAAAATTTGGTTTCATTCCTTGTTATCGAAGTCCAGTGATTCTTTTCTAATTTCCTTTTGAAAAAGGGTTGCTGTTTTTATTAGGGGCCTGAGCTTCAAAAACCTCTTAAAATGTAAGTGTACAAGATGAACAAGTTATAATTAACGGGGCGAAGATTTATTATTAATTAATTCCCTTTAAGTCCTATATTAGTTAAAGTTTGCCTATGTTTCAAGTGATATAAAGCTTGGATATAAAGCACATAATCTAGTATATGAGTGTTGAATACATGGTAATGAAATACGATAAGACAACAAAGGCAGTATGCAAAAAATAATGAAAGTAGTAAGCTATGCTATGGGAATAATGAGCAGTAACAAAAGAAGTAATGGAGAGAGAACTTGACTCTGATGGTTGGGCCTCAATAAGGTAGGTCCAGCAATTTGAGAGGTGCGGTTATAGCGGACTGGACTCTTCAAAGATGCAACAAAGCTGGTTTGGGCATGAATTCCTTAGGAACTCAGCATGCCCAAATGTATACATGCCCAAAAAAGAAAGAAGGTCATTAGAAGTATACCCCACATTCTTAACATATTCAAAACATATATGACATGTACATAAACTAACAATCGGAACAAGAAAATAACCAATACTGTGGGAAATTATATTAATCTGGTTGTTCTACTTAGCAAATAATTCACATTGAATACCTTTCGTTGTCATTAAATATTAAACCCCCAAATAACTAAATGTGTCAATGGATTAAGGGATAAGGAGAAAATTCCACTCAAGGTCGATGCTCCCTTTGAATCCCCCGACACTTCAGAGTTCCCAAGGGACTCAAGGCCCCGGACAATGCTTGTGCCGGGAAGGGCAGCCCAACCTAGAGTCGAACTCCATTCCCAAATACCCTCAAACACTAACAACAAGTTTTCCTTATGAGTTTAAATGCCAATGAGGCCCTTTTAATGTAAACTATTTGCTATAGCATTACCTACCACAAAAATATACTTTCCTTCCTAACATAAGAACATATAGTCTTCATTGGATACCAAACAAACATATATCAAATGAATCTAAAGATCTGACTTTGAATACATGTAGGTGATGGGTCAGAAGCATCATAAGCATACTACAAAGGTCTGAACATTAGAGCTGAACAATATTCCAGCGAAAAGGCAAAACTATACAATAACTCAACAAATACAGAGGTTATCAAAGATATCTAGGACATGATCAACTTTCTCAATATGTCTACAATTTACAGACTAAAACATGGAATCCCTAAGGATTCCTATAAAATCATACTCCTAATAGTGTTAACTTCAAACGAGTCATTATGTTTAGATAGCATTAGTAAAGGTCCTTATAAGGTTTTAGGGGTCAGATTTGGTTTTAAAATTAACAACACGGAAAGGACTGGAGTGGTTCTAGACAAGGTATGAAATCAAAAACTACACAGGAATATGTAGTATTCGGTTAGCTGCTTGAAGATCTTATGCAGACAGGGGAAACTTTACACATTTATAGAATTGGATTAAGCATGTCACGAGGAGAGATAGTTGGAGATATAGGAAAGATATTGCATTAGAACATGTTTAACTCAAACTTAAGTCTAGGTTAGTACATGAATATGAAAATGATCATGCTTCTATTTTATACAAGTTATCACTTGGTTATAGCAGAGTAACTAGATCATAGGTTAAAGAAGGCAATCCTAAAAGGCAAGATGCATGTCAGTTTTCAAAGATCAATGATAACCCTAAGGGATTAGAGATAGTAGGTATGATACCAAGTAAGTTTTAGATTGAGCATGCAGTTGAAGGTGTTAACTAATCAAGAAAACAATCAAGATCAGCCTAACAAGTTATCAGTCCTTATAACAAAGAAAGGAAAACAAGATTATGATTGTATTATGAGGAAAGATAACTTAGTCTTAACGGATGTGTACAACAGGACTACTAGGAGAAGAGAAAATAGTTTAATTCAAACCAGAGTAGGTCAATAGAAGCAGCAACAACTAGACAAAATAAAAGACCATAGGAGAGAACTCATAAATAGTTTAACAAACACAAGTAGAGAAGAAAACATATAAACACTTAGAGTTTATGCTTAAGGTTAAGAAATAGAGGACATAAACTTAAACACCTTCAGAGTCACCTTAATTATGGTTATCAAATAATAAGCTCAACTTCAAGACTCACAAATGATAGAATGCAACAACTAAGGTTAAAGGTTATTGCATATCAATGAAAAGCTATGAAGTTCGTGTGAACATGAACACATAATAACTTAAACATGTAGATTGTTGAAAATTCAGGAACAAAGATCAGCAGAAATCAATTAATGGCTCATGAGCAGCACGTAAGGATCGTGCTCCAAAGAGAAAAGAACTTATATGCAAAATTTTCAAAGTGTCAATTCTGGCTTGATTCGGTAGCATTTTTTAATCATGTAGTGTAAAGTAAGGGGAACAAGGTAGATCCGATGAAGATTAAAGCAGTTCAGAGTTGGCCCAGACCGTCTTCAGCTACTGAGATTTAGAGTTTTCTTGGTTTGGTAGGGTATTACCGTCGATTCATGGAGGGTTTCTCATCTATTTCTGCATCTATGACCAGATTGACCTAGAATGGTGCTCCATTCAAATTATCAATGGCTCGGTCTCCACCTCTAGGACGCCTTTTACCCGTCTGTCCTCCACCCCTAACTGGTCGTGTGGGTGGTGTAGTAACTGCAATGGGGCACGTAGCCTGAGTGCTTTGATGAAATAAGTCTCTCCCAAGTTTTTGACAATTTTTCTCATGATGTGCCTAGTATCACCGTATTCATAATAACCCTTTTGCGGGTTAGGCTGCTCATATTGAGTCTGTGCCAGATAACTGGAATAACCATTGTAGGAACTCATGTCGGTGGTGCATTAAAAGAACTTACTGGAGCACCCTGAGTAATCCGATGTGCGGACTGGGCTGGCCGACTGCCCGAGCCCCCTCCATAATGATTTATACTTGCAGAGTAGAATCCACTGAATCCCCCAGAACCTTGAGACGTCTTGGTCTCCTTAGTTTGCCTTTTTTTTTCTCACCCCGAACATATTCTAATATCTTGGCAATTTGTACAACTAGCAGAAATGAAGTATCAGCTTGTAGCTCCCGAGTCGTACAAAATTTTAAGATCATAATTGAGCCCTTTAATGAGTCTATGGACTCGCCCTCTGGCTGTAGGAAGCAAAGTAGGAGTATGACGGGCTAACTTATTGAACTTGATGGCATATTCTAACATCGTCAGTAGTGACATGACGCAACCATTCAAACCATATGCGTCACGCATTACGGAGAGTCCAGAAAACAAATTCTTTCAAAAGCGTTTCTGAGAATTGAGCCAAGTGGGCGGTCTGCTCTCTTCATAGGCTTGCCACGAAAATCGGTGGAGAATTATCTCTCCCAAGGTGAATTTCTTCTTTTGTTATACTGACTCTACACTGTTGAGCTGACCAATTTCTTAACATACTCTTCGACTCTTCTTTGGGGTAACCCTTACCCTTATTTATACACAACGGTCACAAAAGTAGAGCTCCATACAGACAAATCTTGTCACGAACCACATAGTCCAGACTCTCGTCAACAAGTGTACTTACTCCGAAGCACCCCAAAATCCGCAACAGTGATGTCCACACTGAGTAGACCTTCTACAAATTTAGAGTTGTTTCTATAACTCCTTTGGTATTGAAGTATAGGATTATTAAGGAGGCGAACATACCGCAAGTCCCAACCTTATCCTCTACAAAATCTTAGGTCTTAAACATGTGTAAATTTTAGGGAACCTTTCAGTACCACATATATACATTTCAGGCCAAAACTGATATAATACATGACCCTGCAATCCACCCATTGGTAGTGGACTCCCCCTACTCGGCGCGAAGTCATAGGTCACAACGTCCGATGATCCACAATAATAATCTTCACAGCTTGTATAAATCAACCAGACGCCAACGTCCTTTGTACCCCCACATGATTCACTAGGTGATCTCTCAATACGCCCGCATCTTCAGTCGGAACCACACGTTGAGGCAATGTTTGAGCATCTCTGGCTCCCTCATAGTCCATCTACGGCATCATGAACCGTCAACGCACAACTGATACCGAGTGTACAATGTCATACACGAGCGGATACAAAGGAATATAAGATATATGTTTCAAGCTAAATCAATGTTGCACGATAAGGAGTCAAAGAAGTGAATATTTCCTAACAGTTCCATAGCCTCTCGAAGATAAGTACAGACGTCTCCGTACTGATCTGCAAGACTCTACTAAACCTGCTTGTGACTCATGACACCTATGAACCTAGTGCTCTGATACCAACTTGTCACGACCCCAAATTCCCTCTGTAGGATGTCGTGATGGCACCTAATCTATAAGACTAGGTAAGCCTATCAATGCAGAATAATAATAAATATCTGAAATAAATAAACTACAATTCAAACAATTTCAACTCCCAAAACCCAGTAGAAATAAGTCACAAGCTTCTAAGAATTTATTCTCAATGTCTCTATATGTCAAGGTCAAAATAAAATATAAGGAAGAAACATAAAATGATAGAAGGGGACTCCGGAGTCTGCGGACGCTGGCAGATATACCTCGAAGTCTCCGTGCGCAGGTAACTCACTGACGTCTAGGCTGGTAAAAATGTACCTGGATCTGTACAAAAAGATGTGCAGAAGCGTAGTATGAGTACACCATAGCGGTACCCAGTAAGTGCCAAGCCTAACCTCGGTAGAGTAGTGACGAGGTCAGGTGAGGCCCTATTGAAATATAATAATGGCATGGTAAAATGTTTATCAATGTAGTAAAATAAAATGACATTGGAAATGAATCAAATAGTATGTCACATTTAATGACACCAAATAATTGCAAATAATATCTCGTGGAATCAAAACAGAATTTTCTTCAACTTTATGAAAATCACAACAATTAATCGAAAGCAACTATGGCCATAAATCAATATCAACAAGGGCACTACCGAGGTACCGCCTCGTAGTCCCAAGTTATAAATAATTTCACAATATCTCATTTCCTTATATCACCGCGGGAGCCTTCACAATTTATTTAAAGAAAATATTTTTTCCCGAAATAGCATCCCGCGTTTTAGCCACCCTTATCACAGCGCATGACTTCTAGTAGTCACCCTTACTAGCCACGCGTATCAAGCCACCCTTATCTCACCGCATGCGTTTCAACACCCAGACCTTATACCACCGCATGCGTATCAATATCACAATATATCACAATTTGCACCACAAGTGCTCAAATAATTTAACTTGCCAAAATAATTCAACAACAGTATTTTTTCACAATAAATAGCTCACGACTCATGCCAAATAAATCATCAATAATATTTTTCTACAATAAAGAGCTCACGACTCATGTCAAAATAATTCAACAATAATATTTTTCCACAATAAAGTGCTCACGGCTCATGTTAAAATAATTCAACAATAATATTTTTCCACAATAAAGAGTTCACTGCTCCATCACAATGAGTACGAAAATCTTACAAAAATATTCAAGAGTAAATAATTCAGGAAAATAATATTTCAAAATCTTTAATATGTTACTTCAATATCAAGTTTAAAAATGTCAAATACTTCATATTAATAATATTTAATTTAAAGAAAATCAACCTTCAAATAATGCACAGAATAAAAGAAACCAAGTTCCAACTAAACAAAAAAAAAACAATTAGCCGGAAAAGGTCAAACAAATTTAAAATATAAACATTAAATCAATAATGAAGAATATAACAAAATAAAATAATTTAATTAATGCATAACAGTAATCTACACAATTTAAAATATAATCATTCATATCTAGCACGTGTACACACTCGTCACCTTATGTACACGACTTTCCACACATTATAATTATCAATCCTAGGGAAATTTCTCCCACACAAGGTTAGACAAGTCACTTACCTCGACTTGCTCCAATTTAACCAAGTATTATGCTTTTTCCACGTTTTTTCGACTCCGATCGACTCGTATCTAATCATAATTTATTCGATACAGTCAACAAAATTTATAGTAATCAATTTCATAAGAAAATATTATATTTTCAATAAAATCCGAAATTAGCTCAAAATTTATCCGTGGGGCCTACATCTCGGAATCCAGCTAAACTTATAAAATCCGATAACCCATTCAATTACGAGTCCACCCATACCAATTTTACCAAATTCCGATAACAACTCGACCTCCAAATCTTAAATTTTCGTTTTTCGAAGATTATGCAAAAATCTTGATTTTTCTTCTATAAATTCATGGATTCATGATGTAAATGAGTATGGAATCATGAAATATAATCAATATAGGATAAGGAACACTTACCCCAATGTTTTCCCATAAAAATCGCCCAAAAATCGCCCAAGAACCGTGTTCCAAAAATCCAAAACGAAATAAATGAGATGACCATTTTTGGTCCTTAAGTTTCTGCCAATCCGTCACTAAAAGTCCATTTTTCGTCACTAAAAGTCCACCAAAAACTGCTCTACCAGTCTTCTTTCAATCGATCATAACTTTATGTACCAATGTCCAAATGCTGAATGGTGTAACTTTCTGGAACCTAGAATCCAACGACTACAACTTTCAAGTTTTGAAAATATTCCGATTCCTTATGAATTTCGATATATATGCTTCCAAAGTCGGCTCCACACATCAGAAATTTCTGTCAAAATTGCTCTATCAGCCTTCATTCAATCCATCATAACTTTCTTTACAAATGTCCAAATGATGAACAGTTTAACTTTCTAGAAACTAGAATCAAAGGGCTATAACCTTTATGTTTTGAATATTTTCTGATTCCTTATAGATTGCTCGATATAAGCTTCCACATTTGGCTCCATGCACCAGAAATTTCTGGCGAAATTTCTGCGATAGAAATTTCCAGCAGCCTTCTTTGTCCGAAATCCATTCCGTTTACCTTCCGAAATCCACCCGAGACCCTCGAGACCTTAACCAATTATACCAACATTTCCCAAAATACAATACAAACTTAGTCGAGGCTTCAAACCACATCAAACAACATCAAAACGGCGAATCGCACCTCAAATCAAAATCTATGAACTTTGAACTTTCAAATTTTATATCTTGTGCCGAAACACATCAAATCAATTCGGAATGACTTCAAATTTTGCACACAAGTCATAAATGACATAATAGACCTATTCCAATTTCCAGAATCGGATTCCGACCTCGATATCAAAAAGTCAACCCCCCGGTCAAACTTCCCAAAAATTTAACTTTTGGCATTTCAAGCCTAATTCCACTACAGACTTCCAAATAAAATTCCGATCATGCTCCTAAGTCCAAAATCACCATACAGAGCTGTTGGAATCATCAAAATTCTATTCCGGGGTCGTTTGCACATAATTTGACATCCGGTCACTATTTGAACTTAAACTTTTAATTTTTCATCAAAATTCCATATCTCGGGCTAGGGACCTCGGAATTTAATTTCGGGCATAAGCCTAAGTCCCAAATCACGATACGGACCTACCAAAACTATCCAAACACTGATCCGAGTCTGTTTGCTCAAAATGTTGACCAAAGTCAACTCAGTTGAGTTTTAAAGCTCTAATTCACATTTTAATTCATTTTTCACCTGAAAACTTTTCGGAAAATTTTACGGACTGCGCACACAAGTCGAGGAATGATAAATAGTGCTTTTCGAGGTCTTAGAATACAAAATTAATTATTAAATTTAAAGATGACATTTTAGGTCATCACAGTCCCACAGATAAAATCTCGATCAACCCGAGCCGGTACCCAAATCTGCACAGAAAGTGCAGAGTGCAGTATTAGTACAATCGACCCCATGTACTGGTAAGTGTCGAGCCTAACCTCGGCAAAGTAGTGACGAGGCTAAGGCAAGGCACCTACAAATCAACCTGTACAATTTAACAGTGTATATACAAATAACAGTAATGAAAAGCTAGACAGGAATTATCGGGAGGGGGAAACATGCTGGGGGAAATACGAAATAAAGAGCTACAGCAGAATGAGAACTAGAATAACTAGTATACTATGAATCAACAGGAGCACGAATACAGTAAAGGAAAAATGCACGGCATCACCCTTCGTGCTTTTACTCTCGATCTCACCAAAAATCAATAGAACGGCACGACATCACCCTTCGTGCATTAACTCTCATATCATGGCACGGCATCACCCTTCGTGCTTTTACACTCACAATATGGCATGGCATCACCCTTTGTGCATTAACACTCACAATATGGCACGGCATCACCTTTCGTGCATTAACACTCTCCCTTAGTATAATGAAATGCATAAATAAAAACAGGGAGATAGAATAACAAGTACAAGCCTTACTTCAACATTTGGTTCTACAATATCAATCTCAACTTTAAAATAAATACTCAATTATCACCAGAGAATCCGTAAACATGATAAGAACGATCAATTTGACAACACTAGTCTAAACACGTAACAATTAGGCATAGAAAAGAGACAATATAAGAAAAACGGGAGAAAACAGGGAAAACAGGTAACTTGGCGGCGCATAAGTACTCGTCACCTCACATATACGCCGCTCACATGAATTTCACATAGCAAATAATCTGAGGTTCCTAATTCCCTTAAGTCAGGGTTAGACACAACACTTACCTCGTTCCGAAGGTCACTCAATACTCAATCACAACTTTCCCTTAAGAATTCACCTCCAAACCACTCGTATCTAATCAAAAACGACTTAATAATATCAAATATTGCTAAAGGAATCAATTACATTGCATAAATGTAGATTTCCCAAATTTTCCTCCAAAAAGTTGAAAATAGACCTTGGTCCTGCTTTGTCAAAACTCGAGGTTCGGACCAAAATCTATTTACCCATTCACCCCTGAGCCCGGATATATAATTAGTTTTGGAATTCGACCTCAAATATAATTGAGGTCTAAATCCCCAAATTTTTGAAATCCCTAGTTTCTACCGAAACCCCCTAATTCTACCATGAAAACTCTAGATTTTAGGTTGAAATTTATGAAATGAAATGGGTAATTGAAAGAAAATAGTTTAGAATCACTTACCAACACTTTGGGAAAGAAAATGACTCTTGAAAATCGCCTGTAACTGTTTGGTTCTTGAAAATATTGAAGAAATGGCTTAAGCCCCATTATGATTCTATTTTATGCACTGGGTGACAGTGTCTATCGCATTCGCGAGGCCACTGTCACGCTCGCGAAGAGTATAGGTTGCCAACCCTTTGCATTCGCAAGACCTTGTTCGTGTTCACGAGAACTTGTTCGCGTTCGCGTAGGCTACCCCCTGGTCTTCGCGTTCGCGATGAAGGAAAGACTGACTCCTCCCCCCCCCAGTGCCTAACACTATGCGTTCGCGATGAGCTGGTCGCGTTCACGAAGGGTAACGCCCCCATGGCTTCGTTCGCGACCAAGCCTTCACGTTCGCAAAGAAGAAAATTCCAGCCTGACCAGCTTACCCTTCACGTTCGTGAGAGTGCCTTCGCAAACACGAAGAAGGACATACCAGAACACCTGCTGCAGCAAAATACCAGATTTTCTAAGTCCAAAACATCCCGTAGCCTATATGAAACTCACCCGAGCCCTCGGGGCTCCAAACCAAACATGTACACAAGTCTAAAATCATCATACGAACTTGCTCGCGCTATCAAATCGCCAAAATAACACCTAGAACTATGAATTTAGCACCAAATCAAATGAAATTCTCAAGAACACTTTAAAATTTCTATCTTCACAACCGGACGTCTGAATCATGTCAAACCAAATCTGTTTCTCACCAAATTTCACAGATAAGTCATACATATTATATTGGACCTGTACCAGGCTTCGAAACCAAAATTCGGACCCGGTACAAACAAGGACAAACATCAACCAATTCTTAAAAACAATTAAATTTCAGACTTTTAATTTTTATCAAAAACTCATAACTCGAACTAGGGACCTCCCAATTCGATTACGGGCATACGCCCAGGTCCCATATTTTGATACAGATCCACCGGGACCGTCAAAATACGGATCCGGGCCCGTTTACCAAAAATGTTGACCGAAATCAATTAAAATCAACTTTTAAGGCAAAAATTCTTATTTTTCTCAATTTTCAACATAGAGGTTTTCCGAAAACACGCCCGGACTGCACACGCAAATCGAGAAGGGCAAAAATGAGATTTTTAAGGCTTAAGAGCGCAGAATTGAGTTCTAAAACATAAGATGACCTTTTGGATCATCACATTCTCCACCTCTAAAATAACCGTTCGTCCTCAAACGGACATAGAAAAGTACCTGGGCTGGTGAAAAGATCTACTCTGCATATCGGACTCGGACTCCTAAGTGGCTGCCTCAATAGGCTGACCTCTCCACTGCACTCGAATTGAAGGGTAAATCTTTGATCTCAACTGGCGAACTTGCCGGGCTAGAATAGCCACCGGCTCCTCCTCGTAAGTCAAATCCTTGTCCAACTAGACAGAGCTGAAATCTAACACATGGGACAGATCGTCGTGATACTTTCGAAGCATGGACACATGGAATACCGGATGAATAGATGCTAAACTAGGTGGCAATGCAAGCCTGTAAGCCACCTCTCCTACCCTCTCTAGAATCTCAAAAGGTCTGATATACCTAGGGCTCAACTTGCCCTTCTTTCTGAACCTCATTACACCCTTCATGGGTGATACCCGAAGCAACACTCTCTCTCCGACCATGAATACAACATCACGAACTCTGCGATCGGCATAACTCTTCTGCCTAGACTGAGCTGTGCGAAGTCGATCCTTAATAATCTTGACTTTATCCAAGGCATCCTGTACTAAGTCTGTGCCCAATAACCGAGCCTCCCCGGCTCAAACCACCCAACTGACGATCGGCACTGCCTACCATATAATGCCTCATAAGGAGCCATCTGAATGCTCGACTGGTAGCTGTTGGTGTATGCGAACTCTGCAAGGGGTAAGAACTGATCCCACAATCCTCCAAAGTATATAACACATGTGCGGAGCATATCCTCCAAGATCTGAATAGTGCGCTCGAACTGCCCGTCCGTCTGAGGATGAAATGATGTGCTTAATTCAACCCGCGTACCCAACTCACATTGTACTGCCCTCCAGAAGTGCGAGGTAAACTACGTACCTCGATCAGAAATGATAGATACGGGTACACCGTGAAGACGAACGACCTCACAAATGTAAATCTCTGCCAACCACTCCGAAGAATAGGAAACTGCCACAGGAATGATGTGCGCTGACTTGGTCAGCCTGTCCACAATGACCCAAACTGCATTGAACTTCCTCTGAGTCTGTGGGAGTCCAACAACAAAATCCATAGTGATACGCTCCCACTTCCACTCAGGAATCTCTAACCTCTGAAGAAAACCATCAGGTCTTTGATGCTCACATTTTACCTGCTGGCAATTTAGGCACCGAGCTGCATATGCAACTATGTCTTTCTTCATCCTCCTCCACCAATAATATTTCTGCAAGTCCTGATACATCTTGGCGGCGCCCGGATGAATAGAATACCGGGAACTGTGGGTCTCCTCAAGAATCAACTCACGAAGTCTATCCACATTAGGCACACAAATACAAACCTGCATCCTCAAAACTTTGTCATCTCCAACAGTAACCTGCTTGGAACCACCTTGCCACACTGTGTCTCTAAGGACAAGCAAATGAAGATCGTCATACTACCGATCTCTGATATGCCCAAACAAATAAGACCGAGCAACTGTACAAGCTAGAACACAGCTGGGCTTAGAAACATCCAACCTCACAAATTGATTGGCCAAGGCCTGAACATCCAATGCAAGCGGTCTCTCATTAATGGGAATATATACAAGGCTACCCATACTAGCTGAATTCCTACTCAAAGTGTCGGCCACCACATTGGCCTTCCCAAGATGATACAATATGGTGATATCATAGTCTTTCAATAGCTCCAACCACCTCCCCGGCCTCAAATTGAGTTCCTTCTGCTTGAACAAATACTGCAAGCTCCGATGATCCGTGAATACCTCACATGGCACGCCGTAAAGATTGTGCCTCCAAATCTTCAGCGCGTGAACAATGGTTACCAGCTCTAGATCATGAACAGGGTAATTTTTCTCGTGAACCTTCAGCTGCCGCGAAGCATATGCAATAACCTTGCCACGCTGCATCAATACCGCACCCAGACCAATACGAGATGCGTCACAATATACTGTATAAGATCCTAAACCTGTGGGTAACACCAATACCGGTGCCGTAGTCAAAATTGTCTTGAGCTTCTGGAAGCTCGCCTCACACTCGTCTGACCACCTGAACGGGTCACCCTTCTGGGTCAACCTGGTCAACAGGGCTGCTATGGATGAAAACCCCTCCACAAACTGACGGTAATAACCTTCCAATCCCAAGAAACTACAGATCTCTGTAGTTGATGTGGGTCTTGGCCAGTTCTGAACTGCCTCAATCTTCTTAGGATCCACATGAATACCCTCTGCTAACACAACGTGACTCAAGAAAGCAACTAAACTCAACCAAAACTCATATTTTGAGAACTTAGCATATAACTGGTTGTCTCTCAGAGCCTGAAGAATGATCCGAAGGTGCTGCTCAAGCTCCTCTCGGTTGTGGGAGTAGATCAAGATATCATTAATAAACACAATCACAAAGGAATCCAAGTAGGGCTTGGACACCCGGTTCATCAAATCCGTGAATGCTGTTGGGGCATTGGTCAGCCCAAATGACATCATTAGAAACTCATAATGCCCATACCGAGTCCGAAAAGTTGTCTTAGGGACATCGGATGCCCTAATCCTCAACTTATGGTAGCTAGATCTCAGATCAATCTTCGAAAACACCTGGGCACCCTGAAGCTGATCAAATAAATCATCAATCCTCGGCAATGGGTACTTATTCTTGATGGTGACTTTGTTCAATTGCCGATAATCTATACACATCCTCATCGATCCATCTTTCTTATTTACAAACAACACAGGTGCGCCCCACGGCGAGACACTAAGTCTAATGAAGCCCTTATCAAGCAAATCTTTCAACTGTTCCTTTAATTCTTTCAACTCTGGCGGGGCCATGCGGTATGGCAGAATGGAAATGGGCTGAGTGCCCGAAGCCAAATCAATGCAGAAATCAATATCCCTGTCGGGTGGCATCCCTGGCAGGTCTACAGAAAATACCTCTGGAAACTCACAAACAACCGGCACTGAATCCATGGAAGGAACCTCCACATTAGAATCGCGGACATAAGCCAAATAGGCTAGACACCCCTTCCCGACCATATGCTGAGCCTTCACATAAGAGATAACCCTGTTGGCAGAATGGCCAAGAGTCCCTCTCCACTCTAATCGAGGCAACCCCTGAAAGGCTAAGGTCACAATCTTGGTGTGACAATCTAATATAGCAGGATAAGGTGACAGCCAATCCATACCTAATATGACATCAAAATTAACCATATCGAGATATAGAAGGACTACACGAGTCTCAAGACTCCCAATGGTGACCACACATGAACGATAAACATGATCTACAACAATAACATCTCCCACTGGTATGGACACATACACAGGAGCACTCAAAGAATCACGGGGCATAACCAAATAGGAAGCAAAATAGGATGACACATAGGAGTAAGTAGACCCCAGATCAAATCGAACTGAAGCATCTCTACTACAAACTGAAACAGTACATGTGATAATAGCGTCAGAAGACTCAACCTCAAGCCTGGCTGGGAAAGCATAACACCGGGGCTGGGCCCCACCACTCTGAACTACATCTTTGGGACGGCCTCTAACTGGCTGATCTCTACCTCTAACGGCCTGACCTCCACCTCTAACACTCTGGCCTCTACCGCTGGCTGCCTTACCCCTGCCTCTGGCTGGTTGAGCAGGTGGTGCAGCAAATGGTGCTGGAACCATGGCACGAGAACTCTAATACTGTGAGTTGCTCGTTGCCCAAGGGAAAATCTAGTAATGTGCCTCAGATCACCACAAGTATAACATAACCTCGGCTGTTGTGACTGCTGACCCTGAAACTGACCCTATCGACCTGAGTAATCACCCTGATAACTCTGGAGTGGAGATGCACTAATAGGAGCTGGTGGTGCACTGTAGGCTGGCTGTTCGGAATAATGCATCTGAGGGCCACGACCACCTGAGGCACCGTGGGATGCCTGGAGTGCTGAATGAAATGGCCTGGGAGGATGGCCTCTACCAAAAGTACTCCTACCTCTAGATGAGGCACCGCTGAACTCACCGGAATAACGAGGTCTCTTGTCAGACCCCTGACCTCCCTGAGTAAGAACCATCTCGACTCGTCTGGCGACATTAGCAGCCGCCTGAAAAGAAATCTCATTCCCAGTCTCCTTAGCCATCTGCAATCTGATAGGCTGAGCAAGTCCATCAATAAACCTCCTCACCTCTCTCTCTCTCTCTCTCTCTCTCTCTCTCTCTCTCTCTCTCTCTCTCTCTCTCTCTCTCTCTCTCTCTCTCTCTCTCTCTCTCTCTCTCTCTCTCTCTCTCTCTCTCTCTCTCTCTCTCTCTCTCTCTCTCTCTCTCTCTCTCTCTCTCTCTCTCTCTCTCTCTCTCTCTCTCTCTCTCTCTCTCTCTCTCTCTCTCTCTCTCTCTCTCTCTCTCTCTCTCTCTCTCTCTCTCTCTCTCTCTCTCTCTCTCTCTCTCTCTCTCTCTCTCTCTCTCTCTCTCTCTCTCTCTCTCTCTCTCTCTCTCTCTCTCTCTCTCTCTCTCTCTCTCTCTCTCTCTCTCTCTCTCTCTCTCTCTCTCTCTCTCTCTCTCTCTCTCTCTCTCTCTCTCTCTCTCTATACCCATGTTCCATAGAACCTCGTGACAGCTGTCAAGATACTCCTGGGGATCCTCTGAGGTAGAACCACTGAAGTGAACTAGGAAGAGCTTGGTAAACCTGTCCAATCTCCACATATCCTCAGAAGACATAGCTGACCCATCTCCGGCCTGTGCCGCAACAACCAGCTGAACTACTCCGACTGGCTGAGCTGCTGAAACCTGATACTAGGGAGTTATCTGCTCCAGAGCGGGAGTAGTGGGAGTCTGGGCTCCTCCTCCAGCCTGAGAGACTACTAGTGCCATGGGAAATGCGCCAGTCTAGGCCACACTCTCCATAAGGCCCACCAAATAGACCAAAGCGTCCTGAAGTACTGGGGTGGCAATGAACCCCTCCGAAACCTGAGCAGGTCCGGCAGGAACAGTCTGGGCTGGAACCTCCTCGTCAAGCTTTATCTGAGGCTCCACTGCTGGGGCTACTACTCGGGCTCTGGACTCGGCTTCTGGCACGACCTTGGCCTCTGGCACGACCTCGGCCTCGACCTCTGCCCTGCGTAGGAGCTGTCACTGGAGGCTCTGGCTGCAGCTCAGGAGAGGAAGTGGTGCGTGTTCTCGCCATCTGCGAGAGAATAAGAGTAGAAGAGTTCAATCAATATTGAGAAAACAAAATCACACGACAGAGAAGAATAGAAGTGAAACTTGTTCCTAAACTTCATAGCCTCTAGAAGATAAGCACAGACGTCTCCGTACCGATCTTCCAGACTCTACTAAGCTTGCTCATGAATCGTGAGACCTAGGCAACCTAGTGCTCTGATACCAACTTGTCACGACCCGGAATTCCCACCGTCGGGGACCGTGATGGCGCCTAACATTTCACTTGCTAGGCAAGCCAACGTTAGAGAATCATTAAACCAAATCCGTATTTCCATTCAGTAAATAACAATAATTAGCTAGGATGAAATATAATAAGTGCGAAATAATATAAAAACTGTATTATTTACTATCATCCGGATCTGGAGTCACAATTCATGAGCATTCTAGAATTTACTACAAGTAATAGTCTAAAAGAAATACAACTCTTTGAATGAAAGAAACAGTTAAATAGAAGGATAGACGGGGACTTCAAGGTCTGTGGACGCCGACAGATCTACCTTGAGTCTCCGGACAGCGGACCAATAGCAAAATCTCGATCAACTAGAGCCGGTATCAAAATCTGCACAGAAAGTGCAGAGTGTAGTATCAGTACAACCGACCCCATGTACTGGTAAGTGTCGAGCCTAACCTCGACGAAGTAGTGACGAGGCTAAGGCAAGGCACCTACAAATCAACCTATACAATTTAACAGTGTATATACAAATAACAGTAATAAAAAACTAGACAGGAATTATCGGGAGGGGGAAACATGCTGGGGGAAATACGAAATAAAGAGCTACAGCAGAATGAGAACTGGAACAACCAATATACTATGAATCAACATGAGCATGAATACAGTAAAAGAAAAATGCACGGCATCACCCTTTATGCATTAACTCTCATATCATGGCAAGGCATCACCCTTCCTTCTTTTACACTCACAATATGGCACGGCATCACCCTTAGTGCATTAACACTCACAATATGGCACGGCATCACCCTTCGTGCATTAACACTCTCCCTTACCATAATGAAATGCATAAATAATAACAGGGAGATAGAATAACAAGTACAAGCCTTACTTCAACATTTGGTTCCACAATATCAATCTCAACATTGAAATAAATACTAAATTATCACCAGAGAATCCGTAAACATGATAAGAACGGTCAATTTAATAACACTAGTCTAAACACGTAACAATTAGGCATAGGAAAGCGACAATATAAGAAAAACGGGAGAAAACATAGAAAACAGGTAACTTAGCGGTGCATAAGTACTCATCACCTCACATATACGCCGCTCACATGAATTTCACATAGCAAATAATCTGAGATTCCTAATTCCCTCAAGTCAGGGTTAGACACAACACTTACCTCGCTCCGAAGGCCACTTAATACTCAATCACAGCTTTTCCTCGAGAATTCACCTCCAAACCACTCGTATCTATTCAAAAATGACTCAATAATATCAAATATTGCTAAAGGAATCAATTGCATTGCATAAATGTAGATTTCCCAAATGTTCCTCCAAAAAGTCGAAAATTGACCCCGGGCGAGCTTGGTCAAAACCCAAGGTTCGGACCAAAATCCATTTACCCATTCACCCCAGATCCTGGATATATAATTGGTTTTGGAATCCGACCTCAAATTGAGGTCTAAATCCCCAAATTTCTGAAATCCCTAGTTTCTATCCAAACCCCTAATTCTACCATGAAAACTCTAGATTTTAGGTTGAAACTTTATGAAATGAAATGGGTAATTGAAAGAAAATGGTTTAGAATCAATTACCAATACTTTGGGAAAGAAAATGACTCTTGAAAATCACGGCGCCCACACACCAAATAATATCAAGATATCCTAAGGGGGAAGTCCCCAACACAAGGTTAGGCAAGCCACTTACCTCGAACCGCTTAAATCACCTCGATAACACGTTCTTGCCATGAGTATCCAACTCCAAATGGCCCGAATCTATTCAAATAAATTGCATAATGTAAATATAACTACGAGTAACTAATTTAGCTAATTAATTCGAAGCTAAAGCGTGAGATTAGGAAAAATGCCCAAAAGGTCACCCCGGGCCCATGCCTCAGAATCGGGTAAAAGTCACAAAATATGAACACCCATTCACTCACGAGTTTACTCGTACCAAAATTGCTCAAATCCGATACCAAAATCTCGATCAAAACGACAAAATTTGGCCTAAGAATCTTTCTCAATTTCTCATCCCAAATCCGAAATTAAACGATAAAATCAACCATAGATTAGTGGAATATAACCATAAAGGAGTTAGGAATCATTACCCAAAAACTTCCTCCGAAAATCTCTCCAAGTTTCGCCTTCTACCGAGCTCTCAATCAAATCTTTGTGTTATGAACTCAACCCTCGTTTTTGAACCTTAAATTCTGCCCAGGTGCGTTCTTCTTCGCGAACGCGACATCACGATTGCGAACGCGATGAACAATCTTCCACTGGCCCAAAATTCCTCCTTCGCGAATGCGTACCTTCCACTGACGGACCCTTCATGAACGCGGGAACCTCTTCGCGAACGCGTAGGCTTAATGCCTGAAGCTTCCTCTGCCCCGTTCCTCTACGCGAACGCGAGGACCATATCGCGAATGCGTAGGCTTAAAGTCCCACACCTTCGCGAACACGGGAACAACATCGCGAACGCGAAGAACAACTTCGCTGCCTTTCCCAGATGCTCTACGCGATCGTGAGGCAACTCTCGCGAACGCGATGAAGGATTTTTCTACAATAAAACACCAGAAATCTGCCATTTCTCTAAGTCCAAAGATGACTCGTTGAGCATCCGAAACACACCCGAGGCCCCTGGGACCTCGACCAAACATACCAACCAATCCTAAAACACATACAAACTTAGTCGAGCTCTCAAATCACATCAAACAACGCTAAAATCACGAATCACCCTCCAATTCAAACTTAAAGAACTTGAAACTTCAAAATTCTACAACCGATGCCGAAACCTATCAAATCACGTCTGATTGTCCTCAAATTTTGCGCACAAGTCATAATCAACATTACGGACCTACTCCAACTTTCGAAATTGGAAAACGACCCCGATATAAAAAATTCCACTACCGGCCCAAAACTCCAAAAATTCGACTTTCGCCATTTCAAGCTTAAATGAGCTATGAACCTCCAAAACACAATCCGGACACGCTCCTAAAGCCAAAATCACCTAACGGAGCTAACGAAACCGACGAAATTCCATTCCAGAGTCGTTTTCACACAGTTTCAACTACGGTCCAAATCCTAAGGCTTAAGCTCTCATTTAGGGACTAAGTGTCCCAAAACACTCCGAAACTCAAAACCAATCATCCCGGCAAGTCACAATAGCAGAAAAAGATTTGGGGAAAGCAGTTAATTGGGGATCGGGGCTATTACTCTCAAAACGACCGTCCGGGTCGTTACATACTCTAATCTAAACACGACTTTCCCAAGAATAGCATAGATAGTAAATAGAACTCAACTGCTGGCCAAATAATTAAGAAATTATGCACAGAATTAGAGAAACAACCAAAGATGATAACCCAAATTAACGGTAATATAATTAATAAGCTTCAATATTCATGACAACCACAACCCTAGAACGTGAAGTTTAGCTCCACATAGACATGGTAGCAAAACAACAAATCATCAAGAAAAAGTAACGATTACTAAGTTTGATGGAAGAAAGGTGGAATCTGATGAATTCCGGCCTCCACGGAGGCTCCGTGCTCTCCCTAGGTCTAAAGTCTGTCCAAAGTCGGTGTCCCCTCTAAAAATGGTGTTTAATGACTATTTATATGTGTAGGGAAAAGGCCTAGATGAAATAACCAAATCCAAAACCAAGTAGGAGACGAAATAGGATTTTAAAATCCGGAACCCCCTCGCTACAGACCGTGCTTCGCAACCTCTATAGCGCGCTCCACCTCGCCTCGGGCCTTGCCTCGCGAGCTCAAATGCACGCTATGAGTCTCGCGCCACCTGCTCTATCACGAGCAGTGAACCTCGTGTCGCCTGGGATGCTGCTTCTCTTTTGAGTTGCTATAGTTTTTGCATTGTTCTTTCTTCAGTTCTACATTCCAAACATCACTTTCCATTTCATGTTTTTGTCTTCTTTTCCTTAGTTTTCCATTTTTTTTGCATTGTTCTTTCTTTTTTGTCTTCTTTTTGATTTGTCTCTTTTGTCTTCCCACACAAAGTTAAACCTTAATATATCCATTAATTAAATAATCATGACTCCATTCTTGCAGTGTATAAAATACACATAAAATCTCTACTTTGCTCTCAATTTCGTCTTCAAAGTACCTACACATAAAATAAGCTCAATTAAGCACAATGATAGACAATTTAGCATTAAAACACCAAAATGTAAGGTAAGTAATGCACTAAAAATATATAATTATAGCCAAACATCAGTGAATAAAATAATTTTAAAAGGGAGGGTCAAAATTGGCCATCAACAGCTGCCCCTCTTTGACCGAAGACGATGAAAGAGTTTTCTGGAAAAAAAATTAAACCAAAACTAATTTTGTCCCGAATTTTAGGTAAGTATTGCAGGAAATAGGGATGGTGAATTGCAGGATTGAATAGGGGAAGAATCTGGGAAGATTTAGGAATATTGGGCCGAATTCTAGCTTTGAATAACTTACATACCTCGGGCTTAACAAGGATCAGGCCTCATGTAGTTCTGGAATAAGAACTTTGGGAAAGCGGCACTAGCTGGAAATGCCCAAGTATCGTATTTTGACGATACGGCGAGACATAAGATTGGTCACTCATGATGGCTTGAATTTTGCGGCCTGATTTGAATGATTCAAAATTTTGAGCTCGCTGGTCATCTTGAGTTGGGATCTTGAGCCCGCTACTGGGTTGGCTATCCCCATAGCGTTGTAGTTTGGTCTGCCTCTAAGAAGTAGTTCCACGCGGGGTGTTTGTTCCTACAAAACAAATTAAAATACACACATACCAATGTATTGCAATGCAGAATATATTAAGATGCGATGTAAATAATGTAAGAATGATGATGCCTGGCTGCCGGCAAGCCGTTATTTGGGATTGGGATGATGGGATACCTGATCCTAACAAGATTTGTTAGTCGGACTGGGTACCGTTCCACAGCTGTTGGAGTATTTGAAAATTATCTCCGCTTGTTAGGAGAGCTTGATTGGTAAAGTGCGTCTCTGCTTGCTGGGAAAGCTTTGCACTGAGAAATGTCTCCGCTCTTTGGGAGAGCTTATTGCAGGGTGCGTCTCTGCTTATTGGGAGATATTTGCACTGAAATGTAAAGTAATATCTGCTTGGGAGCGATCGAAATCATGCCTAATGTTGCACTAACAAAACGTTAAACATTCAAGGTAACAAGAAAATGAAATATAAACATGCCCAAGAGATACTCTTGACTACAGGGCTAAGTTGCGGCCATCGATTGGCAGAACATTGGTGACGAGGTTCGCGATTGTCTATTCCGGATTCGTGATTGACAGAGCGGTGCTGTGGATTGCTTTTTGTTGGTGAAGTTTCCAGTTTGCTATATACAAGGCTCCAGTTGGCGAAGCCGATGTTAGATTTGTATAAAGCGCTCCGATTGATTGAACAATTTTCTATATACAGGGCTTCGATTGGTGAAGCTGACGTGCGATTTGTATAGGGTGCTACGATGGATTGAGCAGGCAGTTTGCTATTTATAGGACTTCTATTGGCGAAGCCGGTGTTCATTTTGTACAAGATGCTCCAATTAAGTAAGCGAACGGTTTGCTATTTATAGATTTCTGTATCAGCTGTCTGATTCCGAGGCACTTGCAAAGAATTCAAGAGTTAGCTTTAACTGCGCTCAAAAATATAAATAAGAGGAGGGAGAGATATTCTTAGGCAAGTGGCGGGTCCGTCATTTGCCCCAGTGTGGTTCCAGCAATTCTTTACTCCCTGTTGACCCTTCACTCAAAGAAAACTTCTTAGTAGGGGGAGTTGGTTTGCGTCGACCCTGGTATTGATTTTCCCCAGGCTTTGACATGATTAAATCGTGGAGTTTGGTAGATGGAACAGATTATTTTATATATTTTTTAGAAAATATTCTGAAAATACTTGTTTCTTTTAAGGCTAACGCCGTCATCCCGGATTATGACATGTTACGAAAGGTTCTTCGCACGCGAATGCATTTCTCTGAGAACTTCGTCCTATTGATGTCCATCTTCCATGGTATCTTTGACAATGCGGCTACTGGCCGTTGCGACTGCTTCCTAATTAAAACTAATGCATTACAGAGGTTTCCTAAGGTTATGACGGAACCCTTTCAGATTGCCTACATATCCAAACGGAATCAAGTCTGAATATAGTTCGTGGGATAATGATGAAATGTGGTGAAACGACCGAGCCTGACTCAGGAAGCCTATGTATCCAAAACAAAATCAGGTCGGGACGTAGTTCGATTATAACAAATGCAAGATGATGAGATTAAGAAATGAAAATGGCCGAGTCTGACTTAGACAACCTACGTATCTAAGTGGAATCAGGCTAGAATGTAGTTCAATTACAAAAGATGACTGAATTTGATGAGGATTGCCTATGTATTCCTTTTTAAGGAAATCAAGTCGGCGTAGTTCCTGAACAACATACAAAAAAATGACATTTGGTTTTTCTATTATAAGAGAAAAAGGAGGAGAGAAACCGAACCCTACGCGGGTTGCCTACGTATCCCTCCGTGGGAAGTCAGGTTAAATGTAGTTCTGTTACATCAAAATCCTAACTATATCTGCCTTCAAGTGTAATATCTCTTCGAGTTGATTGACTTTCTGCTGACTCTTCCATCTATTTATGCTAAGATTAGAGCTCCACCAGACAGTGCTCTGTGGACCACGTAAGGACTTTGCCAGTTTGTGCAAACTTCCCTTTAGCTTCCTCTTGATGAGAAAAGATTTTCTTCAGAACCAACTGCCCCTGTGCGAATTGGCAAGGCTTCACTCTTTTGTTAAATTCACTAACCATCATGTTCTGGTATAACTGTCCATGACATACTGCATCCATTCTTTTCTCATCAATGAGCATGAGTTGTTTTTGCCTGACCCATATCCACTCTACGTCGTCCAATGTTTCTTCTTGGATGACTCTTAAGGATGAGATTTCGACTTCTGCAGGTATCACTGCTTCAGTGTCATATACCAACATGTATGGCGTTGCCTCACTAGATGTTCTCATGGTAGTTCGATAACATAATAAAGCGAAAGGTAGCTTCTCGTTCCATTGTCTATGATTGTCCACTATCTTTCCTAGAATCCTCTTGATATTCTTGTTGGTTGCCTCGACTGCCCATTTATTTGCGGTCTATAGGCTTTGGAATTGTGGTGGACGATTCTGAACTTCTTGTAGATTTCCTCATGAGGTCACCATTGATGTTGGCGACGTTGTCAGTGATATAGACTCTGGTATCCCAAATATGCAAACGATGTTATTCTGGACAAAATCTGCCACCACTTTCTTTGTGACATCCATTTAAGTAGATGCCTCGATCCATTTAGTGAAATAGTCGATAGCTACCAAAATGAAATGATGTCCATATGACGCTGTAGGCTCTATGGGTCCTATTACGTCCATGCCCTAGGCGGCGAAAGGCCAGGGTGAACCCATTAGATTTAACTCATTTGGTGGAACCCGGATGAAGTCTCCGTGAATCTGACACTGGCGACACTTCTGCACATAGCGGATGCTGTCGTTTTCCCTAGTGATCCAAAAGTATCCATCTCTTAAAATCTTCTTGGCTAATGTGAACCCGTTCATGTGGGGTCCGCACATCCCTGCATGTATTTCTTCCAACAGTCTGGTTGCTTCGGCGGCGTCTACACATCTCAGTAAACCTATGTCTGGGGTCCTCCTATACAAGACTTTCCCGTTGAGGAAAAAGTGGTTTGCCAATCTCCCGAGGGCTCACTTTTGACCATTAGTAGCATTTTTTGGGTACTCCTGGGTTGTGAGGAACTTCTTGATGTCATGATACCAAGGTTTACAATCTGGTCCTTAATTCACATGGAAGCAATGAGCATGTTAATCCTTGATTTCTATCTCGATGGGGTCGATGTAGTTCTTATCTAAATGCTGAATCATAGTTAATAAGGTTGCAAGGGCGTCTGCGAACTCATTCTGAATTCTAGGGACATTCCTGAAATCTATCTTTGTGAACTTTTTGCACAGCTCCTTCACGTAGTGCAGGTACGGCAGTATCTTGACATTCTTGGTCGACCATTCTCCTTGGACCTGGTGTATCAGTAGATCAAAATCTCCTATGACCAAAAGTTCTTTGATGTTCATGTTGATTGCCATTCTGATTCCAAGGATGCATGCCTCGTATTCAGCCATATTATTAGTACACGAGAATCATATCTTTGCTGACACTGGATAATGTTGTCCAGATTCCAAAATTAGGACTGCCCTAATTCCGACTCCTTTGAAATTTACTGCTCCATCGAAAAACATTCTCCACCCAGGGTATGATTCTGTAATATCTTCTCCGACAAATAGTACCTCTTAATCGGGAAAATACATGGTAAGTGGTTCATAATCCCCATCCACCGAATTCTCGGCAAGGTGGTCAGCTAAACCTTGTCCTTTGATAGCCTTCTGAGTTATGTACACAATGTCAAATTCGCTGAGGAGAATATGCCATTTAGCTAGCTTCCCGGTAGGCATTGGCTTCTAAACAATGTACTTGAGTAGATCGAGCCAAGATATCAGATGCGTGGCGTATGCTGACATGTAATGCCTTAACTTCTGAGCTGCTACAACCCAAATTTGCATACCATAGATCACGCCGTAAGGTAGTCGACGTAAATCCAAGAAGAGATTATCTTTGAGATGATAATAAGTTAATCCTATTGGTCTTAAACGATACAAGGGTGTATAAGAGTGGTTAACAAGTATTTGAAGTTAAACGAATCAAGGATGTTGTAACCCGTATTTTCGGGTAACACTAGAGGTGATTAATTGTCCCAAGAGGTCTTGTTTTAATGTATTTGAATCATATAATATCCGCATCATAAGTCTTGAAGTCAAGCGAGTTATGAAACAAAAGTCGATAAAAGTTGTTGCAACTTAGGTTTATAATTTTACTTAAACTTTAGGTCAAATGTTACTGCATTTTTCTCCCAATGTGCTTGGAATTATGGGGTGATCTACCTATCAAATTGAATATCTATGAGTCTAGTTTCCAACGCATTAAACCGTTCGTCGATACGATCTCGGAATAGAGAGATATTCGCGTTTTCGCGAGAGTGCGCCAAGCTGCTCTCTATGGGGCCCACAAAGGCGGTTTAAGACATATGGACATAAATAAGATACCTCAACCCCGTTTTAAGTCATTATTTTTCAGTATATTCAGACCTTATAACCCTAAAAACAGTCTCTCAAGGTTATCTCATGATCCAAGACCCAAACAAAGGGCAAACAACACAAATCAAATGTCGGGAATCCCGTGGCGCTAGTAAGTTTCTTGTTCTTCTTGTTGTTGCTGATTTTTGTGTTGTTCCAGCTCGTGTGGGAGGTTGTTTTAAATGTTTTATGTCCTTTAAATACACCTTCAAGTTTTTAATATCAACCCTAGGTGATTTCAAGTCTTCTAAAGTAATTCTAGTGCCGAAAAACCCGAATTAATTGCTAGTTTCGCTTCCTTGTTCTTGTGGCAGAATTGAAGGGATATTTCGTGGAAAATTAAGGTCAAATTGGAGTTGTTCTTTCTGTTTAAAGGTAAGGAACCTCTTACTCTATATATATTTAAGATCATCCAAGTTTCAGCTAAGTCGTTAAAGCTAGAACTTGTGAAATATATATCGAAAGGCTTGGTAGTAATGTTGTTTGTTGGTGGACTGTTATGGAGGCTCAATATGATTATTAATGATGTTTTTTGGGCTGTTTGGTGATTGTATTGACTTGTGGGAAGTCATATAAATAGGGTAGGTGCTGTCCGTTTCATCGTAAAATAGGTTGTGGTCGATACATAATAGTTACGACGCTTAAACGATAATGATAGTATCATTTGTCTTATTGTAGACTAAGGAGTCATGACATTTGCATAGCTTGAGGTTGGGCAGTATATACAAGGTATGTGAGGCTATCCCCTTCATTCTTTTGCACGACTCCGATTGTACATAATGTAATGAACGAGCTCCCAAAGATACTCTACTCTTAGAAGCTAGCAGTACTTACATTGCTGCCCTTCTTATGAAACGATTGATATTGATGTTACTTCTCTTATTCTTATATTATCAATGTTGTTGGTAGTTCCTGATTCTTATAAGATTCTTGATGAAGAGTTAATCCTAAAAACGTGTACGAAGGATACCAACCTTATGTCACTCCGAAAGGTTCAAAATATGATTCCAATGAGTCCAGCATGCATCATATATATGTATCTATTTTACTCTACCGAGCCGCGCTATAGTCGGCCGGGTATGGCACCTATTGTGCAACCACTGATCAGTTGGGTTTTACCGAGCTCCACGTGGCCGGGTACGATTCTACCGAGCCCTATGATGGCCGGGTACATTTTACCGAGCCTATTATGGCCGGGTACGATATGATGATGGTGATGCCCACAAAGGCGTATGTTTTAAAAGTTTATGTATATATATGTATGTATCATGTATTTCATGTCAGTAGCCCTCAGAGGTACCCAGATGTCACAGGTTGTATATTCTTTATCCCTGTTTACATTACTGTTCTCACTTATGCTTTCCTGCCTTACATACTCAGTACTTTATTCGTACTGACGTCCTTTTTATTTGTGGACGCTGCATGTCGTGCTGCAGGTCCTGATAGACAGGTAGACATTGCTCCCCCACCACAGTAGGCTGTCCAGTTCAGCAGATATTGGCGAGATCCCTTCTCCGGACTTGCCGTGGTCTTGGTATGCATTTTTGTTATAGACATTATGGGTATGTTGGGGCCCTGTTCCGGCAATGTTGTAGCACTTATGTTCCTTTAGAGGCTCATAGACAGGTGTCGACTTATGTATGGTTTAGAATGCCTTTTCGGCTGATTTTTGTTGTATAGTCTTTCATGGCATCATGGTAGCTCGTACCTTATATATAGTTTCTTGACAGTCTTGTCGTCCCATGTTATGTATGTTCATGACATTATCTTTCATTGTTGGATGTTCATGATCCATGTCTACTATTTATATTAATCTTGTCGGCCCTTAAAGATAATAAGGAAGGTTAGATAAAATGTATGTTGGTGCTCGGCAAGTATGGCCCGGGTGCTAGTCATGACCCTCCAGTTGGGTCGTGACAAACTTGGTATCAGAGCAAGTCTGTCCTAGGGGTTGTCTATGAGCCGTGTCTAGTAGAGTTTTGATTATGGATGTGTAGCGTGCCACATTTATAATCAGGAGGCTACGTGACATCTAGGGTTGTTACCTTCTTCCTGAATCTAGATCGTGCGTAGAGTTGAGTAGTAAGTGTTCATATCTAATATTCACCTTGTTTTCTTTCAGCGATGCCTTGGACTAGGAAGCAAGCGATTAGTAAACGGCTTGATACAGCTGTGGGAGAGGGTAACATTCAGGTGCCTCCAGCCAGAGCAGGCCAAAGTGAGGCTCAGAGTGAGATGTCGTCTCATACCTCTCTGTCTCCTCCAGAGGATATTAGGAGGAACCCAGTACATCCAGTTCCTCCGTCTGGCACTACAGACCATGATATGCGCAGTGCGGTGCAATTATTGACTAGCTTGGTAGCTGCTCAGGCTTAGAGGCAGAATACCGATGCTGCTGATAAACCAGTTAGTGCGAGAGTTCGTGATTTTATTAATCTAGACCCTCCAGTGTTTACCGGATCAGACCCCAAGGAGGACCCACAAATATTTATTGATCAGATTCATCGTACATTGCGGGTTATGCATGCTAGTGATACGGAGGCAGTAGAGTTGGCTTCTTATCGGTTACGGGATTTAGCGGTTTTCTGGTATGATAGTTGGGAGAGATCTAGGGGTCCGAACGCTCCTCCAGCCGTGTGGAAGGAATACTTTGAGGCCTTTCTTCGTCACTACTTGCCAGTTGAGATACGATGAGCTAGAGCTGATAAGTTCTTGAACCTTCGACAGGGTAATATGAGTGTACGAGAGTATAGTATACAGTTTGATTCTTTAGCAAGGTATGCTACCCATATGGTGTCAGAGATGAGTGATAGGGTGAATCTGTTCGTGAACGGGTTGGGACCACATCTGATAAATGAGTGCACAACAGCCTCCTTGGTAGAGGGCATGGATATTTCCCGTATTCAGGCTTATGCCCAGACCCTAGAGGATCGTAAGCGCCAGCAAAGGGCAGATAGGGAGCAGGATAGGGGCCAGCATAAGAGGGCGAGATTTGTAGGGTATTCTGATGAGTTCAGAGGCAGTATCAGGCCCCAATCTTCGAGGAGTTCGGCGCCACCTGTAGCTAGTGCTCCTCCAAAGTTTCAGAGGCCTCGGTATGATCGATTTACCTATTCTAGTTCAGGTCAGAGATTGAGGGCATCAGGCTCACAATTTCATAGAGATACTAGTCAGACGAGACCCCCAACACCTCATTGTGATCAGTGCGGCAAGGCCCACTTTGGACTGTGCCGTCGAGGTTCCGATGCGTGCTATTCTTGCGGACAGCGTGGCCATATGATGCGGGATTGTCCTAATAGAGGAGGTGGTGGTATGGCTCAACCGACTGGATCTGTGTCTGGTTCTTCCTCATCAGTTCGACCTCCAGCACAAGGTTTTCAACAGTCGACAGGTCGTGGTAGAGGTAGAGGTTCAGTGCCGAGTTCGAGTGGTGCTCAAAATCGAACCTATGCTCTAGTAGGTCGACAAGATCTCGAGTCATCTCCGGATGTTGTTATAGGTATATTGTCTGTGTTTTCTTATGTTGTATATGCGCTAATTGATCCAGGATCTACCTTATCATATGTTACACCCTGTGTGGCTAATAAGTTTGGCATTGAACCTGAATTGATAAGTAAACCACTTGCGGTATCCACTCCGATAGGAGATTCTGTGATTGCTAGAAGGGTATATAAAGGTTGCACTGTGATGATTTGTAGTCGTCAAACCTCGGCAAATTTATTTGAGTTAGAAATGGTTGATTTCGATATGATAATGGGAATGGACTGGTTGGCCTCATGCTATGCAAATGTTGATTGTCGTACGAAGATGGTTAAGTTTCAGTTTCCTTGTGAACCCGCCATTGAATGGAAGGGGAACATTGCTACGCCAAAAGGTAGGTTTATTTCCTATCTTAAGGCAAGGAAGATGATCTCAAAGGTTATATTTATCATCTTGTTCGTGTTAGGGATGCGGAGGCGAAGCCGCCTACTCTACAATTAATCCCCGTGGTCAATGAATTTCCAGATGTTTTCCCAGATGAACTCCCAGGCCTTCCTCCTAAAAGGGAGATTGAGTTTAGCATTGATGCATTGCCTGACACTCAACCGATCTCTATCCCTCCATATAGGATGGCCCCGGTAGAGTTGCGAGAGTTAAAGGCACAGTTGAAGGACTTGCTGGATAAGGGTTTCATTAGGCCTAGCACTTCACCTTGGGGTGCGCCAGTCTTGTTCGTGCGGAAGAAAGATGGGTCGTTAAGGATGTGTATCGATTATCGACAGTTGAATAAGTTTACAATAAAGAACAAGTATCCACTTCCAAGAATTGATGACCTGTTTGACCAACTCCAGCGTGCCAAGTATTTCTCCAAGATTGACTTGCGTTCAGGGTATCATCAGGTAAGGGTTAAGGAGAAGGATATTCCAAAGACGGCCTTCCGGACAAGATATGGGCATTTTGAGTTCTTGGTGATGTCGTTCGGGCTAACAAATGCCCCAGCAGCTTTTATGGATCTCATGAATAGTGTATTCAGGCCCTATCTTGATGTGTTCGTGATCGTATTCATTGATGACATTCTAGTGTATTCTCGTTCGGAGGCGGAACATGCGGGCCACTTGCGGATAGTATTACAGACCCTTCAGCATCATAAGTTATATGCTAAGCTCTCTAAATGTGAATTCTGGCTGAACTCAGTAGCATTCCTTGGCCATGTGATATCTGATGAGGGTATTAGTGTCGACACTCAGAAGATCGATGCAGTGAAGAATTGGCCGAGACCTACAACACCGTCAGAAGTCCGCAGCTTCCTGGGGCTAGAAGGATATTATAGGCGGTTTGTAGAAGGGTTTTCCTCTATATCAGCACCATTGACTAAGTTAACACAGAAAGCTACCAAGTTCCAGTGGTCTGATACTTGTGAACATAGTTTTCAGGAGCTAAAGAATCGATTGACATCCGCGCCAGTGCTCACTCTCCCAGAAGGAACAGAAGGTTATGTGGTATATTGTGATGCCTCAGGTATAGGTTTGGGGTGCATATTGATGCAACGTGGGAAGGTGATTGCTTATGCATCAAGACAATTGAAGAAGCATGAAAAGAATTACCCGACTCATGATTTGGAATTGGCTGCAGTAATATATGCTTTGAAGATATGGCGGCACTACTTATACGGTGTCCATGTTGACATCTACACAGATCACAAGAGTTTACAATACATCTTTCAAGCAGAAGGAGTTGAATTTGAGGCAGCGTAGGTGGCTTGAATTACTGAAAGACTACGATGTCGAGATATTGTACCATCCCGGTAAAGCTAATGTTGTGGCAAACGCTCTCAGCCGTAAGTCAATGGGAAGCTTAATACATATTGAGGCAGGTAGACAAGGGTTGACCAAAGAGCTTCACCAGCTGGCCAATATGAGAATCAGATTGTTGGACTCTGATGACGGAGGTGTTACTGTACAGAATACAGCAGAATCATCTTTGGTAGTCGAGGTAAAAGCACGGCAATATGAAGATCCTACCTTAGTAAGATTGAGAGAGGGAATTCAGCAGTGTAAGATTACAGCTTTCAAGATCGGAGGAGATGGGACACTGAGATACCAGGGCCGATTATGTGTACCTAGTGTGGCAGGGTTGCGAGAGAAGATTATGATTGAGATTCACCAGTCCCGATATTCTATCCATCCTGGCTCGACAAAGATGTATCATGACGTTAAGGAGTAGTATTGGTGGGATAACATGAAGAAGTCTATTGCAGAATTTGTAGCCCAGTGTCCTAATTGTCAACAAGTAAAGATCGAGCATCAGAAACCTAGTGGATTGATTCAGAATATAGAGATTCCGACCTGGAAATGGGAGGTGATTAATATGGACTTCATTATTGGATTACCTCGCTCTTATCATAAGTTTGACTCCATCTGGGTGATAGTTGATCGACTTACAAAATCTGCCCATTTTCTGCCAGTTAAGACAACTTACACGGCTGAAGATTATGCGAAGTTGTATATCAAGGAGATTGTTAGGCTTCATGGTGTGCCGGTATCTATTATATCAGACCGAGGAGCTCAATTTACGGCTAACTTTTGGAGGTCTTTTCAGAAGGGTTTAGGCACACAAGTAAATCTCAGCACTGCATTCCATCCGCAGACTGACGGACAGGCTGAACGTACCATCCAGACGCTTGAAGATATGCTACGAGCATGTGTTCTAGATTTCAAGGGAATTGGGATGACCATCTGGCACTTATAGAATTTGCCTACAATAATAGCTACCATTCCAGTATTAAAATGGCCCCGTATGAGGCACTGTACAGGAGGAGATGTAGATCACCAGTTGGATGGTTCGAAGTCGGTGAGATAGAATTATATGGGCCAGATTTGATTCACCAAGCCATTGAGAAGGTGAAAGTGATACAAGAGCGACTGAGGACGGCACAAAGCAGGCAAAAGTCTTATTCCGACGTTCGACGTCGTGATCTGGAATTTGAGGTTGGTGATTGGGTTTTCCTGAAGATCTCGCCGATAAAGGGTGTTATACGTTTTGGGAAGAAGGGTAAGTTGAGTCCGCGGTATATTGGGCCGTACAAAATTCTTCGACGAATTGGACAGGTTGCTTACGAGTTAGAATTGCCATCTGAATTGGAATTTGTCCACCCAGTATTCCATGTATCTATGTTAAGGAAATGTATTGGAGACCCTTCTCGGGTCGTCCCTATCAAAGATGTACAAGTTACAAAGGATCTATCATATGATAAAGTGCCAGTGGCTATATTAGATCGACAAGTCCGCAAGCTGAGAACAAAGGATGTAGCTTCCGTGAAAGTATTATGGAGGAACAAGAATATAGAAGAAATGACATGGGAAGCAGAAGAGGAGATGAAGTCTAAATACCCTTACCTATTCCAGAGTGAAGATAATGAGGATGCCGGGGGAAAGAAGGACGCATTATAAGGTGAAACGGCTCTATGAGGTAAGCAATAGCTTGTGAATACTCTTTTTTTAATACAAAATGGTAATATGCAGATAATGTACAAATCCATAATGCTTTGTATAGTCTTGTAAGGCCATAGGTTAGGTTTAACTGCTTGCAAGTTTGGCTAGTGTCCATTTTATAGGGGAAACTCAGCCGGAAATCTCCGTCGGAATCCACAATGAGTTAGACACCCCATAAACCCTTACATTCGAGGACGAATGTTCCTAAGGGGGAGAGGGTGTTACAACCCAAATTCGCATACCATAGATCACGCCGTAAGTTAGTCGATGTAAATCCAAGAAGAGATTATCTTTGAGATGATAAGAAGTTAATCCTATTGGTCTTAAACTATACAAGGGTGTATAAGAGTGGTTAACAAGTATTTGAAGTTAAACGAATCAAGGATGTTGTAACCCATATTTTCGGGTAACACTAGAGGTGATTAATTGTCCCAAGAGGTCTTGTTTTAATGTATTTGAATCATATAATATCCGCATCATAAGTCTTGAAGTCAAGCGAGTTATGAAACAAAAGTCGATAAAAGTTGTTGCAACTTAGGTTTATAATTTTACTTAAACTTTAGGTCAAATGTTACTGCATTTTTCTCCCAATGTGCTTGGAATTATGGAGTGATCTACCTATCAAATTGAATATCTATGAGTCTAGTTTCCAACGCATTAAACCGTTCGTCGATACGATCTCGGAATAGAGAGATATTCACGTTTTCGCGAGAGTGCGCCAAGCTGCTCTCTATGGGGCCCACAAAGGCGGTTTAAGACATATGGACATATATAAGATACCTCAACCCCGTTTTAAGTCATTATTTTTCAGTATATTCAGACCTTATAACCCTAAAAACAGTCTCTCAAGGTTCTCTCATGATCCAAGACCCAAACAAAGGGCAAACAACACAAATCAAATGTCGGGAATCCCGTGGCGCTAGTAAGTTTCTTGTTCTTCTTGTTGTTGCTGATTTTTGTGTTGTTCCAGCTCGTGTGGGAGGTTGTTTTAAATGTTTTATGTCCTTTAAATACACCTTCAAGTTTTTAATATCAACCCTAGGTGATTTCAAGTCTTCTAAAGTAATTCTAGTGCCGAAAAACCCGAATTAATTGCTAGTTTCGCTTCCTTGTTCTTGTGGCAGAATTGAAGGGATATTTCATGGAAAATTAAGGTCAAATTGGAGTTGTTCTTTCTGTTTAAAGGTAAGTAACCTCTTACTCTATATATATTTAAGATCATCCAAGTTGCAGCTAAGTCGTTAAAGCTAGAACTTGTGAAATATATATCGAAAGGCTTGGTAGTAATATTGTTGGTTGGTGGACTGTTATGGAGGCTCAATATGATTATTAATGATGTTGTTTGGGCTGTTTGGTGATTGTATTGACTTGTGGGAAGTCATATAAATAGGGGAGGTGCTGTCCGTTTCATCGTAAAATAGGTTGTGGTTGATACATAATAGTTACGACGCTTAAACGATAATGATAGTGTCATTTGTCTTATTGTAGACTAAGGAAGTCATGACATTTGCATAGCTTGAGGTTGGGCAGTATATACAAGGTATGTGAGGCTATCCCCTTCATTCTTTTGCACGACTCCGATTGTACATAATGTAATGAACGAGCTCCCAAAGATACTCTACTCTTAGAAGCTAGCAGTACTTACATTGCTGCCCTTCTTATGAAACGATTGATATTGATGTTACTTCTCTTATTCTTATATTATCAATGTTATTGGTAGTTCCTGATTCTTATAAGATTCTTGATGAAGATTTAATCCTAATAACGTGTACGAAGGATACCAACCTTATGTCACTCCGAAAGGTTCAAAATGTGATTCCAATGAGTCCAGCATGCATCATATATATGTATCTATTTTACTCTACCGAGCCGCGCTATAGTCGGCCGTGTATGGCACCTATTGTGCAACCACTGATCAGTTGGGTTTTACCGAGCTCCATGTGGCCGGGTACGATTCTACCGAGCCCTATGATGGCCGGGTACGTTTTACCGAGCCTATTATGGCCAGGTACGATATGATGATGGTGATGCCCACAAAGGTGTATGTTTTAAAAGTTTATGTATATATATGTATGTATCATGTATTTCATGTCAGTAGCCCTCAGAGGTACCCAGATGTCACAGGTTGTATATTCTCTATCCCTGTTTACATTACTGTTCTCACTTATGCTTTCCTGCCTTACATACTCAGTACTTTATTCGTACTGACGTCCTTTTTATTTGTGGACGCTGCATGTCGTGCTGCAGGTCCTGATAGACAGGTAGACGTAGCTCCCCCACCACAGTAGGCTGTCCAGTTCAGCGGTTATTGGCGAGATCCCTTCTCCGGACTTGCCGTGGTCTTGGTATGCATTTTTGTTATAGACATTATGGGTATGTCGGGGCCCTGTTCCGGCAATGTTGTAGCACTTATGTTCCTTTAGAGGCTCATAGATAGGTGTCGACTTATGTATGGTTTAGAATGCCTTTTCGGCTGATTTTTGTTGTATAGTCTTTCATGGCATCATGGTAGCTCGTACCTTATATATAGTTTCTTGACAGTCTTGTCGTCCCATGTTATGTATGTTCATGACATTATCTTTCATTGTTGGATGTTCATGATCCATGTCTACTATTTATATTGATCTTGTCGGCCCTTAAAGATAATAAGGAAGGTTAGATAAAATGTACGTTGGTGCTCGGCAAGTATGGCCCGGGTGCTAGTCATGACCCTCCAGTTGGGTCGTGACATGAGCAATCCAGGTTAGAGCACAACATGTGCATTCTATCAAAGTATACTTGGCTTCGCATGGTGTGAACTTCTTGCTTAAGTAGTAGATGGCCTGCTCCTTTCTCCCAGTTTCATCGCGTTGCCCTAACACACAACCGAAGGCATTTTCCAAGACTGACAAATAGAGCAACAATGGTTTCCCTGGTTTAAGGGGAACCAGTACTGGCGGGTTTGAAAGATACTCTTTGATTCTGTTGAAGGCTTTCTGGCACTCCTCCGTCCATTTCGTGGCAGCATCCTTCTTTAACAATTTGAAGATGGGTTCACAGATTACTGTGGACTGGGCTATGAAGCGACTGATGTATTTCAATCTTCCCAAGAAACTCATGACATCTTTCTTATTTTTTCGTGACGGTAATTCCCGGATGGCCTTGATTTTTGATAGGTCTAGTTCTATCCCTTTCTTGCTTACAATAAAACCCAATAGTTTTCCAGCCGGGACTCCAAACGCGAACTTTGTTGGATTCATCTTCAAGTCATACCTTCGCAAGTGTTCGAAAAATTTCCTCAATTCGTCCAAGTGCTCTGAGCTCTTTTGATATTTTATGATGACATCATCCATATAGACTTCGATCTCCTTATGAATCATGTCGTGAAAAAGGGGCGTCATGGCCTTCATGTAGGTGGCACCAACATTCTTGAGACTGAATGTCATGACCCTATAACAGTAGACTCCCCAAGGAGTGGTGAAAGCTGTCTCCTCTGCATCTTCCTCATGCATTAGGATTTGATGGTATCCAGCGAAACAATCCACAAACGCAGTTCATGCTTCGCATAGTTGTCGATGAGAATGTGGATATTTGACAAAGGGGAAATCGTCCTTTCGACTAGCTTTGTTGAGATCCCGGTAATCCACACATATTCTGATCTTTCCATCCTTTTTGGGCACTGGGATGATGTTTTCCAACACGCTTGGATAGTTGGTGACCCCTACTACATTTGCCTCTATCTGTTTGGTCACCTCTTCTTTTATCCTCAGGCTTAAATCAAGTTTAAACTTCTTGGGCTTCTGCTTGACCGGCGTCCTGGTAAGATCAATGGGTAGCCGATGCGAGACAATATCGGTGCTTAATCCTGGCATGCCATCATAGGACCACTTGAACACGTCGACGTACTATCGAGGAGCTCAATCATTTTTCCCTTCTGCTTGGCTTCTAGGTGAATGCTGATTCTGGTTTCTTTCATGTCTTCTTCACATCCAAAATTGAATTATTCCGTTTCTTCGAGGTTGGGCTTCTCGTGACTCTCCATCTGTTCGATCTCCTGCGGGAGATTTTCTGGCATCATACTTCCATCATATTCCTCATAATCGGGATCGTTGCGCTCAGCAGTTTTGTTACATGTCATAATTATGGAATGCAGTTTTTTATCGGTTTGATTACTGAAAAGAAAAGCTAGTTATAAATAAAGCAGTAAAATAGATTGTGATTTTTAGGAAATGATTCTTTTTATTTCATCAAAAGGGAACGTCTTAAGCATTCACAAGAGGAAAATGACAAAAAGGTACAGACACGGTACAAGCCTCAATTGGTCGTGTTCTTTCAAAAGAAAACTTTTAGAGTTCCATACTACCAAGACTCCCGGCGAACCAAAGATGGACTAGCTGTCTAATTCTACAGCTCTTCCCCTGGTTCGACATCCCTGATAGTCGGTGTCTTGATGTCAGTTCTTTCACAACATTCTTCAATCATATTCACGAATAACTTTCCCATCCCGTCGATGATATCATCTTCGGGTGTTGAACTATGTCCCGGTCCTGAAACATGCTCTAGCACAAAAACCATTTTCCTGGAGCTAACAGTGCGAGTTTTCTTTTCTAGGGGCTGATATCCTTTGCCAGCCGTTCTTTTCTGCCCATTCTGCTCAATTGGTTCTATGATCCCATCTGACTTGGCTCCCAATCCTATTCCTAGCATGTATATATATTTCATAATCTCCCTCATGGCCATCTTGGACCTGTACAATGATTGCATTCCCAAATTTTGTTCAGTCTTCTCCTCCTCAGTAGGCTGCATGATTTCTACAGTATGGAGGGCGACTCCGTCTAATTCCTCAATGAATGGGATACCATACTCCAAATAGGTGGAGTGACCCCACTCGTCATGGACCACGATCTCTTGGCATCCCCACTCGAATTTTATGCATTGGTGCAAGGTAGATGTCACGACCCCTGCCATATATATCCAAGGCCTGCCCAGCAACAAATTGTAAGAAGAGGAAATGTCCATCACTTGAAATAATACTAGAAAGTTGACCGGCCCGATCTACAAGGCTAGATAAATTTCTCCAATAATATCCTTTTATGAACCATCAAAGGCCCTTGCCCTTACGTGGCTTTCCTTGACTTCCCTTAAATGAATTCCCAACTCCCGCAGGGTGGAGAGAGGGAGAATGTTGACTCCTGATTCCCCGTCGACCATCACTCGAGATACCACTTTGTCTCCACATTTGACAGTGATGTGAAGAGCCTTGTTGTGACTTGCGCCCTCGACAGGAAGTTCATCTCTTCTGAAAGTGATCATGTTTGCCTCTACCATTTTCCCAATTGTCGCGGCCAATGCCTCACTGGTGGTGTTACTTGGCACACTTACCCCACTTAGTACTTTCAACAAAGCGTCTTTATGGCAATTCAAACTAATAAATAGATCCATGATGGATATCTGCGGTGGAGTTTTCTTTAACTGTTCTTCCACAGAATACTCTTTACTCGGCATCTTTTTCCAAAACTCCATGGCTTTCGGGTGTGTTATGTTTCTCCTTGAAATTTGTCCTCTCCCTCGATTTCCTCAATTGACCTCTTTAGGGGCGTAGCATCTCCCAGACCTAGTCATACCATGGGGTGCGGAAGAGTCTGCCATTTTGGCTTTTCCCTTTTGCTGATAGGTCCATGGGATGATTTTGTATTCCCGATCTTCTTTACCTTGAGTAGCATCGGTGGGTTGCTACGGATAAGTTTGAACTGTCATTATAGGCTTTAGTTGTACTGTAATGATAGTATCCTTTTGAGGAGGGATCCTTGCGGCTTCTGCATTTCCAATAGTGACAATTGTTCCCTTCAGGTCATATTCTTCATCCAATGTAATCATGTTAGCTCACTGGTTTCGGTGATTTGGTAATGGATTGCGATACATATTAGGTGGTGCTAGAGTGCACTAGATAGCTCCGCTCTTGGTCAAGGTTTCAATTTTAATTTTTTAGCTTGAAAAAATCTTCAGTATCGTGCCCCGGTACATTGGAATGATACACGCATCTCTTAGTGGCATCAAAATATTTGGAGGGATGTTTAGGAACCCTTCTCTTAATTGGGCATATCAATCCTGCTCTTCTCAACCTTCAAACAATTGGGACAGAGGCTCAGCAATCGGGGTATAGGTTTTGGGACCCCTTTCTTCAAAGTTGGGACGACGACGTGGTGCATACACTGGTCGGTTTTGGTGAATAGTAGTTTGGATAAGAGCATATGGTCATTGTGGGTTTTCGTTGTTGTTGGCTCGAGGAGGGTTGTATTGTGGTTGAGGGTGGTAGTATGGTTGAGTATTATAGGCTGGAGCATAGGTTGGTGGTGGTGAGTGGTTGTTTGGGGAGTACGAGGTGTTTCCAAGAGATGGGCTAGTTTGATAGTAGGGGACGACTGATGAGACCTCCTCTTTCTTTTTCTTTTCACTACCGATCGATCTTGACTGGATGGACTTGCTGGCTACTTTCAGTGCTGCCATAGATTGCACCTTACATGATTTTATGCCCTCATCTAGGAAATCTCCCAACTTAACCAGCTCAAGGAACTTTTGACCCATCATTCCCATCATATTTTCAAAGTATATTCCCCCTGGGCTAGGATGAAGTACTTGGTTAGTTCACTGTCGTCCAGTGGCGGTTGCATCCTGGCAGCTTCCATCCTCCAACGTCATGCATATTCTTGAAACAACTCAGATGGTTTTTTCTGTAGGTTCACCAGCGCGAACCGATAAGGAGTGATTTTTGTATTGAATCGAAAATGGTTCATGAAGTCCTCCGCCATATCTTGCCAAGTTCTCCAATTTCGCGAGTCCTGTCGGGTATACCAGGTGAGTGCTTCTCCAGTTAGACTCCTATAAATAATTTCATCCTGAATTTCTCATTCCTCCCCACTGATATTTGGCATATTTTCATATATTTCGATATTAATTTACTCACATTTTTACTATTTTTTGGTTATATTTGATATTGATTATACCCAACTTAATTTGATTCTACAGTTTTACACTTATTTGGGTGTTAATGATTAATGTAGGTACTTTGGAAAAGAAAATTGAGCAAATATGATAAGTTGAAATCAAACGTCTACTGTAATGTTGAAATTGGGTAATTCGAAGCATGACAAGCGTTGATATATGTTGAGAATACAAAATAGCATGAAGACAAATACATGAGAGGACAAAAGAAAAATAATCCATGAATTTAAAAGGTGAAGATGGAAACGGAGGACACTTGGAAGAAATTAAAGACTATTGAAGTAAATGTTAGGCAGAATTCACTTAAGCCTAAAGAGCTAAGAGCGAGGCGGCAAGAATTGAAAAGCTCACTGGATTCTGCACCAGGGCCAGCGCCACGTGCTGGCCTGGACGCTGGGTGTGGGAATTTTCCTATTTTGTTCGGAACAAGTTTATTTTGACCCTACATGGTCCCAACTCATATAAAAAGGGTCCCAAACTTATTTTGGAAGGGGAGGACATTTTTTAGAGTAGCTTTGGACCAAGAGAGAGCACAGAGCTGCCGTGGAGGCCGGAATTCATCAAATTCCATTTTCTTCCACCAAACTTAATAATTTTTATGTTTCTTTGTATGATTTATCGTTTGGCTACCATATCTATGTGGAGCTAAACTTCACGTTCTAGGTTTGTGGTTCTTTCATGACTATTGTTATTCGGATATTTATTTTGATTTCTTATTTATCATATTAGTTTATTTATTCAATCTTGCGCTTACTTATTTAATTGCTTGATCACTAATTGAATACTATCTACGAATCTAGAATTGAACTTGAAAATGGAAATTCTAGATTGCATATAGGATTGAGTAGATCAAGTTCTTGAACCTGAGCATCGGGGAACATATTCGCAGTTAGGATAAACATATACCTAATTGCATTGCTTGGTTGATTTACAGAAATTATAAATGCGTTCTTGTTAGTTCTAATTCCATAGACATATAGGTGTCCGGTTAGCTTGAATAAGCGAGTGAGAACTCGACAGATTCTTATGAGCAATATTAACCCTGGTAACCAATAAACTAGATAAATTAGTTAGTCAATTCAATTGAAGAATACAATAGGAATGTTAGATAGCCCATAACCCTAGATCGTTTTCATAACATTGATAACATAAAATCTGCTCTTCCTCTATTCAGAGTTCATTATTTGTTTTATTTTTATTTTAATTAGTTTAGAATCAAATACTTCTAGGTTTAATTCTTGTTTAGATAATTAGGATAGTCTAATTTAGTTAATAGTTAATCACAAGTCCTCGTGGGTTCGACATCCGACTTTTAGTCACTTTATTACTTGACGACCGCGTATACTTGCGTGAGTGTATTTGGTCGCAATACCCACTCCGACCAACTTGTCATAATAAGCCCTTAAATGTGCGTGAGGGTCCCCTGTCCCATCAAAAGTATCAAACTTTGGGGGTTTGTACCCCACTGGCATATCCATATCTGGGTGAATACACAGGTCCTCATAATCCAGGTTTTAACTTCCTTGGGCAACTCAAAAACTCTTCATCTCGACATGTCTGGCCTCTCTCTCTTATTCCTTATGTCTGGCCTCTCTCTCCATCTCGGCATACTGATATGGCACCCTGACCGTGACAGGCGCTATAAAGGTAGGTTCGGTAATGGCATATATAGGCGGAACATACCGCTCGTGAGTAGCAGCATGTGTCGCAGGTATGTGCGGGTTGGTGGTGAAAGTGACTGTCATAAGGAGGGGTAGTTGTATTAATGGTAATAGGTGGGTTTTGTGATGTCTGAGGATATTGTGGTACGTAAGGAGTGTGAATAAGAGGATTTGGAGGGTTAACAGGTATTACTGGAGGTATAACTTGAGTAGTGGGGGTTGAGGTTGGAGTGTTGTTGTTTTGGCGTGATGTTGAAGGAAAATGATCTGGAAGTGAATCTAAATAAGGGAATCTTGGTGGTTGAGGAAGTGTTATCACGGCCAGGTGCACCGATTCTCTGATATGTTGTACCTCTTCTCTTAAGGATTCCATTTCTTGGGCCATGCTGGCCACGTGCTCATCATTCTTAGTATTGTCCTTTTCCCCCCTATCGCCCAGGGCTGTCGGCTACGACCAGAGCATGTTCAATTGGGTCTTCTATAGCTGACATCTTTCCCTTAGACCTTAGATTGTATGGTGGCTCCACCAATTTTAGTCGACGCAAACCAACTTTCTTTTCTTCTTAGGGGGCAATAATAAAGCAAAAGAAAAAAATAAGAAGATAGAAAAGAAAAAGAGTAAGAGTCAGTTTATTCGTTTATGCGAGCAAGAAATCACATAGAGCTGATAATTCGTGCATTACAGCTAGCACGTTCCTAGAATTTGCAGGGACCTCTCATTGCCGGAGGTAGGCCTAATTCACAGATGTTTGACAGACATTTAGACTTGATACATTTTGATCCGAAGCGATTCATTTTCATTGATAATTTGGACTGATACAAGCGGGAACAAAGATTACATCACAAAGTTGCATGGGCTTAGATAGTTTTCCCTTTTGGAAAGTAAAATAGAGAACTAGGGATAAAGGTACAAAGTAGGGAAAGGAGGGGAAATTAACCAATTCTAATAACCATCCCCTAAGTCGCCTCCTGGGCCCTTCTCTTCTTCTGGCTCCTCTTCTGGATCCTCCTCCGGGTCTTCCTCAAACTCTTCCTCATCATCATTGAATTTAGACTCCTCTTTTGGATCTTCCTCTTGTTTTGTACTTGACTCTATCTGGATGCATTCTATTATCCGATCATCCTCTTCAGCCGGTGGCAACATATGGTCAATAGATCCTGGGACCACCTGACGATGCATTGATGTGGTCACAAGATAGTGTGGCAGGATCTCATAGTAAATCTGTAAAGCAACCATCGCGTCCTATAACTAAGCTATACCCTCTCTGCTCGGGCGGGACAGTTCTTCTTCTTCTTTATTAATCTAGATGTAGTACTCGGGTGTGCACCATGAATTTTGACCCATAGGCATTGTTACCAGGTCATTCCACTCTTCTTGCAGTTTCCTTATCCCAGGAATTTGAATCTGGCCATTGTAATCATCCTCGTACAACGCTGTCTTTGTCCATAGCGGCACTTCTTGGATCATCCCAAATTGTCTGAGGACCCGCAGAGGTGAGTACGGCTGAATGCCTTCTAATCCGATCAACTCAATGAAGTACCTTTGGGGAGTCCTCAAGATTGCTCTTCCACCTAACCAAGAGAGTTTCTAGTTGATCCATTTTCCTATCAGATTGGTCAGCGTTTCCCTCTATTCTTCTTGCCCTTGTGGGGAAATTCAGTGCCTCATTCTTTCATTGTGGTTGCGGATCATATTACTGACACCTACAAAGTAGTCGATAGTGGCCTCCCGTTGGAAACAGTGTTCAGTAGCCCAAATTTACAGCATCAAGTTACATCCTTTGAAGTAGTCGTATCCCCGTGCATATACGGATAAGGCTCTCAGTATTTCGGCTAACATCATCGGCATTAAAGTAGCTTGAAGATTACCGCGGAAAGTTGCCAGGACCACTGGTAACAGGTTGATGTTGATACGACCCCTTCGCTGTGGGAAGACCAATAGTCCTAATTATGCCATTGCAAAAGTGATAGGCCTGAGGCTCTCCCATGTGCCCCCCTGAATACTACTCGTAGCTTTCTCGGTGCCCAAACCTGTCGAACATCTGGTCGAGGCTCACCCACCCGTCCTTGATACTTCTTAGACTTCTACTATTTGTAAGACCTAGAGCATCCAAGAACCGATAGTCGGGCATAGTAACTGGCAACACTGGCTTTCTTCCGTTGAATGGCAGCTCCGTAAAACTTGTAACTTGCTCCAATGTCGGTACCAGCTCGCAGTCGGCAAATTTGAATACCACTTTAGCTGGATCCCAAAATTCTATCAATAGGCGAGTGAGCACTTTGTCTACTCAGATGCTCATCAATGCAGTTAATGCCCCTAGGTGCGTCCGAACTTCATCTCTGTGTTCCCGACGAATATTCTTCCACTACTGTTTCAGCTTATGTGGTGCTCCCATTACAATGCTAATTTCAGGGATGTTCTGGTTGATTTCCATTTTCTGAGGTGGGTAGAAGAAAATATATTTGGGTAAGTGTTTGCTTCGGATCCATAAGTGTCTTGTCATATTTATTTGTCTTTCCATAGAGATTTTGTCGTTGGGTGCATGAACCGTTGACATCAGAGTGGTTGTCCTAATTGTTTGTTTGTGCCTAAGACTAACTCACCTAGGGTTTATGCAGTATAACCTATTTTACTAGAGTAGAGTGTTTCCTACTTTTAAATTGGACTGAGAACTGCGAGAAGTTATGTCAGTTGACCCGACAAAGCCATTCTCTGAAACTAGAGAGTTTTGAAAAGAAGGTTTGAAGGGGTGTAAGAGACAACCCTCGCGTGCCATTACATGATAGTGCACGGCCAAGACTCGATTGGAAGAGATGTGATGACAATGTATATAAAGCAGTAACAAGCAAGGGTGTATCGGTAGTAAGTAAGGTGATCATAGAGAGCAAATAATTGTAAAAAGCAAATAAGGCATGCAAGCATGTAATTGCAATTTCGATCATAATCAAAGCAAAGTACAAATAAATCTAGAAGCCAAATTAGTCTAAATCTGCTAAGTTCATAACCTAAGTATGATATCCCCAGCAGAGTCGATATGTTGTTGCACCCTATTTTGCACTAGTCAAGACAAGATTCAACTTGTGATTTCTCTGTTGTTGATGAAAGAGAGTCGCCACCTAATATTTAAAGGTATAGTAGGGTAACTGTTTTATTACTAAGTCATGTTCTTTATTGATCTTCTAACTGGTGAGATTATAGGTAAGGATTCTTGTTCTTCTAAGGGTAAGGTGTTAGGCACCCCTTAAAATCTACCTAAGGTAGCTCCATAGGATTTAGACTAAGTTTAGGATCAATTATTTGTCAAAAAACTTTGATTAATAAAAAGGAAGGCTGCTTACTGTACGCCCAAGGATGATAAAGAATGCGGAGTCTTAAAGGGATGTAATTTTATGAAAGGGGTTCATAAGAGATGTTAAAAGAGTTTTGAAATTGGTACATAAATGGTCTAGATTTTATAAACTTACGAAAGAGATTGAGTTATAAAAACACTTTGATTTGGGGGATGATTATCTAAATAATACTAAAAAGATGTTTGTGAAAAAAAAAACATATCTAGAATTTACCTTAGATTCGAAGGATTTTCAAAGAAAGGGTCATTTGCTGGAAATTCCTTAAGGCGACGATTTTCTGAAGTTCTGATTTTTCTCTTGAGAAAATGAAAGTTGAAATCTGGTTTTCCTTTTAGAAATAGAGTTGTTTTCACTAAGTTCCATATTTCAAAATCTTTTAAAGAAGAAAAGGGTGAGTGAAAAATATGGCCATTAGCGAGCAGATTACAACTTGCGAACTAAAGTCCTACTATTTAGCTAATTTCATTTAAAAAAAATTCCTATATTGTTTAAGGATTGCCTAAGTTCGTATGATACTAAAGCATAAAGGAAAAAAGAAAGCATGTGTTCTAATATATGAGTGTTATATACATCAGAGGTAAAACAACAATAAAGACATGACAAGTACAATTAAACATTAAACTAGTAGAAGCAGTAAACTAAATTAACGAGGCAGTAATAATGATAAAAGGAGTTGAGGGAAAGAGGACTCGACTCTGGGATTGGGCCTCAAAAAGATAGGCCCAGCAGTAGAGAAGAGCGAACACAACTGACTTCGGACCCCTGGACGTGGTGCAATAGAGCTGGAATTGGTCCTGAGTTCATCAAGAACTCAGAGGCCCAAAGAGATGTACATGTAAAAAAAAAATAAAAAGGTCATTAGATATATATCCAATACATTTAAAATATCCCGACTACAAAACTTTTCAACGTATATGCCAACTACATAAATAGTTAATTAAAGCAAGAACAATATTAATATGGTAGAGGAAATTATATATTAACATGGCCACTTTACTTAGCAAATAAAATCACATTGGAAACCTTTCGTTGTCACTAAACACAAAACCCTTAAAGAACTGAATGTGTCAATGAATTAAGAGCTAAAGAGGGAATCCCACTCAAGTTTTATGCTCCGTTTGGATCCCCAGACACTTCAAAATTCCCAAGGGACTCAAAGCCTAGGGCAATGCTTGTGTCTAGGAGGGCAGCCAACCTAAAGTAGAACTCCGCTCCCAAATACCCTTTATCACTAACGACATGTTTTCCTGGGTTTAAGTGCCAATGAGTCCCTTCCAATGCAAACTAAATACTAAAGTATTACCTATCACAACATATATACTTTCCTCTTAATAAAAATAATACAAGAGAATACATACTACTAGGACACTAAATAGGGAAACATATAAAGGAAAACTAAAGGGAGAGGGGCTAAGTTTAGAATACACACAGTTTCATAATCACATCATTACAGGAATGAATCACTAAGGCATAACATATTCAAACAGGCATTGACAATATTACTTGGCAACTTAAAGACATCAAGGCAGATTCAAACCAACAGTCATAGTCATCAATTGTTTCAGAGATATAATTAAGGTCATGGGACTGAATTCTTATCATGATTACACACTCATAGATTTAAATATAGAACCCCTAAGGTGGAAAACAGGATCATGCTTCTAACATTATCAGCCAATTATCATGTTCAAACAATATCAACAAAGGGACTTCAATAAGGTTTGAGAGCCAAATCCAGTTTTAGATCAAAAGTAGGAAGAAAGACTGAGCAAAACAGATCATGGTGTTGCAGAATTAAGCAGAGGCTAGCAACATTCAGTCAACTGTTCATAAACAAGTTGAATGAGATAGTAATTGGTGTTCGGTCAGAAATCCATATATTTAACTATTATTCCCTCACATTAAAGAACTTTTAATCATCGTTTGAGTATTAATTATATAACTTTATGCTTAATATTATATTTTAACTTTGTAGGAATAAAGCGGTATGAAGATGAAGAGATTTGGAGAAAAATTAAATAAAACACGAAAAAAAAAAAAAGAAGGAAAATAAACGAATGAAAACAAAGGGGGGAAACCCTTTTGTTTTGTCCCCCCAAGTTGGAGACAAGAACAAAGGAGAAATACAATTCAAATCAAATAGTGAAAGAAGGCAAAAAGAAACGTACCTGGCTGTAGGATTCAAAATCGTAAAACTCACTGTTTTCAGCGCGCTGGAGGCGGGAACTTTTCCTAGTTCGCTCGGGATAAGGTTATTTCGGCCCTACCCGGTCCTAACTCGTATAAAAGGGGTTGTAAACCTAATTTGGAGGATATCTAACAGACTTTGAAGGAGAATTCACGTGGAGGAACACACACCACACTTGGAGAAGGCTTCTAACTAGTTTTTTTTTTTTCCCTTTACTCATAGTTTGTTAGTTCTAGAGTTTTGGGTGCTACATGAACGTTGTAGTTTGAAGCTTGAATTGTTCTTATTATTTTATCATATTGGTTTATTTATTCAATCTTGTGCTTATATTATTTGATTTCTTGATCACCAATTGAATACTATCTACGAATCTAGGGTTGAACTCGGGAAAGGGAATTCTAGATTGCAAATAAGATTGAATAGAACAAGATCTTGAACTCGAGCATCCGGAACATATTTGCGGTTAGGATAGGGATATACCTAATTGCCTTGCTTGGTTATTATACAAGAATTATTAATGCGTTCTTGTTAATCCTAATTCCATAGGAATATAGGCGTTAGCTAAGCTTGAATAGGCGAGTAGTAATTTGGGAGAAGGCTACGAGTAATATTAACCCCGTCAATCAATAAACCAGATAAATTAATTAGACAATTTAAGTGGAAGACTCAACGGGATTGTTAGCTAGCCCATAGCTCTAGAATATCGTCTCTCATTGAATTCGTCTCTAATATTGCCCACTTTTTTTCTGTAATTTCTTAGTTTTCAACTCTAGATTAGTTGTAGTTAATAATATTTGGAAAATCGCTTGAATAGGTTAATTGTCATAGTTTAATTTAGTAAATAGTTAATCACAAGTCTCTGTGGGTATGATATATGTACATACAATCCTATATTACTTGTACGACCACGTATACTCGCGTGTGCGTTTGGGAGCAACAAGTTTTTGGCGCCGTTGCCGGGGACTTTAAAATTGACTGTTTTGCTAGATTAGACTTTTATTTTTTTTTCTATTTAAGTTTTTAATTGTAGTTTAGTGTAGTTAGTATTATATTTTTTTTTCATGGCATCTTGGAATGAGAATTGGTAGAATATTGGTTATTCTTATTTTGGTGATCCCTGTCCATATTGTGGAGGACGACACTTGTGGCAAAATTGAGAATCTCAATCATATGAGTGGAATTTTTGTAATGTGTGTGGTTGTCATGGTGGCCATTGGGATGGTTGTCCTAATTCTTATTATCCTTCTCTGAGCTCTTATTATGATGTTTATAATAATGTTTATGAGTTTGATAGGAGCAATGAAGTGGAGGATGAGGAACGTGTTGCCCGTATTATGGACATGATGAGGCAAGTAGCCAAGCAACAAGATGAAATTCACAAAAAGACTACCTTAGCAATCAAAGGACTACAGGCTTGAATGGACGAATTAATGGCCAATGTTCAAGAAGAACCTCAACTCGACGAAGAGAGCGAGTTCCCACAAGAAGATAACTTTGAAGAAGCAGATATCGTGAGCCAATCTTGGCTAGCGGAACAAGCTCAACTGGTAAAATTTCATGTGGTTCTACGTAATGGTCTTTCAAATATGGCAGAACAACTGATAGACAAAAGAACTGAGCTCAGGCAAGAGATAGACCAATTTGGCTAAGATATCCATGACCTGCAGGATCAATTGAATAAAAAGGTTGAGGCGTCTGATGCCCTACAACCAATTTCTGTGGATACTGGCCAGCTTGTGGAGCGAAAAAAAGAATGCCAACTATTCGACCACAATATTAATAATGATGCCAAGGTTGAGTGTCATGACCCAAAATCCACCTAGTCGTGATGGCACCTAACCCAACCCGTCAGGTAAGCCAATTAACAACTATCCAATTTAGATGAGATTTATTAAGAAAAGAAAGGATAATAAATCCGCTTTTATACAAGAATTCCCAAGAATTGGTTGTACAAATCATGAGCTTCTAAGATTATAATTTACAAAGCTGGTATGAAATAAATACATCATCTGTTCGAAATGTACATAAACAGATTTTTATAAATTTAAGGCTACCATGAACAAGAGACAGCTACAACCGAAACGCAGGTACATCTTCAAATCCCGCTCCCGTCGATCACAGCAACATCAACATCCAATATCTGCACGCAAGGTGCAGAAATATAGTATGTGTACAACCGACCCCATGTACTCAATAAGTAACAAACCTAACCTTAGGTTGAAAGTAGTGACGAGTTGGAACACGGGTCAAAGTCCAACACTAATAGCCAACAACAACTAATAACAATATAATAAAAGTGGTACAGGAAATAACTCAGAAATGTAATGTTCAACTCGTTCACAGTTCCAGAAAAATAGACATGCTTTTCAAGTATAACAGTAAAAACCCAAATCTTTTACCGAAAGCACCAAAATATGAGTAAGTTTGAAAAATCATTATTTTCCTTCCAAAACTTTTCAACAGGTACATGTTTCATTATCAAATGGCACGAGAAAAAGTACATCTCTATGCCTACATGTCCATGTGTATGAGAAGTCATGAATGACGTGATACCGTACAACATGAGAAAAAATGCATCTCTATGCTTGTATGTCAAGCGTGCATGTCGAATGCAGTACAACATAGTGAACAACCATATGCATACTCTCAGAGTATCAATCCACTCTGTCCTCCCAATCACTTGACACTCGCACTCGCACTCAATAGGTAACTGCGCTTACTGGGTGTGTGTGCAGACTCCGGAGGGGCTCTTTTAGCCCAAGCGCTATAATTCGCACGGACAACTCACATGTTGCATGGACAACTCATGTGCTATAGTATCAATATCTGGATCTGCACGGACAGCTCACGTGCTGCACGGACAACTCACATGTTATAGTATCAATATCTGGATCCGCACGGACAACTCACATGTTGCACGGACAACTCATATGCTATAGTATCAATATCTGGATCCGCACGGACAACTCATGTGCTGCACGGAAAACTCACGTGCTATAGTATCAATAACCTCACAATCAGGCGCTCGGCCTCACTCAATCATCAATCTCTCCAGTCTCTTGGGCTCACTATGTTATGCAACTAGCCCAAAATGATGTTGTGATGTATCAATGATTAACAACACAGACTGAGATATGATATGCAATGAATGTATATGATTGAGTACAAAATTACAATTTAAAAATATAATTCGATAGCAGAAATGACCTCAGTGGGTCCCAATGATACCAGCATTTGCCTAAGCATGATTTCTAACATGAGTTACAGCTCAGTTTCTCTAACACATAACAAATACAAGGAAAGATACAAGTTAATTGACTACACAACTCTACGGAATCGACTGAGTCTCAATTACTACGGTGAACGCCCACACGCCCGTCACCTAGCATGTGCGTCACCTCCAAACAAATCACATAACATGTAATTCGGGGTTTAATACCCTCAACACCAACTTTAGAAGTAATACTTACCTCGAACAAGCCAAATCCCATACCGAGTAAGCCAAACAATGATCCAAAAATGCCATCCCACATGTACCGACCTCCGAACGGCTCAAAACCAGCCAAAAGTAACTCAAATATGTCAAATAAAGCCTAAGGAAACAATTCCAATTGATAAAGGTCGAATCTTTATTCAAAAGCCCAAAATCAACCAAAACGTCCAACCCGGGCCCGCGTCTCGGAACTTTACGAAACTTTCAAAATCCGATAATCCATTCAATTATGAGTCCAACAATACTAGTTTCACTCAAATCCGACTCCGAATCGATATTCAAAACTCAAAACTCACTCTATGAAGCTTTAGGCTAAAATCCCCAATTTTCTATTTAAAACTCATAATCCAATTACTAAAAATGAAGATAAAATCACGAAATATAATCAAAACAGAGTGTAGAACACTTACCCCAATCCTTGTGATGAAATTTGTCTCCAAAATCGCCTCAATCTGAGTCCCACATCTCAAAATATGATAAAAGAACCCAAAACCTCGATATATAGCTTGTGCCCAGCATTTTCGCATATGCGGTCACATTGTTGCATCTGCGACCTATGCTTCTGCAGACAATGCTCGCTTCTGCGAAGCTCGCTGAAAACCAGGCTTTCGCACCTACGGAGCTTTCCCCGCTTCTGCGCACACACATGTGCGACAAACAACTCCCGCTTCTGCGGACAATGCTCGCTTCTGCGAAGCCCTCTGAAGACCAGGCTTCCGCACCTGCGGAGCTTTCCCCGCTTCTGCGCACATGCAGGTGCGACAAACAACTCCCACTTCTGTGCCACACACCACTTATGTGGCTCAAAATTACGCTTCTGCGGACGCTCCGATGCGCCCTTACTTCCGCTTTTGTGGTCTTCCTCACCAACTCGCACCTCGCTTCTGCGACCATCGCACCTACGCAACCCAGCTGCAGGTGCGATCACACTAGATCTGCCACTAGCAAATTTAGCCAAAAATAATCCAAACAAATCCAAACCTCGTCCGAACTCAGCCGAGCCACCCGGGACACCATCCGAATATACCAACAAGTTCAAAAACATAACATGGACCTACTCGAGGCCTCAAATCACACATAACAACATCGAAACGACAAATCACACCTCAATTCGAACTAGAATGAACTTTGAACTTTCAACTTCCACAATTCGCGCTGAAACATCAACCTAGAATGAACTCAAATTTTACACACAAGTCCCAAATGACATAACGAATCTATTCAATTTCTCGGAACCACAATCCGAACCCGATATCATCAAAGTCAACTCCCGGTCAAGCTTATGAACTTTTCAAACCTTCAAATTTCCAACTTTTGCCAATTAGCGCCGAATCCTTCTAGAAATACCCAAATACAAATCAAAACTCTGTTCTGAGGTTAAATTTACAAAAGTCAAACTTGGCCAACTCTTCCAACTTAAAGCTTAAACCATGAAATTCATCCTTCCAAATCGATTCTGAATAACTTGAAAATGAAAACCGACAATTTGCATAAGTCATAATACCTCATACAGAGCTACTTATGCCCCCAAACCTCCGAGCGAAGTGTAAATGCTCAAAAAAACCGGTCGGGTTCTTACATTAAGGAAATGTGCAAAAATGAGGATGTTAAAAGCGAAGTGATTCTAGGGTTGGAGTGCGTTGAACCTCATTCTAAACACTTTTCAACATTGTGCTTCGTTGGTGACACGAGAATTGATCCATTCGAGCCTATGGAGGAGTCAATTAATGGGGAACAAAGTGCATATATTATGAAATTTGTGATGCCAATGAGACAAAATGACATACCTCACTTAAGGGCCAAGAAGTGCAATATGCGATATCTATTACTTGGTTCCTTTATTTTCACACCACCGCCCCAGGAATGTGACAGAAAAATTGATGCAAAATTGGGGGCACAATTCATATCCTCAAAGTGGAAGGAAAAGTGGTGAAGGTGATGGCGTCGTGCCGCGACGTTAAATCAAGCGCTTGTTGGGAGGAAACCCAATTCTTTTTTTTTCTTTTTTCTTTTGTTTATTTTTTTATTGTGTTATCTGTGTAGTGTTATTTTTGTATTTTGTAGGAGTAGGAGCACGAGATCAAAGCTAATAGGAAGTATGCAAAAGCGAGCAGGTGGTTGAAACTAAATGTGGGGTGCCCGCACAAAGGATCATACTTAGGAGAAGTCTGAGTATCCCGTGAGCTGCTAATTCTTCGGCCTTTGGCCTACTAGAGAGTCTCTTTTACCCTCTTGTTATTTACAATGTACATTGAGGACATTGCACAATTTTAAGTATGGGGTGAGGAGATTGTCTGGGTAATTTTCTGTGCTATACTAGCTTAATTGTAGTATTCTTTCTTATTGTAGTGATATTTGTAATTAAAAAAATATTAAAAAAATGAAAACTGAGGGAAAAAAACCAGAAAAAGCTCGGACTTTTCCCAACGATGGATTTTGCGGACAACTTTCTTGATGGATTAAGGTCCAATGAAAAAAATGCTAATTTTTTTTTTCTAGTTATTTTTAGTTAGGTAATAATCCCCCTTGTTTTTTCTTTTTGCATCGGTTCTTTTTCAGGGGATGTAACTTGAACCGAGTAAATTTTTTTATTTTTTAGGATTAGATTATTTTATTTTTTTATTTTAGGAGTAGAAAAAGAGGGAGAAGAAAAACTTTTGTTACTTGTTTGATACTAGCATATTTAGGCTTGAGCTTGAGTAGTACTTTTCTTTGAGTGCTTGAGTAATGAATAAAATAGCCGACTTTCTGATACCTAAGCTCAAGGTTGTGACTCTGTATATAGCTTATTCTTATTTTGTCGTTCGCTATGATTCTGTCTGTCTTAGAGTAGAATTGATCCATCTTGATTGATACTTGTGCCATGTGTGGTGAGGAATTCTTACATATATTTTATGTTTTTCATCTTAGTCTAGAACTTGCCCTTCATGTTATTGAAGTGAAATAAAAGTGTTGCTCTGTTTAGAAGATGATAATAGGTTTTCTTTAATATGTCTTGTGAATTGTAGCCTTTTCAGATATTGTACCACTAGTTAGCCCTTTAAGCCTGTAGCCTTTTGTTTGGAAGCTGTATTTTTGCATTTATTCTTTTGTTTAATCCCTAAGTTTTGCACCCTGCTTCCTTGAGCACTATTGCCTAGACTGTGATATAAATTGATAAATTTGAAGAAAGGGACAATTAAGTAAAAAATGGTGACCAATGATAGCTGCAAAGTGATGAAAAGACCCTCTTGAAAATAATGTGATATGAAAAAAAATAGAATTAAAAAAAATTGCGTTGAAAAAAAAATAAAATGCTCTTGAAATGAGGGAATTACTTGTGAAATATTAGATGAAGAGAGGATTGAAAAATAAAGTGAAGAGTAGAAAATAATGGGTGATGAAGTCTAAAAGTGCAAAGTGCTTAGGGAAGTGTAAGTCACTATCATATAGTTTTCCTACCCGTCCCCAAGCCAACATTACAACCTGTTAAAGTCCTATTTGATTCTATTTGAGCACACTTAATTTGTAGAGATGTACATAATGGACAAGCCTATGGTTCCTTTGTGCATACATGTGAATTCGTTTGTGAGTGCGAGAGTTGTTCTTTGATGCTAAGTCCTTAAATTATATTCATTATTTGATTTGAGTGTATGGACTACTTATTCTTGTGAGGGCACTGGTTTCATGATAGATAGGTGATGTTATTAGCTTTATTTGACAAAGTAGGTGAGCGAGCTTAAATTTGGTGAGTTAGAGTCTCTCTCTGAGGTTAGGAGGTTAGAAATTTGTTGTTTGTTTGTGACTTGTATATCTTGCACGATGATCAGGAAGTGTATATCTTATGGTTTAAGTTGCTATAGAGCCTAATTGTTAGTATCGACCAAAGTGGTGATGTTCCTAGTCTAGATTTATTGAGAGTGGTTTTAATGCTTACTCGAGGACGAGCAAGAGTCTAAGTATGGGGTGTTGATGTTCCATCAGAAATGCATATATTTAATCATTATTGTCTCACATTATAGCACTTTTAATCATCGTTTGAGTATTAATTATATAAATTTATGCTTAATAATATATTTTAACTGTGTAGAAATAAAGCGGTGTGAAGATGAAGAGATTTGGAACAAAATTAAATAAAACGCGGAAGAAAAAAAGAAGGAAAATAAACGAATGAAAACAAAGGGGGGCACCCTTTGGTTTTTGTTCCCCCATGTTGGAGACAAGAACAAAGGAGAAATAAAATTCAAATCAAATAGTGAAAGAAGGCAAAAAGAAACGTACCCGGCTGTGATAAGTGGGGATTTTGACTAATTATTAGCGCCTTTTAGCTTTCGTTTTAGCCCAAAAGCGTTTAATTGTGTTCCCGAAAACTGATACAATATGCTTAATTGCAGGAGAATTGGAAAATGAGCAACTAAGATGAAATCCAACTCATGAAGGAGTGATCTGAACTCAAGAACAAAAACAGGCACAAAAGCTCAAAATGCGGACCGCACATGAAATGTGCGGCCGCAGAAGCTAAGCAAGATCAGAAGTTCAGAGAGTTCTTATTTCAAGCTAAAAGGAAGTGTGGACCGCACAATTATTGCGCGGCCGCAGAAGATCAGTTGTGCGGCCGCAATTGTATTTGTGCGGTCCACAGAAGAGCCATCTGTGGCCGCACTCAGAAATGTGCGGACCACAAATAGAGAGAGATGCGGCCATGGTTCATAATTGTGCGGCCGCAAAAGTCCAATCTTGCCAAGCTGAAGAAAAGTGCGGGCCGCACATGGAATTGTGCGGCCGTAGAACTTCCAAAAGGAAAATTTTGTCCGAAAATTCCAGCACTGTATAAATAGAATCGTTTCACTTTTTTAGGGAAACTTTTGTAACTTTTGACATCAGCAGCCGTTTACTTTGCTTCTTTTAGTAGTTTTAGCTATTTTGAGCTTTTTGAATATTAGTTTTATCATTTTAGTCATTAATATGGTTTTAATTATCACTTCTTCTTCTGTATCTTCTAATTTAAGCATGAGAAGCTAGATTTTCACTAGGGTTGAGACCCAACCCTAGTGTGTGAACTTGATATGTGTTTGATTTATTGCTTGTTTATGATTGGGTGTTGATTATCTAGCCTTGTTCTTGCTTTTAATTGAAGATTTAATGGTTAAAAATATTATTTCATGCATAATTGACTGGGTCTCTACTTGAGAAAAAAAGACTTAATCTAGGAAAACTTGGCTATCTAGGAATTGGGTCAATCGAGAGATTGATAAACCCAATTAAAAGGTTGAATCTAGAGATAGTAAAACCCGACTTGAGCTTATTATCAACTGCTTTGTTCAATACCCATTTGGACTTGAGAAAGCCAAATTGAGTAAAATCATTATCTGATCGAGAGGTATTGAGTGGGTATTTGAGTGTTGATAGCTATAATACACCTCGACCAATAAAACAAGCTTTAAGGCTTACAACCCATTAATCGAACACTTAGGTGAAGGTCATAGCCCTAGGCCTTTTGTATCATTTGAAAAACAACCAAAAATAATTTCCTAGTTTAAATGCTTAGTTTATAATCTTATTTTAAAATTAGACCTAGAAACAACCAAAGTTTGTGTAAGTGCAATTTGAGATAATTCAAGCTCATACACTATAATGTATATCCCTAAGACCCATTCATAGCTCCCTGTGAAAAATCGACCCTGACTCCTTGTTGGGTATTACTATTGCATCGACCGTTTTCATATCCTCAAATAGAGGAGTGAAATTGGATGAGATCAATTTTTGGCGCCGTTGCCGGGAAGCTAAAAAAACGGTATTAGCTATAGATTTAGGTGTGTTTTTGGAATATCTTCTTTTCCTTCCTTGTTACTAATGTGTGAGTATTGTAAGTGCAATCATGGCAAACAACGAGTTTAGAAACATAACCGTGGGGGATGTGGACGTTGATGATAATGCAATGGATGAAGTGCCTCTTGAACCTCAAGCCAATATGTGAACAACTTTCAAGGGCAAAGAAAAAACTACCAAGGCCCTAGTCAACAATAATGGAACCTTTGAATAATCAAGGCAATTAGAATTCTAGCAATCAAGGCAATTGGAATAGTGGCAACAATTAAGGCAATTAGAATGGAAGCAGTAACCAAGGGAATTGGGAAAATAATAATAATAATCAAAGCAATTGGGGAGGAAATAACCAAGGCGGGTGGAACAACAACCAAGAAAATCGGGGGTTGGGTTTTCAAAGGCCCCAGATGTACCAACAACCGAGCAACCCATCTCCTTATCATTCTCATGGTCCTAGTTCCCTCAATAATGAAATGGGTCGTATTGAGAACATGTTCAAGCAAATGATAGAGAATAATGCCGATTCCGATGCCCAACTTGCTTCACACAACACATCAATCTGTAACTTAGAAGTGCAAATGGGTCAAATCTCTCAAACTTTAAATTCTCATCCTAAAGGGGCACTACCAAGTGATACGGTAGTGAACCCGAAGGGTGGGAACACTACGGGGCATGCCATGTCCGTTACTACAAGAAGTGGAAAAGGTGTGAATTCACCTACCTCAAGCCAAAGGCAACTTGTGGATGATGAGCAAGTGGTAGAAGAAGATGAGATCCCGAACAATGTGGTGCAAGCAAATGATGAAGTGCAGATTGATATTGATGACACGGTGGAAGAGACTCAAGAGGATGTGAACCCGTCTAGGGATCATGTGATTGACATACCGGAAACGGTAGTGCAAAAAGCTAAGGCACCATTGCCTAAGCCACCTCCTCCCTATCCTCAAAGGCTTGCCAAGAAAAATGGCGATAATTAATACAAGAAGTTCATTGATATGATGAAAAGTTTCTCTATAAATGTGCCATTAGTTTAAGCTTTGGAGCAAATGCCCGAATATGCTAAGTTTATGAAAGACTTGGTGACACAGAAGAGATTGATGAATTTTGAAACTATCAAAGTCACTCACCAAGTGAGTGCAATTGTGCATTCGATGGCTCCAAAGTTGGAAGATCCCGGTGCTTTCACAATTCCTTGTACCATTGGAAGTACCGAATTTGCAAAAGCTCTCTGTGACCTTGGGGCGAGTATCAACTTGATGCCCTATTCATTTTTCAAAACATTGGGAATTGGGAAACCAAGACCCACATCTATGATATTACAAATGACCGATCGTACAATGAAGAGACCGTTGGGGGTGATTGAGGATGTATTGGTTTGGGTTGACAAGTTCATTCTCTCAGCATATTTTGTGATTCTTGATTGTGAAGTGGACTATGAGGTGCCGATTATTCTTGGTATACCTTTCCTTGCTACGTGAAAGGCTCTTGTTGATGTGGAAGCCGGTGAACTCACTTTTCGGGTGGGTGATGAAAAGGCGGTGTTCCACGTGTGCAAATCTTTGAGGCAACCGAATAGCAATGAAGTGTGTTCGTTCGTAGACTTTGTGACCGATGTGATTATTGATGATACAAGTGCCACGATTAATGTGGGTGACATGTTGGAAGCTGTTTTGCTAAATTTTGATGATGATGAGATGGATGGCTTCATGGAATGTGTCAATTCTTTGCAAGGGATGGGGTCATACAATTATGCACCTCGGAAACTTTCCTTGGATCTCAAAAATAGGAAAACTCCTCTTACAAAGCCTTCAATTGAAGAACCTCCTATCTTGGAGTTGAAGCCATTGCCTTCACATATCAGGTATGAATTCCTTGGCCATTGTTCTACTTTACCGATTATTCTTTCCTCTTGTTTGACTAATGTGCAAGTTGACTCTACATTGGCGGTGCTCCACAAGAGGAAGAAAGCTATTGGGTGGACTTTGGCGGATATTCGGGGAATAATCCCTGGATTTTTCATGCATAAGATTAATTTGGAGGAATATGCCAAGCCCTCCATTGAACATCAAAGGAGACTCAATGAAGCAATGCAAGAGGTGGTCAAAAAGGAGATCATAAAGTGGTTAGATGCCGGGGTTATCTACCCCATTTATGATAGTTCGTGGACTTCTCCGGTGCAATGCGTTCCGAAGAAGGGGGCATAACTGTGGTCACCAATGATAAGAACGAGTTGATTCCAACAAGAACGGTGATCAGGTGGAGAGTGCGTATAGACTATCGGAAGCTAAACAAAGTCACAAGGAAAGACCATATCCCACTACCCTTTCTTGACCAAATGCTTGATAGGTTGGCCGGCCGGGCATTTTATTGCTTTCTAGATGGATATTCGAGCTACAATCAAATCCTTATTTCCCCGAAAGATCAAGAGAAAATAACCTTCACTTGTCCCTATGGCACTTTCGCTTTCAAGCGGGTGCCATTTGGCTTATGCAATGCACCGACAACTTTTCAACTGTGTATGATGGCAATCTTTACGGATATGGTAGAGGACTACCTTGAAGTCTTCATGGATAACTTTTCGGTAGTCGGGGATTCCTTTAATGATTGCTTGGCAAATTTAGATAAGGTTTTGGCAAGGTGTGAAGAAACGAACTTGGGGTTGAATTGGGAGAAATGCCATTTCATGGTCGAGGAGGGTATTGTCCTTGGCCAAAAAATTTCAAAGAAGGGAATAGAGGTCGACAAGGCGAAAATAGAGGTGATTTATAAACTTTCACCTCCAACATCCGTGAAGGGCATGAGAAGTTTCTTGGGTCACGCGGGGTACTACCGACGTTTCATAAAGGATTTTCCAAGGTGGTGAGCCCCTTGTGCAAGCTTTTGGAGAAAGATGCTAGATTTCACTTCAACGATGATTGCATGAGAGCATTTGAATTGCTCAAGTTCAAGTTGACAACTACTCCCATTATCACCGCCCCGAATTGGAGCATTCCTTTTGAGCTCATGTATGATGCTAGGGATGTGGCGGCTGGAGTAGTTTTGGGGCAACGTATCAACAAGATCTTTTATCCGGTCTACTATGCTAGTAAGACAATGAATGATGCCCAAGTCAATTACACTGTGACCGAAAAAGAGCTCCTTGCCATTGTGTTTGCTATTGAGAAGTTCCGCCCGTACTTGATGGGTGCAAAAGTGATTGTCCACATGGATCATGCGGCACTCATTTACCTTATGAGCAAGAAATATTCCAAAGCTCGGTTGATGAGATGGGTGCTTTTGGTGCAAGAGTTTGACATAGACATCCAAGACCGCAAAGGAAGTAAAAACCAAGTGGCGGACCACTTGTCTCGTTTGGAGGAGGAGGGGAGGCCGCATGATGTCCTTGAAATCAATGACTCCTTCCCCGATGAGCAACGCTTAGCCATTTCAATGAAATAGGTTCCATGGTTCGCGGATCTAGCAAATTTTTTTGTGAGTGGTATCATCCCGGATGAGTTCTCTTCAAACCAAAGGAAGAAGGTCAAACGGGATTGTCAAGACTATTATTGGGATTAACCGTACCTTTTCCGGATTTGTACTGATGGAGTGATTAGAAGATGTGTACCGGAGGAGGAACAATGTGAAATATTTGGGGATCATTCTTCGCCATATGGTGGTCACCATGGTGGAGCAAGAGCGGCGGCCAAAGTGTTAAGTTGCGCTTTCTATTGGCCCACTCTTTACAAGTGATGCAAGTGATCTCGTCAAGCGTTGTGATGAATGTCAAAGGGCCGGTGGAATCTCAAAGAAAAATGAAATGTCCCTCACCACCATTTTGGAGATTGATATTTTCGATGTGTGGGGTATTGACTTCATGGGTCCCTTTGTGAGTTCTTGTGGAAACACCTATATCTTGGTAGCTGTTGATTATGTGTCAAAATGGATTGAGGGTGTTGTTCTACCCAACAATGAAGCAAGAAGTGTGGTGGCATTTTTGAAGAAGAACATTTTCACAAGGTTTGGTACTCTGCGGGCTATCATAAGCGATGGGGGGTCGCATTTTTGTAACAAAGCTTTTGACACCTTGCTTAGCAAGTATGGTGTCACTCATAAAGTTACGGCTCCCTATCACCCTCAAGCAAGCGGTCAAGTGGAAATCTCCAACCGGGAGATAAAGAGTATTTTGTCCAAAACAGTGAATGCTAATTGGACGGATTGGTCAAAGAAACTTGATGATGCACTGTGGGCTTATCAGACTACTTTCAAAACTCGTATCGGGATGTCTCCATACCGGTTGGTGTTTGTCAAAGCTTTTCATCTTCCGATGGAACTTGAGCACAAGGCCATGTGGGCTTTAAAGAAGTTAAATCTTGATTGGGATGCAGCTGCCACCTTGCGGGTTGCACATTTGAATGAATTAGATGAATTCCGGTACCATGCATATGGAAGTGCGTCCTTGTACAAAGAAAGAATGAAGTATCTTCATGACAAATACATCCGAAATAGAGAATTCAAGGTGGATGATCTTGTTTTATTGTTCAACTCATGATTGAAGATGTTTCCCGGAAAGTTGAAATCCAAATGGAGTGGTCCCTTTGAAATTGTGGGTGTGACAGCTTTTGGTGCATTGGACTTGAAGAACAAAAATGATGAGGTGAGTCAATGGTCACCGGGTGAAACATTATTTAGGACAAGCTGATGATGGCCACGTGGTGGCAGTGATTCATTTGAAGTGATGGTAATCTGCGTCGTGCTGCGATGTTAAATCAAGCGCTTCTTGGGAGGCAACCCATGTTTCTTTCTCATTTTTCTTTTTCTTTGGATATGTCTTATTTTGTGCTAACTAGTTTTGAAGTGTGTTACATGAATGATTGTGCTTTACAGGGACTGTGCTCAGGAAAATTGGCTAAGTATGGCAAAATTATGGACCACACATGTATTGTGCAGACCGTACAATTTTGAACACCACAGTAGAAAGGGATCTGCGACCGCACAACTTGAGATGAAATAAATTGCACATTCTCTGAAGTTTATTTATCATAGAAATGGCCATTGCACGGCCGCACAAGGAAATCAGCGGTCCGCATTAGAATCTGCGGTCGCTCAAGGAATGCTGCGGACTGTAGATTAACAAAGGGTAAATGCACATCAGGTAAAAGAGAGCGGACCGTAAAAGGAATTCTGCGGCCGCACTCGTCTCTTGAACTTTTGGCCAACCCTGTAAGTATAAATAGTAGGCTTCACTCTGCTGTTGAAACTTTACAAACTCTGAGAAATTAAAACAAAGGCAAAAATAGTGCACTTGAATGATTCACTCATCTGACACTTAATTCAACACCTTTGATCCTTCCTTAACACCACTTCTTCACTGGTATTTTCAAATCATCTCTAGAATTTTTCAATTTTCTTAATTTAGTTCATAATTTGTTAGTTATTTTTAGTCCATATGTCAAATTTATATCCATGTGGGCTGTAGATTGTGTTGGGTAAACTCTTAGTTGCTATTTGGGGAATGGGTAATTGGTTTATCATGTTTAATTGCTTCTACCATGTCCAATTTGTGCATAAAAATTGAAACCCTAAAGCATTGTGCCCGATTTGATTTTGAAATGTGCGGTCGCACAAGGAATTGTGCGGTCCGTAAAATTGCATGCTTAGGGCATTTGGTTAGGCAAAAGTGCGGACCACACTTGAAAAAGTGCGTCCGCAAAAATTTAATTTCGGCCGCAGAAAATTGTGTGCGGATGCAGAGCGGGGCTTACAGGCTTGCGTTGCCACCTAGTTTATTCATCCGGTATTCCATGTTTCCATGCTTCGAAAGTATCATGACAATCCATCCCATGTGTTAGATTTCAGCTCTATCCAGTTGGACAAGGATTTGACTTACGTGGAGGAGCCGGTGGCTATTCTAGCCCCGCAAGTTCGCCAGTTGAGATCAAAGAGTTACCCTTCAGTCTGAGTGCAGTGGAGATGTCAGCCTGTTGAGGCAGCTACTTGGGAGTCCAAGTCCGATATGCGGAGTAGATATCCCCACCTTTTCACCAGCCCAGGTACTTTTCTATGTCCATTCGAGGACAAACAGTTATTTTAGAGGTGGAGAATGTGATGACCCAAAAACTCATCTTATGTTTTAGAACTCGATTCTGCTCTCTTAAGCCTTAAAAATCTTATTTTTACCCTTCTCGAATTACGTGCACAATCCGGGCGTGTTTTCAAAAAACCGTTATGTTGAATATTGATGAAAATAAGAATTTTTACCTTAAAAGTTGATTTTAGTTAACTTTGGTCAACATTTATAGTAAACAGGCCCAGATCCGTATTTTGATGGTCCCGGTAGATCCGTATCGAAATATGGGACCTGGGCATATGCCCGGAATCGAATTCGGAGGTCCCTAGCTTGAGTTATGAGTTTTTGATGAAAATTAAAAGTCTGAAATTTAATTGTTTTTAAGCATTGGTAGATGTTTGGCCTTGTTGATACCGGTTCCTTAATTTGGTTCCGGAGCCCGGTATAAGTCCGATATAATATTTATGACTTATCTGTGAAATTTGGTGAGAAACAAAGTTCGTTTGACGTGATTCAGACGTCCGGTTGTGAAGATAGAAATTTTAAAGTGTTCTTGAGAATCTCATTTGATTTGGTGCTAAATTCGTAGTTCTAGGTGATATTTTGGTGATTTGATCACGCGAGAAAGTTCGTATAATGTTTTTAGACTTGTGTGCTTGTTTTGGTTTGGAGCCCCGAGGGCTCGGGTGAGTTTCGGATAGGCTACGAGATGTTTTGGACTTAGAAAATCTGGTATTTTGCTGCAGCAGGAGTTCTGGTATGTCCTTCTTCGCGTTCGCAAAGGCACTCTCACGAGCGCGAAGGGTAAGCTAGTTAGGCTGGAATTTACTTCTTCGCAAACGCGAAGCAATGAGGGCGTTACCCTTCACGAGCGCGAAGGGTAAGCTAGTTAGGCTGGAATTTTCTTCTTCGCGAACGCGAAGCAATGGGGGCGTTACCCTTCACGAATGCGAATGCGTAGTGTTAGGCACTGGGGGGGGGGGGGAGGAGTCAGTCTTTCCTTTATCGCGAATGCGAGCAATGTCTCGAGAATGCGAAGGCTGGGGGGAGGGGACAACCTACGTGAACGCGAACAAGGTCTCGCGAAGGCTTGGCAGCCTATACACTTCGCAAACGTGACAGTGGCCTCGCGAACGCAATGCACACTGTCGCCCAGTGCATATAACAGAATCAAAACGGGGCTTAAGCCATTTCTTCAACATTTTCAAGAACAAAACGGTGTTGTACTAATATGTTTAATTCTGTAGTTTAGACTAGAAAAGAATGTTTACGTGTCTTAACTGCCTAATTGACATTCTATGCGTCATGTTTAGCTAAGTCCTTATTTGCCTTATATGTGTCCAGTATAAACTGTATAACTCGATGCCATACCCATCATTTCATCTTGCGTTGCATATTTACTTTAGGACTACGGACGTATTCCAGGAGATCTCCTTGTACTGCATATTTACTTTGGGACTACGGAGGTATTCCGGGAGATCCCCCAGCACTGCATATTTACTTTGGGACTACGGACGTATTCCGGGAGATCCACATGTACTGCATATTTATTTTGGGACTACAGACGTATTCCGGGAGATCCCCATGTACTGCATATTTACTTTGGGACTACGGACGTATTTCGGGAGATCCCCCAGCACTGCATATTTACTTTGGGACTACGGACGTATTCCGGGAGATTCCCCTATACTGCATATTTATTTTGGGACTACGGACGTATTTCGGGAGATCCCACTGTACTGCATATTTACTTCGGGACTAAGGACGTATTCCGGGAGATCCCCCTGTACTGCATATTCATTTGAAACTACGGGACGGTATCCCGAGAGATTTCCCACTGTGTTACCTTGCTCTAAGTCGAGGACTCCCTTAACGGTTAAATTTTCGAGAATTTCTTTAACTGTATTACCGTAAATTTTACTTATATCTTTTATTGTATAATTTATTATATTTACTCCGGTAGGACCTTGATCTGACCTCGTCACTACTCGACCGAGGTTAGGCTTGGCACTTACTGGGTACCATTGCGGTATACTCATGCCCTTCCTGCACATGTTTTCGTGTGCAGATCCACGGTACGAGCTATCAGTCTTGGGATTAGTGCATGTTGCTGACTCTAGGAGACTTCAAGGTACTTCTTCTTGCGTCCGCAGATCTTCGGAGTCCCCTTCTACTCCCTCGCCTAGAGACTTTCTTTATTACCTTCAGACTTTTGTAAAGAGCTACATAGATTATAGCAGCTTGTGACTCAGTGATATTCCGGGTTTTGGGAGAATTATTTTGTATATGCCGAGTGGTACTACTCTTGGCTATTTATAATATGCAGTTTATCTTTAAATGTTGTGTTTTCTTTATATTTTTTGCAATATTAGGCTTACCTAGTTGTAAAGACTAGGTGCCATCACGACACCTTACGGAGGGTTAATTTGGGTCGTGAGAGAGTAGAATTGAAGAGATCTTGTTTCTGAACCCGTGGCTCGGGGAAAGATTTCGCGGTTAGGATAGGAATATACCTAACAGTCTTGCTTAGTTAAATACCGTATTATATTCGTTCATGATAGATTCAAGACCATAGGAATATAGAGATGCTATATTATAGATAGACGGATAGTATTGTGGGTACATGCTATTTATATAAACGATCCGATCAACTAGCAATCATAGATAATTTGGATTAACAGGTGTAATTATGAACTCAATAGGATTAATAAACCGACCACAACCCTGGAATCTATATCTCCCTTGGTTACGTGTTTAAATTTCACAATAGTAGTTGTAATAGAAAATGTAAACTTTAGATCATCTTGGACAATAAATTGATTTAGTTTGCTTAGTTAACGGTTAATCTAAGTCTCTGTGGGTTCGACATCCGACTTTCGAGTCACTTTATTACTTGACGGCCACGTATACTTGCGTGTACTTGGGGAGCCAACAAGTTTTTGGCGCCGTTGTCGGGGACTTAGTTATTGATTGTTTATCTAAGTTTAGCTTTTAATTCATTTTTGTTCAAGTTTTTAATTTTCTTATTTAGTTAGTATTTTTTTTTCTTTTACTTACTTTCACATGGCATCTTGGAATGTAAATTGTTTGAATGATGGTTATTCTTATTTTGATGATCCTTGTTCATATTGTGGAGGACCCCACTGGTGAAAAAATTGTCAGAATATCCTCGGGAGTGAGTTGTGCGCACAATCTTAATCCTTTGAGTGGAATATATGTAATATGTGTGGTGGACAAGGTGGCCATTGGGATGGTTGTCCTAATTCTTTTTATCCTTCTTCGAGCCCTAATTATGATGTTTCTAATAATTTTTGTGAGATTGAAAGGAACAAAGTGGAGAATGTGGAATATGATGCTTATATAATGGATATGATGAGGCAAATAATGGAGCAAACTCAAATTTTAAGGGAGCAAACTCATGAACGTCGAAAAGAGATGGAAAATCTCAAGGCAATAAATAAGAGAATGAAGGCCAAAATAGAAAAATGGGTTGAAACATTCGATGATCAACAAGATGCAGCCTTAGTTGATAGTCAGGAAGAGCTTCAAATTCGAGAAGAGAGTGAGTTCCAACAAGAGAAAAATTTCAAAGAAGAGGAGATTTTGAACCAAACTTGGCTAATGGAACAAGCTGAACGATTAGAAATATATGAAGCTCAACGTGAGAAAATTACATATGGGATAAGAGACTTAATAGAAGGGAGAGTTGAACTGAGACAAGAGATCGAAAAAATTGGTAATGCTATTCACGACTTGGGAGCTCAATTGATTGCCAAGGTTGATGCGTTCAACGCCCAACAATTTAATGATGAGTTGTGTGAAACTGAAAAAAACTTTCTAGACCAAATTCAGGAACTAAAATGAGAATACCAAGCATTAGACCATATTTTTCTTGAGGATGCCAATGCTGAGAGGAGTGTTCTAGAGTCATGTGAGGAAGTAGATAATATTATATTTGAATACTCTAGTGTGTGTACATATGAGGATGTAAAGAGTGATGCAATTCTAGATTTGGGGCGTACTGGTCCTCATTCCATGTATTTTCCAATTTTGTGTTTGGATGATGACATGAAAATCGAGTCATCTAAGCCTTTGGAGGAGCCAATGGACGAGGAACAGGGTGCCTATTTTCTTGAATGTGTTGTGCCAAAAAGCAAAAATTACATTCCTCATCTAAAGGTCAAGAGGTGTAGAGCGAAAATTTTATTGCTTGGCCTGGTTTTCTTTGTAGCCCCACCGAAGGAGCATAGCCACAGACTGGATGCCCTGTTAGGGGTACAATTCATAAGTTAGAGGTGGAGGAAAAAGTGGTTCAAGTCGTGCCGCGACGTTAAATCAGGCGCTTGTTGGGAGGCAACCCAGCTTTACTGTTTTCTTTTATTTTTTTATTTTTTATTTTTATCTTATTATTGTTGTAGTGTCTATTTTTGTTTTGTAGGATTATAAGCATAGGAAGAAAATCCATTGGAAGAGTGTAAAAGCGAGCTAGATGGTGAGAACTAAGTGTGGGGTGCCCACACAAAGGACCATGCCTGGGAGAAGTCTGAGTACTCGTGAGTCGCTATTGCTTCGGCCTTTGGCCTTCCAGGGTGTTTCTTGTCCACCCTTGTTATTGTTTTGCTTTATTTGTGCATTGGGGACACTACACTCCTTTAAGTGTGGGGTGGGAGAATTCCTCTAGATAATTAGTAGTAGTATGTTAAAAATGTTAACTTCTTATTTGATTTTAGCTTCTTATTTTTGTTTTCATAGTTATGCAGTATTTAGTAGCTTAATGTTTTTTAAAAAAAAAAAGAAAAATAGAAAACAATCAGAAAAAAAATGTAGAGAATTGGACTTTTCCCGACGATGGATCTCCTAGACAGTTTTCTTGAGGGATTAAAGTCTAAACAGAAATCCAAAAATATGTCTTTTAGTTTCCTTTAGGTAGTAATAATCCCATGTAGTTTTTCTTTGTGCCTCGGTTCTTTTTCATGGGATGTAGTTTGAACCGGGTAGTAGTTTTTCCTTTTATTTTTTTATTTTTAGAGTAGATTAGAAATTAGGGAATAAATGGAGGAAGAAAGATGAGATTCCTAGGCGCCCTTGACTTGTTTGATAGTAGCATATTTAGGCTTTGGCATGCGTAGTATCTTCCCTATGTGCTAAAATTTCTTATGATGCCTTGGTTATTTGGATAGCATGTTTTGTGATGCCTATGTCTCATTTTCTTGACTTATGTTCACTCTATGCTTGATGCTTAATTTCTTGTGGCTTTGTGAATACTTGCATTTGTTGAGAGTCGGAATGAACCCGTCCTTAGTAAGTCATGTGCCTTGTGTGGTGAGGTTTTTGTGTAGTCTATGTATTGTACTTGTGTCTAGAACTTGCCCGGTATGTGAGTTGAAGCGAAATTTGAGGTGATGCTTGGTTTGAAAAATAATTTTAGGCTTTCTTTGATCTTTTCGAGCGTTATTACTATCACAAATAAAATTGGTCCTAGTTAACACTTTTGAGCCTATAGACTTTTATTTGGCACCCACATTACAAGCCTAAACCTCGTTTGTTCTAAATTGACATTGTTTTGATCCTTTTACCTCTTAAAGCACTTTAATTGTGAGATGAGCGCTAAAAGGAGTAAGAAGGGACTAAGTGTGGGGTGGCTTTTGAGTGAAACCAGTGAAAGGAAGAAATGTGCACTTGTTTTGTAAAAGAATACACCACTAGTGGAAATTACAAAAGAGAAAAAGAAAAAAAAATTAGATGAATAAATTGATATTTTGTTCTTGCTAGTGGGAATGAATTAAAGTAGTGCTTAAAGAAAGAGGGGACATTGTTAGGGATGATTTTAGTTGTGAAATTAAAATTGCGATTGAAGAATTTGAGCTTACAGTTGATTATGTGATGTGTTAAAGTTCTTAGGAGGGTTAGCCACTATTCCTAAATATATACTTCCCGTCCCTTAGCCCACATTACAACCATAAAAAAGTCCTAATTGATTTTAGACTGAGTGAGCCTACATTAGTAGAGATTTACATTAAGGGCAAGCCTATGGTGCCAATTGCATGCATGTGACTTCTTTTGTGAGAGTGAGAGATTTTCTTTGATATATACGAGTCCTTCAAATATATTTGAGCATTTGATTTGAATGTATGGATTCAACCTACTCTCTTATTCTTGTTGTAAGGGCACATGGTTTCACAAGGGATAGGTAACGTTATTAGACTTCTCTCTATGATTTTGGGTGTTCAAGCCATGAGTGCATTGTTACATTGAGTTGGTATTTGAGGCTAGGATTGTTAGGATCACGTTGTCTCTGTTGTGAATATTAGTGAAGTATGGCATAAGAAAAGGGAAGTGTATGTGATTGCACATGCTAAAGTTTAATTGTTGCTATAAACCATGGTCATTGGTGTAGTGTGCCTCAATTGTGTAAAAACAAAGTGCTCAAGGATAGTGTGAATTGTTGGTTGACTCGAGGACGAGCAACGTTTAAGTGCGGGGTAGTGATGTTTGGCTATAATTATATATTTTTAGTGCATTACTTACCTTACATTTTGGTATTTTAATGCTAAATTATACTATAATTGTACTTAATTGAGTTTATTTTATGTGTAGGTACTTTGAAGACAAAATTGGGAGCAAAGTAGAGATTTTATGTGTATTTTATATACTACAAGAATGGAGTCATGATTATTTAATTAGTGGATATATTAAGGTTTAACTTTGTGTGGGAAGACAAAAGAGACAAATCAAAAAGAAGACAAAAAAGAAACAACAACACAAAAAAAAAATGAAAACTAAGCAAAAGAAGACAAAAAATGTGAAATGAAAAGTGATGTTTGATATGTAGAACTGAAGAAAGAACAATGCAAAAACTGAAGCAACACAAAAGCGAAGCAGCATCCCAGGCGACGCGAGCTTCGCTGCTCGTGATAGAATAGGCGACGCGAGACTCATAGCGCGCATTTGAGCTCGTGAGGCAATATCTGAGGCGAGGTGGAGCACGCTATAGAGGTCGCGAGTACGGTCTGTAGCGAGGGGGTTCCGGATTTTAAAAGCCTATTTCGTCTCCTACTTGGTTTTGGACTTGGTTATTTCGTCTAGGCCATTTCTCTACACATATAAATAGTCATTAAACACCATTTTTAGAGGGGAGACCGACTTTGGACAGACTTTAGACCTAGGGAGAGCACGGAACCGCCGTGGAGGCCGAAATTCATCAGATTCCACCTTTCTTCCATCAAACTTAGTAATCTTTACTTTTTCTTGATGATTTGTTGTTTTGCTACCATGTCTATGTGGAGCTAAACTTCAAGTTCTAGGGTTGTGGTTGTCATGAATATTGAAGTTTACTAATTATATTACCGTTATTTCGAGTTATCATCTTTGGTTGTTTCTCTAATTCTGTGCATAATTGCTTAATTGTGTGGCCAGCAGTTGAGTTTTATTTACTATCTATGCTATGCTTGGGAAAGTCGTATTTAGATTAGAGTAGAATTAGAGAGAGCTTGTTTGTGAACCCGTGGCTCGGGGAAAGATTTCGCGGTTAGGATAGGAATATACCTAATAGTCTTGCTTAGTTGAATATTGTATTATATTCGTTCATGATAGATTCAAGACCATAGGAATATAGGGTTGATATATTATAGATAGACGAATAGTATTGTGAGAACATGCTATTTATATAAACGATCGGGTCAACTAGAAATAATAGATAATTTGGATTAACAGGTGTAATTACGAACTCAATAGGATTGATAAACCGACCACAACCCTGGAATCTATATTTCCCTTGACTACGTGTTTAAATTTCGCAATAGTAGTTGTAATAGAATAGTTAAACTTTAGATCATCTTGGACAATAAATTGATTTTAGTTTGCTTAGTTAACGGTTAATCTTTGTCTCTGTGGGTTCGACATCCGACTTTCGAGTTACCTTATTACTTGACGGCCACGTACGCTTAACAATTTACAATAAATGCTTTAAAGGTATTTTTAGTAATGAATATCTATTTTTTATAAATTAATTAAGTATTAGTTTCAAAATTAATTACATAGTACTAATATTGTGTAATTACAAATATATTTACTATTATAAAATAACTTTTGTATGTACATTACATAGGTTTTATGTCACGACCCAAAATTCATTAAAGGTCGTGATGGTGCCGGACACCGCCGTCAGGCAAGCCAAAAATAAATACATAATTTGGTTCTCATTTTAGTATTTTGAAATCATGATTTTTCTTCCATTTAATAGTAAAAGATGGACTTAACATAATAAATAACAATGTTTCTAACGATTTCAATACTGAATAACCCGTAATCATCCCAAAACCCGGTGTCACAAGTGCATGAGCATCAACTAGGAAGATAAAATAAAATACAACACTTGTCTAGAATACAAATTAGACAGGAAAATACATAAGTAACTCTGAAGGGGACTCTGCTGGCTGCGGATCGTAGATGGAAATGCAGCTCACCTAAGTCTCCGCATTAACCACACCTCTACGCCCGCAAGGCTGCTAGACATATATGCACCTGCATAAAAATATGCAGCAAGTGTAGTATGAGTACGTAAATCAACGTGTACCCAGTAAGTATCTGGTATAACCTCGAAGAAGTAGTGACGAGGGGTCGACTTCGACACTTACTAGTGGTCCAATAATATCAGGTACAGTAAAGAAGTGAATAGATATGAAACCGAGTAAATATATGAAATAAACATGTATAAAATACGTGGCATAATTCCCCTCTTTACAATTTTACTCGAGCTCTCGACTAACAAGTTCCCTTTGTAACCGGAGCATATATAGAGATGGTGGATTTCATCAAAGAGGTGGTCATAAATTAAATCAGGGAAAAACCTCAGATACACCGGCTTCTTGCCAATATTACACACGATTCCATGAGGATAATATATATAGGAAATGTCGAGACGTACGGCCCGATCCAACACAAAAGTAAATTGTGCACTGCCGAGGGTCGAACGGCGCGAACCATAGATGCATCTATTAACCTGCCGAGGCGAATGGCCCGCTCCCATGAGAGTGTGGTACATAAATCCTGCCGAGGCGAACGGCCCGATCCCATAAGAGTGGTAGAAGGAAATACCTCGCTCATGAATCATACGTGCGACGCGGTCAAATATAAATTTAAGGAAATCTCCCCGCTCGCATATCATACTTGCGATGCGGTCAAATATAAATTTAACATTAAAATCCTATCTCTTTCTTGATACTTTTTAAAATAAGGGAAATTCAGCTTGTAGCCTTTTAAGGAAATTACCCCGCTCGCGAAACATACATGTGACGCGGTCACACATAGATTTCTTAAGTTATTATAGCATTCCTCAATCCTTTTCGAAATTATGAAGTTCAAATGAAACCCTTTAAATCTCAAGTTCTTCAACTTCAACTCCTTTCAAAACATTTAATAAGCAAACTCAATCTCGCACCCTCTCGTGGCAAACAATAAATATAAATCAATAACAATATCAACAAGGCATCATGTGAGCCTAAAACTACACGGACATAGGCATAGCTAGTAGCTACATATGGACTCTCGTCACCTCGTGCGTATGTAGCCCCCACAAATAGAAGCACACAATAATTTAGTTCACCTATGGGGTTAATTCCCTCTTACAAGGTTAGAAAGGAGACGTACCTCGCTCTAAAATTCCATAATCGGCTCCAAAGCCTTTCCAACAACTCAAACCGATGCCCAACTCTCCAAACCTAGTCAATAAATGTGCAAATCCATAAATATATACTCTAATACTCGTTATAATTCAATTTACTACAATTTCTAACCTCGATCGAAAAGTCGATAAAAATACCCTCGGGCCCACGTGCCCGGATTCCAAAAATTTTGAAGATAAACATTACCCATAACATCACGAACTCAAACATATAATTTATTCTCCATCCCATGACCAAATTCGTGGTTAAAATCTAAAAATACCAATTTCTAGGTTTTTCTTCAAAATCTCATATTTCTACAAATTTCCATGAATTTCACGCCTAAATTCATATATAAACCAAGTATTTAACATGCAATAGGTAGGAATCACTTACCTTGACATAGATGATAAAGATGGAGCTCCAAAATCGCTCCTAGGTCGGCTCCCATGGAGGAAATGAGATGAAATGAGCCAAACCCATTTTTTCAAACTTATACACTGCCCAGGCGACCCTTCTTTGCGTTCGCAAGACCCCCATCGTGTCCGCGATGCACAAAATTCTCAAAAGTCATTTTCAAACTCTTCTCAGACAGCCTCTAGTATAATGGTCATAACGTTTTGTGAATAACTCCAAATCATAATTGATTTGACTTTCTGAAAACTACACATCAAGGGCTATAACTTTTATAAGTTGCTAATCTCCTAATTCATTGTATATTGAGAGATATAAGCTTCCAAAGTCAGCCATGTGCAGCAGAGATTTCCGAACTCTTCCCGGATAGTCTGTAGTTTATCCAGCATAACTCTTTGTACACAACTCTAAAAGACAAATGGTTTAACTTTCTGAAACTAGACACCAAGGTCTACAACTTTCCTTTTTGGATCATCTCTATATTCGTTATAGATTGAGAGATATAAGCTTTCAAAGTCATACGACAGACAGCAAAAATTCCTTCTTCGCGAACGCGAGAGCCTCTTCGTGAACGCAAAGAACAAAGTCCCAGCAGCAAAATCCTTCTTCGCGAACGCGAAGAACAACACTAGAACCAATAACCAACAGCATCAAAATACCCAAACTTGGTCCGGAACCACCCCGAATCACACCCGAGGCCCCCGGAACCCCGTCCAATCGTACCAACCAGTCCCAATATATAACACAAACTTGCTCGATGCCTCAAATCACATCAAACAATATCAAAACCATGAATCGCACCCCAATTCAAGCTTTATGAACTTTAGAACTTCAAACTTCTACATTCGATGTCGGAACCTACCAAATCACGTCCGATTGACCTCAAATTTTGCACACAAGTCACATTTGACATTACGGACCTGCTCCAACTTCCGAAATCAGAATCTGACCCCGACATCAAAAAGTCCCGGTCAAACTTCTCAAAAACCTTCAAATTTCTAACTTTCGCCAAATGACCCCAAAATGACCTACGGACCTCCAAATCCACATCCGGACGCGCTCCCAACACCAGAATCACCATACGGAGCTATTCCCAGGCTCAGAATCCCAAATGGACATTGATAACAATGAAATGCACTTAAACTCAAATTTATGAAATCTTTCCCAAAATTCCAACTTCCACAATAGGTGCCGAAACGCTCCCGGGTCATCCGAAATCCGATCCGGACATACGCCCAAGTCTGAAATCATCATACGACCCTATTAGAACTTTCAAATCCCGATTCCAAGGTTGTTTACTCAAAAGTCAAAGTTTGGTCAACTCTTCCAACTTAAAGCTTCCAAATTTAGAATTTTCTTTCCAAACCAACTCCGAACTTCCCGAAATTAAATTCTGACCACACGTATAAGTCATAACACCTGAAGTGAAGCTACTCAAGGCCTCGAACCGCCGAATGACATGCTAGGGCTCAAAACGACCGGTCGGATCGTTACATTTTATAATTGAACAAATATATTCCTTAATTTCCAAAAATTAGGCTACGTTATTAATATTTTGAAATTAGTGCTACAATTTGAAATACGCCTCATTTATAGATAATTAAAATAATTAGTAACATATAGTAATTATAATTTTATCACATTTTATTGAAATTATTAGTTTTATTTAAATTGATTTTAAAAGGGTCAAAACTAAAAGGCTACAATTGCAATTCCTTCATTAAAAATGATGTGGCTATTACCTAAATTAAAACCAGCCCAAATCGGAATTAACCCTATCCAAGCACCCCATCCCTTTCCAACGTGGCAATCCATTCCATTCTCATTGAACCAATGAGAACACGCCATATCACCCATCTCTCACCCTCACAAAACAAATACAAATCATCTAGGTCGTCCATCTCTCAAATCAATGGCCCACATTTTAAGCCTACTTCCTCTTTAAATTTCAATCGCCCAAAGATTTAATCTCAGCCATCCGATCAAAGAGATCCAACGGCCATTAATTTTTCTCATTAAATCAGTTCTAAAATCCCTAAATATCAAAGCAATTGGAGACGTTGATCAATAGATCCAACGACTCCCGTTCTATCTCCCAATTTAAACTCAGAGACGATCCTAACCTACCCAAAACCCTAATCATTTCCTACCAGCCCAGCCGCCCTGTTTTCCCTTTCCTCTCTCTTTTTCCTCGTCTCCATCAACCATCAATCTACAAAGACCTTGCACAAATTAGTGCCAGATCACTCAAAACCCCTGTAAATCATATCCCATGTCCCTGCTACACATCGAATCTTGCATAATATTCCCTTTTTCAACCACAAATCCAAGACACCCAAATCCGAAACCCTAAAGCTCAAAAGAGAAATCATTTGATTTTTCTCTCATAAGTAAAAATCGGAGCCTGAAATTACCTCTTGCCTTCTGAAATCCGTGAATCCTGCTGCAAATTCCTTTTTTCAATCACAAATTCAAACGTCCAAATTCTGAAACCCTAGACTCAAGAAAGCAACATCAAATACCCATTTTTCTTTCGTGTTCCGTCAAATCGGAGCATGAATGGGGTCGTCTCAGAGTTTATTATGAGGATTCGAAGTCCAGAAGTGAAACTCAGTGACCTCTGGATATAAGGGCTTTAACCACTGGTCCAAAGCCTTCAACGATCAATCCCTCTTCTCAAGTAAAATCAACCTTATTTTTCCCTCTGTTTCTTTCAGATTTTCACTCGATTTGCTATCATCATCTACCATGAGTCACTCTCCACTACTGATTTTGAATTCATGAAACCCTAGAGCATTGAATTCCACTATAAAAAGGGCTCTTTAATGTTCTTACCAACAGACAATCTAACACCAACAAACCAGAGCTATCCAAACACTGAACAATCACAAACACTAAGAATTAGGGTTCGTGATATTAGGTCTCTTACTATTTTCTCTATTTTGTCGAGTTCTTTTCTTGTTCAAGCTTAAATTTTTTCTGGGATCTTTGAGCAACAAAGAGAATTCGTTTGGTCTGCTACCCTTAAGAAGGTCAGCACCTTTCTTTCCCTTTTCTTTTGTTTGCCTCTCTAAATGATTTAGATATCTCAATGTCAAGTTCTGTAGATTATAATTATGTTATTTGTGTTGGACATGTTTGATAATTATGTCTTGTTAGTATAATAAACCCTTATGAGTAGTCTATTCTGTTATGATTCCTTAAGTGATAATCGATTAAGTTGAATGATAATTATTTATCTTTAGTTCTGAGCTTCCTTATAGCCTCCATGCCTAAATTCTATATGTTTATGTTCAATGTAAACTTCATAGTTCTTAGTGACTTACAATGAACTCATCATGTTTTATCACACAATTAAAATTTTATGAGTTTTAGAAGCTAAGTGTGCTACTTGGTAGTTATCAAAATCTGAATTTGTTCAAGACTTATATCCCTGTCCTTTAACTTTAAATTTGAACTTACAATGTTCAAATACTTTCTTGTCTGCCTATGTTTGTTAAACTGCCTCTGAGTTATCCCTATGGACCTTATTCTGTCTGATCACTATCATTGATAAACCAATCATGTTCATGTTTCCCTTTCACCAATGGTACTGTTATATTGTTTGTCTCTGCATATCATTTCCCTGCATCCTATATGTTTATGATCAGGTTCATTATTTGGTAACTTTAACTGATGTACCATATGTCCATGTCACTTAATTAAGTTGAAAGAATCTGAATGTCTAGATGCTTTTCTTCTCTACATTCGGTACATATTAACTCTGAGAATGATATCTAAGTTATCACTATAATTTTTCTTATGACCATGCTCAACTGTTGTATGCATAAGGAACTATCTTATCTGCACCAGGATGTTTTCTTCTCAAAAATCTTTACTATATATTTATTTTGTAAGATCAAACTGTTTTCCTCTTCTTAGTACGAATCATGACTTTGTTTGGATAGGGTCAACTAATAACTGGTGCACAACAAAAGCATGGTTACTTCTTACCTATATGCTAAACTGGACTTATGTTTGAATTAAATTTGTTTGATACAATGTTTCTATTTCCTCTCTTCATTTGTATGATCAACTTGGTTCTGTAATGCGTCTTCTCTCTATATGAGATTACTATCTCATTCATCTTGTTTATGAACAATTGACTAAATGTTGCTAGCCGCTGCTTAATTCTGCAACACCATTCTCTGTTTTGAACCATGCTCAGTCTTTCTTCCTACTGTTGATCTAAAAGTGGATTTGGCTCTCAAACCTTATTAAAGTCCCTTTTTGATATTATTTGAACATGATAACTGTATGATACTGTTAGAAGCATGATCCTGTTGATACCTTAGGGATACTATGTTTAAATCTGTGAGTGTGTAATCATGATAAGAATTTAGTCCCATGACCTTGATTATATCTCTGAAACAATTGCTGACTATGACTGTTGGTTTGAATCTGCCTTGATGTCTTTAAGTTGCCAAGTAATGTTATCAATGCCTGTTTGAATATGTTATGCCTTAGTGATTCATTCATGTAATGGTGTGATTATGAAACTATGTGTATTCTAAACTTAGCCCCTCTCCCTTTAGTTTTAATTGATATGTTTTTCTATTTAGTATCATAGTGGTATGTATTCTCTTGTATTATTTTTATTAAGAAGAAAGTATATATGTTGTGGTATGTAATACTTTAGTATTTAGTTCGCATTGGAAGGGCCTCATTGGCACATAAACCTATAAGGAAAATATGTCGTTAGTGATTAAGGATATTTGGGAGCGGAGTTCGACTTTCGGTTGGGCTGCCCTCCCCGGCACAAGCGTTGCCCTGTGCCTTGAGTCCCTTGGGAACTTTGACGTGTCGGGGGATCCAAAGGGAGAATCAACCTTGAGTGGAGTTACCTCTTTAGCTCTTAATTCATTGACACATTCAGTTCTTTAAGGGTTTAGTGTTTAATGACAACGAAAGATTTCCAATGTGAATTATTTGCTAAGTAAAGCAGCCACGTTAATATATAATTTCCTCTACCATATTAATATTTTTCTCGATTTAATTAACTGTTTATGTATTTGTCATATACATCGAAATGTTATGTAGTCGGAATATGTTAAATGTATTGGATATATATCTAATGACCTTCTTATTTTTTTTACATGTACATATGTTTGGGCCTCTGAGTTCTTGATGAACTCAAGCCCAATTCCAGCTCTATTGCACTGAATCCAGGGGTCCAAAGTCAGTTGTGTTCGTTTTCTCTATTGTTGGGCCTATCTTCTTGAGGCCCAATCCCAAAATCCAGTCCTCTTTCCCTCAACTCCTTTTATCATTATTATTGCCTCATTAATTTAGTTTACGGCTTCTACTAGTTTAATATTTAGTTGTATTTATTATGTCTTTATTGTTGTTTTACCTCTCATGTATATAACACTCATATATTATAACACATGCTTTTGTGGGATAATACTGAGTATGTTGTTGTTGTTGTTGTTGTTTAGTATCATACGAACTTAGGCAAGCCTTAAATAATATAGGATTTTTTAAAAAATGAAATTACCTAAATAGTAGGTCTTTAGTTCGCAAGTTGTAATGTGCTTGCTAATTGCCATGTTTTTCACTCACCCTTATCTTCTTTAAAAGATTTTGAAATACAGAACTTAGTGAAAAGCATCTCTATTTCTAAAAGAAAAACCAAATTTCAACTTTCGTTTCCTCAAGAGACAAATCAGAACTTCAGAAAATCGCCGCCTTAAGGAATTTCCAACAAATGACCCTTTCTTTGAAAAATCCTTAGAATCTAAGTTAAATTCTAGATATGTTTTTTTTTTTCACAAACATCTTTTTAGTATAATGTAGATAATCATCCCCCAAATCTTTCATAAGATTATAAAATTTAGACCACTTATGTACCAATTTCAAAACTCTTTTAACATCTCTTATGAACCCCTTTCATAAAATTATATCCCTTTAAGACTCTGCATTCTTTATCATTCTTAGGCATATAGTAAGCAGCCTTCCTTATTATTAATCAAAGCTTTTTACAAATAATGGATCTCAAACTTAGTCAAAATCCTATGGATCTACCTCAGGTAGATTTTAAGGGGTGCCTAACAATCTCCCCTTAGAAGAACAAGAACCCTTACCCATAATCTCAGCGGTTAGAAGATCAATAAAGAACATGACTTAGAAATAAAACAGGTACCCTAATATACCTTTAAATATTAGATGGCGACTCTCTTTCACTAACAACAGAGAAATCACATGTTGAATCCTGTCTTGACTAGTGCAAAATAGGGTGCAACAATACATTGATTCTTAAATATTAAACTTGAGGAGATTGTTTGAAAACCTTTGTTTGGACGGCAGCACCTTGTTCTTTTCGGAAAGAGTTGATTTCCTTTTTAGAAAATTAAGCACGTGATTCAGTTCTATTTTTTCTTTTTTGAAAGGGGGATTGCCGCCTTTTGTTAGGCTTTTGGGATTCAAAATCTTTAAGAAAGAGTTAGCAAGGCATAATGAATCAATAACAGCTCATGACTAGCGGATGTTGAATTAATTTCTAACTAAGGCTTCTTTTAATCCTGGATTCTTTAAAACTTGCCTAAGTTGTTTTCTATAAATTAAAAGATAAAATAAAGCATTCAATCCAATATATACATATCATATACATTTGAGATAAACAACAGGAACACAGTAAAGAATAATGACATAGTGAAATTATAGAATAACGGTAACAGTAAATAAATGAGCAAAGGGAAAGAAAGGACTCTGATGTTTAGGCCTCAAAGAGGCAGGCCCGGCAATATAGGGACGAGCAACAGCTAACTCTGGACCTTCTGAGGCCCAGCAATATAGGGACGAGCAACAGCTAACTCTGGACCTTCTGAGGCCCAACAATATAGGGACGAGCAACAGCTAACTCTGGACCTTCTGAGACATAGCAGGGCTGGACTTGGGCCTGAGTTCTTAAAGAACTCAGCAGGCCCAAATCATTGTACATGTTCAAAAAAGAAAAGAGAGAAAGTCATTAGAAAAATAGTACTATATACATGCCCATATATGAAATTTGCAAGCAAGGAATAAAAGAAAGACCACTGACAATATTTAAACACTAAGAAAGTCATACTAATGTGGAGGTCATGTATAGTAAATGATCCACATTGAACACCTTTCGCTATCATTAAACATCAAACCCAAAGGGAATAACAAGTGTCAATGAATCAAGGGCTAAGGAGAGAATTCTACTCAAAGTCAATGCCCCCTTTGAATTCCCCGATACTTTAAAGATCCCAAGGGTCTCAAGGCCCAGGGCAATGCTTGTGCCGGGGAGAGCACCCCAACCTAGAGTTAAACTCTACTCCCAAATACCCCTAACCACTAATAACTCATTCTTCCCTATAGGTTAAAGTTCCAATGAGGCTCTTTCAATGTAAATCAACTACTGTAACATTCCCTACCACAGAAGCATGCCCTCTTCTTAACAGAATAACATAGGAAAACACATAGAAACGATTTATTCTTCATGACTATGTTTCAAGTATTAAGTGAATGAACACGTATTGAACAGGTCTAAAGTTAAGTTTTTAAGCACACATGGAGACAGGAACACAATTACCATTATTGCTAAATAAACCAAACAACTGAAATCATACACCTCACAGACAAATAAAAGCATATAGTTTGGAGATGCAACAGCCTAGGAATACATATGCTATTGCCCTAATAGATTGATCACATATTAGTTTAACACAAGATCTTGTCATTAGCACACTCATAGGTTAACAATACTACTTGGAACCTTTTGAAAACATCAGTAAAGATTTAGATAATGACATTGGCAGGATATTGTGCTCAATCAGTAACAGTAAGAGGTTTCTACAAAACCAAATTCAATCCAGATTAATAGGGAAAAAGAGAACTGAGTGCAATTTCAAAACAGTTTTTGAAAGTATGAAGTCATGAGGGACAAACAAAGATTTATTCTAAACTTTCGTTCATCCACACATATAGAGATTTCAACCAAAGTTATGACCTCACAAGATAGGATGAGTCTCAACCATTACAAAATCAGATTGTCAGTATCGTTAAGGGTTTAAGAATAGGGGAAATATCATACTAAACAGGCTTAACTCATCTGTTCATACTAAGGTTAGTATCCAAACATGGTGGTGTTGTATTCAAGTTACAGAAACAGTTAGCATTCAATTACAGCAAACACAACTACAATCTAATTCATAAGAGATAGGTTGATCATAAAAATATATGCAGAATGATCACTGATGTTCACAGAAAGTTCATCCTAATGAGATTGTTTACAACTAACAGTTAGACATGGATATAAAGATTTCATAGTGATGACTCAAAGAATATTTAAAGATTAACAATCACTTATGTAAAGAAAGGAAGCATTTTGAACACTTAAGCTTCACAGACCTTAAGCAAGTGATGTAGGGTTACACTAAGTACTTTCATGTATGTTCTAGCTAGAATCATCTAACAGCAACCCCAAGTACAGAATAACAGAACTCAAAAGGATATAGGATGATAGGCATAAAGATTATAACAGAACATGATATGAAAGTCTAAAGTCTAGGTAGATATGAGAAATCATTAAGTCATGTTAAGTAGCTTAATCACATAGGCTGTTTAATACAGATATTGGAGTCATTAAGGTCACATAACTATTCAATCAATACTGAATAAAATATAACAGCTAAACACATAACAACAAGAAGTCATGGTGAACCAAAATAAACAATTACAAACTGATAACAAATATTATAAACAAAGCAATTAACGAAAAGGCAGTAGCATGTTCATGATTTTTGAATAAAGCAATCAAAATATAAAGGGTGGAGGTGTACGGACCTCCTCTTGAGCAGCAGACCAAACAGGGTTTCTAACTTAGCCATATGAAAACCAAGATTTCAAACTCTTGAGCAGTGAAGAAACTCAGAAAAACAAAAGGGATATAGATCAATCAGAAAAAAAAATCTAGCCTCTTAACTCGTATGAAATTTAGACTACTGTTTGGTAGGTTGCTCAATGATGTTAGGTGTAGTTTGTTGTTTTCTTGGTGAGAGCATTTAAGACTCCTATTTATAGTGGCATTCAATGCCTTAGGCTCAACAGAATTCTAACTTGGTAGTAGAGAGTGACGAATGGGTAGTGATGTGAGCATAATCAAGTGAAAATCTTAGAAAACAGAGAGAAATTAGTAACGATTTTACCTGAGAAGGGGAAAGTTGATCGTTGAAGACACACTCCATCAGATAGGAGTCTCAATGCCCAGGGGTCGCTTTGCTTGACCTCTGGACCAAGAATAAGTATGATAACACTGTAAAATGGTCATGCATGCCATCGATTTGAAAGAACGAAGGGATAAATCAGACGAGTTGAAGTTTCGTCTTTTAGGTCTAGGGTTTCAGATTAGGGATTTTGAATTTAATGATGGAAATGAAAAACAAATCGCAGGCTTCATATCCTAGGGACAAAATGGATGATTTTCCGAGTTTGATTTGAAAGAACAAGGAAGAAATGGGGTCAGTGATGTTTTGAGCCTAGGGTTCAGATTCAGGCATTTCAAATTTAGTGATTGAAAGAGAAAATAGTAGTGGGATTCACGGATAGAGAGGTAGAGGAGATGATTTACAGGGAAATCTCATGACCTTGCACGAATTTGTGCAAGGTTTGGTGATTGATGTTCTTAGGAGGATGAGAGAAGAGAGAACGAAAGAGGAAAGGGGGCGGTTGTGTGAGTGGGAAATGATTTTAGGGTTAGGGGGTTTGGGAGGCCGTCTCTAAGGTTAAACTTGAGAGATGAGATCTGGGTCGTTGGATCTGAAGATCAACGGCCCTGATAATTCGGGTACTTAAAGGTTTTGAGGAGGAATTTTGGTGGCCGTCAGATTATAGGGTTCTGACGGTGGAGATGAGATCTTTGGGCGAGTGTTTCAAAATTAAAAGAAAACGGAGATTAAATGTAGATCGTCGATCAAATGGACTAACGGTTCAGATGCGTGTGTGTTTCTTATGTGAGTGAGATTGGAAAGCTTACATGGAGAATTCCTATTGGTTCTCAGGGGTTAGGGCGGATCGCCAAAGTGGAATAGAGGGTCTTTTGGACTGAGTCAAATGGGATAATTGGGCTTGGGTATTTGGGCTGAAATTTATTTAGTGAATAGCCACTTTGTATTTAATTAAGGAATTACAATTGTAGCTATTTCGGTCTTTAACCCTTTTATAATTAATTTAATTAAACTTTATTATTTTTAATAAAATAGAGTAAAATTATAAATATCAAATATACTACTAACTATTGTAATTAATTATTTATAAAATACTTTGTTTTCTAAATTATAACACTAGTTTTGAGTTATCAACAGAGTAATCTAATTAATCAAAATTTGAGAAGTAATTCGTTAAATTAATTATAAAACCTCTATGGTGTATTTAAAAAATATTTAATAGTATTAAAATAATAAGTATATTTGTAATTAAATAATACTAATGCTAGGTTATTAATTTCAAAACTAATACTTAATTAATTCGTAAAGAATCGGTAGTTATTGATAGAAAATACTTTCAAAACATTCATTGCGAATATTTAAGTATAAATCAATTAATTTTAAAAGGGAGGGTCAAAATTGGCCGTCAACATTAACAACATGGCGAAATACGAGGCTTGCATTTTGGGACTTAGGATGGCCATTGACATGAACATCCGCGAATTAATAGTGATCGGAGAATAAACCTGCTAATACATCAGGTACTCAGAGAATGGGCCACCAAGAATACCAAGATACAACCTTACTTGCATTGCATGCAAGGATTGATCAAGAGATTCACAAAGATAGAATTCAAGCATGTTCCCCGGATTCAGAACGAGTTTTATTGGCCACCTTGTCTTCCATGATACAACATCCAGATAAGAATTATATTGACCCCATCTCAATAGATCCACAAGCAGCCCGCCTACTGTGCCCATGTTGAAGAAGAATTTGATGAGAATCCATGGTTTCACGATATCAAGGGGTACCTAAAAAAGGGAGAGTACCCGGAAAGTGCTACACATACTCAAAAGCGCACATTATGGAGGTTAGATAATCATTTCTTTTGGAGTGGAGGAATTTGGTACAGAAGAACTCCCGATCTAGGATTTCTAAGATGTGTCTATACCAAGGAAGCGTTCAGACTGCTCGAAGAAATACATGTCGGGATGTGTGGACCCCACATGAACGGGTTCGTTTTAGCCAAGAAAATATTAAGGGCATGATACTTCTGGATGACTATGGAGACTGACTACGTGCAGAAATGTCACCAGTATCAGGTACACGCTGACATGATACAGGTTCTACCCAATGAACTCAATGTGACGAGCTCGCCTTGGCCTTTTGCCTCATGGGGAATGGATGTCATTGGCACCATCGAACCGGCCGCCTCTAACGGACACAGATTTATCTTGGTATCAATTGACTACTTCACCAAATGGGTCGAAGCCACCTCCTACAAAGCCGTGACAAAGAAGGTAGTAGCAGATTTTGTTCGAGATCGTATTATCTGCCGATTCGGGATGCCCGAGTCAATTATCACTAATAATGCCGCCAACCTCAACAGTGATCCAATGCATGCCATATGTGAGACATTCAAGATCAAGAACCCCAACTCCACCGCATACAGACCTCAAATGAACGGAGCCGTAGAAGGCACCAAAAAGAATATTAAGAAGATACTAAGTAAGATGGTGGACAACTACAAATAGTGGCATGAGAAGTTACCATTTGCTTTAATTGGATACTGCACTATAGTCCGAATATCAACTGGGACAACTCCCTATCTATTGGTTTATGGTACTGAAGTTGTTATTTCTGCCGAGTTAGAAATTCTTTCCTTGCGGATCATACATAAAGCCGAGCTTAGTGATGCAGAATGGGTACAGAGTCGATATGATTAGTTGTCTCTCATCGACGAGAAAAGAATGAATGGGTGCATCACGGCCAACTCTACCATAACAGAATGGCAAGGGCTTTCAATAAGAAAGTTAGACCAAGACAGTTCACATTGGGGCAACTGGTTCTGAAGTGAATTTTCCCATATCAAGATGAGGCAAAGGGTAAATTCTCACCAAACTAGAAAGGTCCTTACATGGTTCTCCGAGTGTGGATAAGAGGAGCGCTCATACTAGAAAAAATTGATGAAGAGATATGGCCAAAACCCATCAATTCAGACGCGGTCAAAAGATATTATGTCTAAGATCGTATTCGCATTTTCTTCTTGATGTAACATGAACTATGCTTGATCTGATTCCCGTTTAAGAGGGGATACATAGGCAGCCATATGGGTTCGGTCACATTATAATAAAATTTCCATCTATGGTCAAAGATTGGAATAAATTTTGAATTTCATCAAATCCGATATTATTGCACCAAGAGTCACCGAAAGAGGATTATCAGAAATATAGCAGGGCCGATCCATCAGAACTGGGGCAGAATTCGAATCGCGGGGGGTTCCTCACAATCCTACACAAAATAAGGATATTGCAATATCTCAAAATGTGTCACAGTTTATGATTCGACAAAACTATCTATTTCATGCATTATCACATATTTTAATAACTGCATTCTTTATGATTGACCAATTACAAAATGCATATTTTTAAAACTCAAATTTTGTAATAGCCAAATGCTACCCAAGCTAGCTCAAGCTCAAAAAACAAAGTCAGAAGCAAGGGCGAAGCAAGGAATCAAAAGCACGAACCAACCTTCCCCTGACTTACAACTTTTCTTTGAATGCAAGAATAACATATGCAACATTATCAAGAATATCCGCAAAGTATATACGAGGAGATAGCTATCTTCACATGGATAGATGCTACCAAGCCTAAATGCGTCGAGCTAAGAATTGCTTTCCTTTCTCGCATTTGTTTGAGGCTAAGCTCTGCCTCCATCATTACAATGCTAAACATTGCTTGCATCCGCATTAGGGTCAAGCACGACCCTTCTACTTGCGTAGGGCTAGTCACTGCCCTCACTATCCCCATTAGGGCTAAGAACTACCTTCATTACTTGCATAGGTTTAAGCACCGCCCTCGTTACTTGTATGAGGCTAAGCTCTGCCTCCATCATTGCATAAGGCTAAGCATTGCCTTTATTTGCATAGGGCTAAGCATTGCCCTCATTACTTGCATAGGGATAAGCACTGCCCTCATACTTGCATGAGGCTAAGCTCTGCCTCCATCATACTTGCATAAGGCTAAGCAATGCCTTTCTTTGCATAGGGATAAGCATTGCCCTCATTACTCGCATAGTGCTAAGCATTGCTCTCATACTTGCATAAGGCTAAGTTGTGCCTCCATCATTGCATAAGGCTAAGCATTGCCTTTCTCTGCATAGGGCTAAGCACTCCCCTCATCGTCTGCATAGGGCTAAGCATTGCCCTCGTACTTGCATGAGGTTAAGCTTTGCTTCCATCATTGCATAAGGCTAAGCATTTCCTTCCTCTGCATAGGGCTAAGCAATGCCTTCATTACCTGTATAGGGCTAAGCACTGCCCTCATTATCTGCATAGAGCTAAGCATTACCCTCATTACTTGCATATGGCTAAGCACTGCCATCATTCTTGCATGAGGCTAAGCTTTGCCTCCACACTTGCATAGGGCTAAGCATTACCCTGACTATTGCATCAAGCCAAGCATAACTCCCCTACTCGCATAAGACTATGCATTGCCTTCCTCATTCCTGCATAAGGTTAAACCTTGCCTTCGTCATCTGCATATGGCTAAACACTGCCTATCTCCTTTGTCGAACAGCCAAGTATTACCACATCCTTGCATTCCATGGGCTAAAATATCACTGCATTATTCGAATACATCATAGTCCGAAGGCATCATCTTCATAGTCTAAGGACAACATTCCATGGCCTAAGGATCTCAAAGCTACACATCATTATTCAAAGGCGTCATAGTCCAAAGGCACCATCTTCATGGCCCGAGGACACCATTTCATGGCCTGCGAATCCTCTTATTATACGTTTCATGGCCCAGGACATCATGGTCTAAGGACATTATTCACATCGTCCAAATACATCTTTCATAGTCCAAATAGAATTTGCATCATGTTTAAATACTCGCAATCGCAACTATGATATTATGAATGTTATGTACGTATATGTTTCCCGTATTCATTATAGTTTAAGTTTTGTAGGTAACTCGAAAGGTAACCGTTCTTCAAACGGGAGCAATTCTTGCTCGGGTTTCTGTTCAAACGTTCATATTCCTTTGATATATCCAAGTAACCGCCAACAATAGTCGAGCATTTCCTTCTCTGTAACCATTCCCAATTACATCACCTCACGGATCCGTAACGATCGATTCTGCATTTATTGTCATCTATACTCTCCATCTGTGATATCAATCATTCACTACGTCATCTTATTCAAAGAAAATCATTCTTTAAAGCATGTTGTCTTTCCTAATCATTCGCCTTTGGATCCAAAACTACACGCGGCCTAATTCCCTTAAAACAAGGGATATGTAGGCAACTCAAGAACCAAGGTTCGGCCTCCATATTTTAAACATCTTATTCGGCCATAATTGACCATAATCTCGATTTATTTACCCGATAATATTTTCATCATTCCCGGGTAAAGAGGGGCAGCTATTGACACTCAATTTTGCTCTCATGGTTTCATTTAGCCTTTGTGGGTTGGTATATTTTACAATGTATCTTTATGTATTTTTGGAGTATTATACATAGAATGTTTACTGCATTATTACCCCATGACATCTTTAAGTATCAATATATTACCTTCATGGCACTTTTTAAATTATTATCATGAAGATTTACAAAGAAAATAATTTTATCCATATTATAAATATCTTTAAAATTGATTCTAGCATTTGTAAGGGATAAATAATGTATTTATTATTTCCTTAAATTATTTATAAGAGATTTATATTTTTATAATGCTACATGCATATTTTACGACATTTCATATCACTTCCAATAATTGCATTTGCATTTTCTATACCATTTACATATTATTTGCAATAATAGCCTATATTTTGCAATAATTATATTTACTATGCTATTTAGGTAAAAATAATATGTTTATATGTTTATAACTATAGGCTACTATTTTAAAAGTGTTAATTTAATAAACAACATTTTTATCATTTTTGTTAGCCCTTTTTACAATTTATTTTAATTAATTTTTTATATTTTAAATTGTGGCCCAATGTAAGTTTAAATTCGGACCAAAAGAGGTCCAAAATGTTGAGCCCATCCTATTTCACCCATCTGAGGACCAAACCAAATAACCCCATACCCGTTTGACCTGTCCACAACCTACCAGATCGACCCCGTTCATCCTTTGATCATAACCGTCCATCACCTTCAATCAGACGACCCATATCGCTTCATCCCGTTTAGATATAACTTGCCCCAATCCTAATGCCCCATTTCCTCTTCTATCGCCGCCTTTTAATCATATCATCCACAAACCCCTAACTCTAGTCGCCTCCGTCAAAATCCAGCAACCCTTTCCGAAATTGTGACTAATTAGTCGATCAACTAGCGATCCATTTCCTTATTTGTTATCTATCACCGTTGCTCGTTCGATTATGGTGATATTTGGTGCTTCTTTATCTATGGAAAGTAAGATTCTCTTGAATCAAGCCAATACAGCTTCAATCTTTAGGATTTCCACAAGATCCCGACTATATACATCAAGGAAAAGAGAATACCTCCCCATCCTGGCATATCTCCGTTGATTTATTCTCGATTAGGGTTTGTGTGTGATTTTCCCTAATCCGATTTGGAATCGGTTTGCATGAGTTTTTCTTGATTTTGTGGTTTGATTTATTCTTTTTCTTTTCTGATTATGTGGATCGAACACTATAAAAACCCCTCCCCAATTCCACTAGCACGGACTTTAGTCGTTATTCTCTCTCACTCTTACTGGTTCTATTTTGTTATGGTTCTCTGAAAACTACTGTATTCGATTTTGTTCTTGGCCGGCTGAAATCCAAGACCACCGTGGTATTTCTTAATAACCTCCTCCAGCACAAGCACTGCTCAAAGCCCTTGAGGCTTCTGTAAATTCTGGAGTGCCAGAGACCCTAAGGTTCTGGTTGCTCTTCTTCACTCACAATTGTTGTTGAATTGCTTCTGGAACTTTTATTTTCTCATTTTGCTTGTTTCTCTTTGCAATTGGTTAATACTCTTATTTCTGCAGTTCAAATCTTTATGTATCGGCGCAAGCATGTTTTAGATTATTCCTTTACTTATTCATGCCTACATGCACTCTATATGCCACTGCTATGTGAAAATCTTTAGAAAAACATGACTTAGGGTCTTGGTCCTCTGAAATTTGTGAATTGCAGTACTATATCATGTTATGTGCTATTCTAATTTTGCTATGACTTTGTTATTGATGTGGTATTCTGAGGGTTCTCGTTTGACACTGTGAGTTCACTTAGGCTTAATCACCTTTAATGTGGTCCTTTCACATGTGATTATACTCATCATATGTAAGTCGACCTGTAGACCCCCCCCCCCCCTCTTGTTCTCTTTTGAGGATTAGATGAATGCATGTTGTTCGACTTGTTAAATGTCTCACTTAGAAACCATGTATACAAGATGTTTTGCCTTGAATTTTCATGTTAAACCTTCCTTGTAGGAACTTCTGTTTGGTTGTGTTTTTAGGATTAAGTTTTGACCATGTATACAGGATGTTTTGTCTTGAACTTTTATGTTAAACCTTCCCTGTAGAAGCTTCTGCTTGGTTGTGTCCTTGGGATTAAGTATTGACCATTATAGAGGATATATATTTTAGGTACTTGAATGGATTCCAATAGGTGATGTTTTCCCCTTAACACATATGTTTTTTGTGTACACCTTAAGTATTATACTCAGAGTATATACATGTAAACTTTTAATGTGATTTGTAAAGCTGACAGTTGTTCTTGTCTTGCTTATGTGCTCTCAAGTCTCCTAAATTTCACTTTGGGAATCTTGTTTCTTGGGTAGTCTGTAAACCTCAATGATTGAATTTTTGTGTGTATACCTGTGTTTTTTCCTGAGTGCTAAGTTGTGTGGATAACTTGTTTGCATAATCGCCCATTTGCATTTTTGGTATCCTCTTGGATGAATGGGTTTGTTTGAGAATTTGGGATTGGCCTGTTGGGCTTGATCTGGGTACCGAGTTCAAACATGCTTTGTCCGCCTGATCTTATATGCCTGGAGCTTGGGCTTGTTGGCTTGAATGAAGTTCGAGGCTGTTGAAGGCCCAGATATGTCACTGGGTTATTTGTGTACCTATATTGGGCATATAATTATTTATTCTTGGTCTGTAATAATTTGTAAAATTAACAGTAGGGAAAATTAGTTAAAATAGGGGATGACATAGTTTAACTTTCGTATGACTGGATAGATAGCATGCATATAGGATCAAATAGCCTTGCCCGCTACATGTCAACCATGTTCTGTGTCTACGTATTACTTGTCGATAGATATCATGTTTACTCATTTTGCCTGTTTCACTTAGAAATCAGGAATTTAGGATCCTAAATAATGGTAAACCAATGTTGCCTATGTGATTTACAACGTCACTTAGAAATCATGCCTATAGGACCTATTATGTACTAATTTTATCGACTATCTGCTACTACACTTAGAAATCATGTTTTAGGACTTCACAATTAGCATCATGCCTGTAGGACGTTATATTAACTGATCAAATTATTTGTGCTACCATATTTTAAGAAGTATGTTCCTAATACCTTAAACCTAGAAATTATGTCTATAAGATTGCAATTAGCGGCCTATATCACTTAACTGTTGTACCACTTAAAACGATTTAATTTGAATCACCTAGAGATCCTGCCTATAGGATTTAACAATGAAGTCGCTTTGCCGTGATATCCACGTAGTAACCTTGTTTATAGACATAACATCTAATTGGTTCACACTCCTTCATTATTATGACCAACCACTCACAACTTCACCTAGAAATCATGGTTTAGGCCAAAATCTTTTAATTCGATGATATAAGTTAACTAGTAGCTATCCAACATGCCTCTGCGATTAGAAATCATGTTCATAGGGTAACCCGTTGATCTCGCCTTCAATTCTGCCATCTCATTATAAACTGTTGGATTAGTAATAGTTGTGCACTTACATGAATTAATCTGTGGAGGTGAATGTGAGCCCCTTTATGCTAATTGTGTTTATGTGAAGTTCTACTTGTTCGAACTATTTGGTGCCTAGTTTTTAAATTTTGAGTAGCCTAGGATGAGTCTCGAACCACCCTTATAGTTATTCAATACCTCCTGGACAATAAGTATGGGGCGGGTAGGCACATATAGGGTATGACTTAGAATTGAATTAGTGCGCCTTAGATAAATAACTTAAAGATATTAATCGGGTAGCTGGAGATGATAGTCCCTACTCGCTGGATAATATGAGCAACCATTACACTTGAGGTTGCGAAGTATTATTTATGTTGCATGGGGTGATCCTTTAGGCTAAAAACTTTAGGACCCCTCACTGTATCTAATTGCTCCTGTGAATCTAGTCTTAGTGGTTAGGCATTTAAATTTGTTTAAGGTTAAACATCTTTGTAATCAAAAGGTTGTACCAATCAATATTAGTCAATAAGTGAAGTATGTTCTTTCAAATTATTCTCTTTGCATTATTTTCGTTCTATTTCTTCAAAATTAGTTAATTATTAGTAGACTAGATATGATCGTTCCACCCCACCAAGAATAATTACCACTTGCTTTGACCGTTTATTCCCTTAGCTTAATAATGAATTAATTTGCATGCTCATTTAGGATAATTAGTTAATAATATTCCCACATAATCTAAAATTTAGCCGGGAACCACAGTTGTAGACCTTAAAGAGTGCCTAACACATTCTCTTTGAGGTAATTTGAGCCCTTACCCGATCTTTGGTGACCCTAACTAGTTCTAATCAGAGTAATTTGCAGATAGGTGCCCTAACACACCTTAAAATCATTAGGTGGCGACTCTTCTCTTTTAATACCATTTAAAAGAGTTATCACGTGTTGAAACCCGCTTTCGTGAGAAAATAGGGCGCGACAAGCCCTACCAGGGAAATCATAACAACGGGCCTGGCCTCCCCCTCTAAGACACCCTCTACCCGCCTGTCCTCCATCTCTAGCTAGTTGTGTAGGTGTAGTAGCAACTGGAGCGGAACCCATAGCCTGAGTACTCCACTGAGGCACACCCGTCCGGAGTCTGGGACAATTTCTCACCATGTGCCTGATATCCCCACACTTAAAGCAACCTCTCTGCTGATGTGGTTGTGGATGCTGTCCCGAATGAGTGCTCTGGGATCCATGGATAATTGGAGCACCACATGAAGCCTGAAGTGCAGATTGAACTGGCTGACCAACAAAATCTCTACCATGAAGCGCCCTGCCCCCAAAATAGGGATCAGTAGATCCTCCAGGTCCACGAGGCTTCTTAGCCTCCCTATCATCCCTCTCTAGACCACGGATACACTCCGACCTCCTAGCGATATCCACAACCTGATGAAATGGAGTATCAGCCCCCAACTCCCGTGCCATCCCATAACTGAGACCATAACCAAGTCCTTCAATAAATCTGTGGACTCTCTCTCTAACAGTGGAAACCAAAGCAGGTGCGTGACGAGATAACTCAGTAAACCTCATAGCATACTCGGACACAGTAATAGTCCATTGGTGTAGCTGCTCGAACTCGATACGCAATGCATCCCTAAGGGTCTGTGGAATGAGCTACCTTAAAAATAGATCAGTGAATTAAGCCCAAGTAAGTGGCACTGCGCCAGCTGGCCTACTCTCCTCATAAGCCTGCCACCATCTACACGCTGACCCCGTCAGCTAAAAAGTAGTAAGATCGACCCCGCTCAACTCCACAATGCCCATAATGCGTAAAATACAGTGACACTGGTCTAGAAATCATGTGCATCTTTAGAAGTTAAGCCATTAAAAGTAAGAGGATAATAATTCTTGAACCTCTCTAACCTCTTTTACTCCCCCTTTGACGTCGTTGGCCTAGCCTCAGGCTAAACCGCGATCACGGGCTGCACCGGCATAACACCTAGAGTCTGATCAAGATGAGCCCACTGCTCTAGAGTACGGGCGGCAGGAGTCTCAGCTCATCCACCGGCCTGAGAAGTAGCTGGTGCAATCGGAATCAATCCCGCTTGAGCCAAGGTACCAAACATTCTCAGGAAATGTGCCAAAGTCTTCTGAAGTCTAGGGGTAGCAACAGGCGCCTCAGGTGCCTGCCCCTCAACCGGAGCTACTGGTGGCTCCTAAGCTGCTGCTCTAGCAGGTGCTCTAGTTGTAGTATGTGTCCCTCCCTAGCCTCTATCTCTGCCTCTGCCCCGGCCCCTAGCAACACCGGCCTTGGGCGCAACATCGTCAGTAACTACATCTCGTGTCCTCACCATCTGTGAGGGAATAGAAAGACAAAGGCTCAAATTCATAAATCAATAAATCTGCACGATAAAGAATGAAAGAAGTGAAGTTTCCTAATAGTTATGTAGCCTCTCGAACATAAGTGCAAATGTCTCCGTACTCCGCAAGACTCTACTAAACTTGCTCATGACTCATAGAACCTATGAACCTAGAGCTCTGATACCAACTTGTCACGATCCCAAAATCCCACCTTAAGAATCGTGATGGCACCTAGTCTCTAAAACTAGGAAAGTCGATCTCTTACAATAGTTAAACTAATAAAATATGATATTACGAAGTAGAGTTTAATAAAAATAAGGAAATAAAGGTGATACTAGACAACACGGCGATAATCACAATAAATTCCCAAGACAAAGTAGCACAAAGCCACGAATTCTAACTGAATACATAGAAATAACTCAAATACAATACTGTTCGGATAGAGAATTGATAGTATTAGGTAAGGAAAGCACTCCAAAGAACTGCGACGATCAAAGCAGCTCTACCTTGAATCCTCACGACCAAGAAACTCTCACTGCCTGAATCTAATATCTCCAACACCTGGATTTGCACAAAAAATATGCAAAAGTATAGTATGAGTACACCACGGTCGGTACCCAGTAAGTATCAAGACTAACCTCGGTGGAGTAGTGACGAGATTCAAGTCAAGATACTCACTAATCATATAACTTGTGCAAAATATCAAAACTGGCAACAGGAAGAATAACAGAAACAATAATTATAATATCATCAGATTAAGCGATAACCATTTAAAATATGTACAGGTCCCGTTCCGAAAATAAGTCATCAAATAGAGTCACACACAGACGGCACATTGTGCTCGCATTATCAATCATCCTCACACGGCAAAGACCTCGTGCCATAATACAAGTCACACTCACACGGAAAAGACCTCGTGCCACAACATACACCACAACCGCACGGCAAAGACCTCGTGCCACCACGTATATTGTACTCATGTCAGTTACTAATAACATGTTCAAGAGAAATTTATCAAGTATCAAATAAAGTAATGCATAATAACAACTTCCTTTTATTTCAATCTGTTATGTTACCAACAAATCCATAAAATATGATATAATAACTCCACGTAGGTAAATCCCTCTTGGCAGCCAAATCATCAAGTAATAACAGAGACACAGAGTAGCACATTGGGAACAACACGAGGAAGTCATAAGCACAAACAAGATCACTCTTTGTTTTCATCAATAACACGCCCCCAAGACATCACATATCATCCTTACATAGCCACCCTTATTTCATTGTGTGTGCAACGATAAAGTAAATGCTCTCCTTGTTTCACCACACGCTTATTAACAATCATTCCACCTTGTCTCGCCACATGCAAAAACTCGATATATATATATATATATATATATATATATATATATATATATATATATATATAGCCTGTCTTATCTCGCCACATGTGCAATATCAACAATAACAATAGCACGGCAGAAACTTCGTGCAAACACCCAAATAATCCGCTCAACAAGTCCACATGTGCCATAATCACAATAACACAACATGCAAACAATTGACATCAAGACATAACTTGCAATTTGCCAATGCAATGCACAAGGATAAACCAAATAAAGTAAATATGAATGGGTGTTCATTATATATGTATGAATTCAGCTAACTCAATTTAGCAACAGTCTCACAAACGTTCAACTTGGCCAATTTAGGAAATGCAACTCCTAAAAACATGATCTCTAGCATGGAATATGAACTCAAGTAATCATCCAAGGTAAATACACGTAGAACAGAGACCTCACAATCAAAACAAGGCAATAATAATAACCTCGGGTCAAATCCGATTATAAATCACACATACGACAGCGTACACATTCGTCATCTCGTATACACGCCGTTTACACATAACACAATTAAGCAATCAAGCCAAATCCTAAGGGGTAACTCCCCCATACAAGGTTAGGCAAGATACTTACCTCAAATTGCCCAAATCAATACTCAAACAGCTTTTCCTTTAAAATTCACCTATATTCGACTCAAATCTAACCAAAATCTACTTAATAATATCAAACAATGTAAGAGAAACTAATTTTAATTGATAAAGTTAAGATTTTTACATAATTTCCTAAAAGTCAACCCCGAGCCCGCCCGGTCAAAACCCGAGTCGAAGGATAGATCTTGACTACCCATAATTCCTCGAGTCTAAATCGACTCTCAAATTTTTATTTTTTCAAAACATAGAAAAAAATCCCCAAAATTTCTCTTCAAATCCCATTATTTTGATATTAAAACCATAATAAATCAAGTTAAATATTGAAAATGAGTCAAAATTACTTACCCAATAGTTAGATGTGAAAATCCTCTCCAAAAAGCGCCCCTCACCAAGTATAAGACTCAAAATATGATAAAATGAGACTAAGTCCCGAAATTCCTTCCTTAATACCAGTTGCATATGTCACATTTGCGACCGGGGGTTCACAAATGCGACCTCCGCAAAAGCAAATAAAGTCTCGCAAAAGCGACCCCTGACAGACCCAGCAATTATAGCATTTGTGATAAAATATTCGCAAATGCGAATACCCCTATCTAGCAAAAATGTCGCAATTGCAACTACGAAATGTGCAAATGCGTAGATCCCCTAAGGATAGGCCATCACAATTGCAATCAAGGGTCCACATATGCGAATCCAGAACCTCCGCAAATGCGAACAAAGTTCTACAAATGCAAAAACTGGTCCCCCAGCCCAACATCGCAAAAGCGAGAAGAATCTCGCAAATGCGAGAACAACACACCATCAAAAATTGAACCTTACTCAAAACTCTCTAGAACGTGTTCGAAACTCACTCGAGCCCACGGGGTCCACACCGAACATCAATACAGGTACATAAATATCATACGAACTTGTTCGTGTACTCGTATCATCAAAATAATATCCGAAACCACGAATCGAACACCAAAATACATAGAAATCGCCATGAAACTCAAGAACTTCTAAAAACACAATCAAACGTCAGATTCCTATCAAACCAACTCGGAATGACGTCAAACTTTGCAAACAAGCCACAAATGACAAAACTTACCTATTTCAAGTCCCAAAACTAAAATCTGAACCCGATAGACACAAAGTCAACTCATCATCAAACTTAAAAAAATTCTAAACCTTCAAATTGCCAACTTTCGCCAAGAAGTGTCAAATCAAACTAGGAACCTCTTAATCCAATTCCGAGCATACGCCTAAGTCCAAAATTACTATTCGGACCTAAATAAATCATCAAAACTCCGATCCAATATCAAATACGTAAAAGGTCAAACTTGGCCAACATTTCCTACTTAAGCTTCTAAAATGAGAATCATTCTTCTAAATCAATCCTGTATCGCTCGAAAAATAAAACCGGCCATACACACAAGTCATAATATATAATATGAATTTACTCAAGACCTTAAACCACCAAACGAAATGCTAAAGCTCAAAATGACCGATCGAGTCGTTACATTTATACAATCACTCAAGAATAACTTCTCAAGTGATTTCAGCTTTCAGGTAGCTAGTTCCATAAAGGCATACAGGATCTGTTCAAAATAAATTGATGAAGATTTAGAAAAGGGTGCTCCGATCCTGTGAATTAAGTCAGAAATGAGGGGTCAGACAATTAATTTTTGTACATAATCAAAGAAGAGCGATCGAATCACCTCATTAGCTAATTCAACGCTTAATATTGCATTGGCTATGGTTATGGGATTCTCAGGACCAATTGATATCATTAATTGTCGAAGAAATTAACAAAAAAAGAAAGGATGAAGAATGAAAATCAAAACTGCCTTACATGGATTGGGACCCCCATCTTGTATGGTATATGGCCAGTCATTAATACAAAAAAAATTAATTTATACTAATTATATGGGATACATGCGCAACGTGTGCGCCCAGAGACTAGTTTTACTTATACATATATATAGGCTGAACCAAAGGCGGCAGTGTAGTAGCACATCTGCTCTTACACTTGATCCTTCATTGTGGTAAATGCTGAGAGAGGGGGACAAAACCAAAAAAATAGGATGTTTATAATTTTAACTGATCTTTAGCAGTGTTGATGTTGTTCTTACTGTTATTGTTTTGTAAAGAGATTTTAGCAATATTATCTTGGAAGGAAAACTGGTCACTTCATAGGTGCAAATCTTTGAATTAAAAAGTTCTTTGATCTTTCAAAATATAAGGAATGTCTCTAAATTTGAATAAAGCACAGAAGATGCCTTGTAATGATGACGTTAAGGAAATTAATATTGTAGGAGAATGGACGTCCCATAATACACCTCTTTGGCTTTCAACTATTTTTTTGATATTTGTAATCAATAGAAGAAGAAATTTTAACATGAATAAGGACTCCTAAAGATGCATGAGAGCAAGTTATGTGTGCCGCATTGGTAAGCTGCTTATTAAGGGAGTGTTTGGGAATTTTTCTAAAATATATTTTTAAGGAGATCTTGTTCTCTAATCTTGGGAAGTATAGATCAGGCGTTAAAGTAAAATGGATCTAGAATCTAGTGTGACACACCACCAAAACATCATAAATTTAGGGATGCCACGAGGACCATAAGGTGGGCAAAGACTGGCTTGCTAAACAAGGCTCCCAAACCCAAGGAGTTCACTAACGCGAGGAAGGTGCAGCAAGAAGGGTTAATTTCACAGACGGTCATTTAACTTTTACTGTATTGCATCAAAGTCACTAAACTGTTATTTGTAATGAAAAGTTACTCAACTTTGTCAAAGTATCACTGAAAGTCAACGAATAATTTTCTATAATCGAAAATTCAATTAATTTTGCCTAAGCATCATAGAAATAATGTTATGTTAGTTATCACCATATCTTTTTATTTCCTCCTAAGAATTTTTTCCCCCACTTGCTGCGTCAAAAACTAAATCACAAGCTTTTGATAAAAAAAAAACGAGCAGTACTAGTAAGATTTGTAATATGAATACCCTTACGCTTTGCAGAGATATAAGGCGTCATTTTAGGATTCTATTTCCTAGTACCATGACCAAAATGATCTCCTGCCTCCATCATCTCTTCCAAATTTATGTTCCAATATCTTCTTGTCAGTTTTCCACATACCCCATTTTTTTATTCTTTTTCAAAAAAGAAAAAAGAGAGAGACAAGGAACCCTGAACTGAAATAAATAATGTAACTTTTGTGATACATAGACAGACACCTAAACTTGTTCGAATTTGTCATCTAGCCACCTAAACTAAGCCAACCTCTACTCAAACAGTATCTATCAGAGGGAAAATTCCAAGTCGGGAACTAAAGTAGAAGCTTTTTGAGCTCAAGAGACCAAAATAGGTGTATAAAAAATTGGGCACTATTTTATGTATAGCGCATGTATTACATGTGCTATAGGTTAACAGCCAGTTAACCCGTTAACGTATAGCGCATGTAATATGCACTATATACTTTATTTTTGTATGTAATGACTGCCATGATGATTCACTAATATAGTGCATGTAATACATGTGCAATACACATAGCGCATTTATTACATGCGTAATATGCTCATTTTCCTGACTTTTTGAATGACAACTCTAATAATTGTACGATAAAGCACTTATTTGTATGCACATTTTTTAGGTGCCAAATGTACTTATAGTTCCTTACTTAAGGCCGAATGTTCATTCTTGATAAAATTATTCTTGAGTGAATTTGAACTAATTTACCTTTGTTCTTCAGCATCCTTTATATTTCCCTTCATCTTCATCGATATATACGAAGTTCTCTTTGAATCTTTCTATGACGTTTGATGAGCAAAGAGTTAAGGTTGCGTTATATTGGGGCGGCGAGACTGTGGTGGAGAATAACTCGGTGCACTATAGTTATTCTCCATAATGTATTGTAAAGTTGCCACTCACATTGGAGTACTACATTTTGGTAGCTCTAATTTGTAAAAGAATGAGTGTGAGTAAACGTTCGGTGAATCTTAAGGTAACCGTAAGATATATGTATTCGCTTACTCCACAAGGTGTAGGTTGTTATGTCAAGTTTAACATCGATGACGATGAAACTCTGCAGTAATTTTTAAAGACTCCGGATGAACACAGAGGATATTCTTGTGATAAGCATACTGGAAATGTATGTAAAGTCCGAAGACGTTAATATGACTGATGTTCCGCAAACTACGGCTAACACTCAACCATGAGGTATTCTCGGAGTTATATTATCTATACATGTTCCGTATGAAAGAGTATGGCTTGATCTAAACGTATCTCCACGGGTTAACGAGGAGCGAGGACACAACTTCTCGTCAATGCAGAATCATAGAGGGTTGCTAAGTTTATAGAATTCACAGGCCGAGTGGTAACTTGCAACTTACCATATTGTAGTATACCTATTTGTTTTTATAATAATAATAATAATAATAATAATAATAATAATAATAATAATAATAATAATAATAATAATAATAACTCAATAACAAGCAGTGAATAAACCGACCAGATATGAATTTTACTAGTTATGAACCAACTAACAGTGGGAATCTACCTACTTTTGGAGGGATGGATCATGCTGGTCCATCGTCGAGTCATCAACAATTTGATAATGTGTATCATGGGCTATCTACAAATTATGAATGGTATGTTTACGCATTAAAATTAATATATTCTGTTAAGATGTACAAATATCAATTATTCGACTGGTTGTGCAGGGAAAATGAGCAACATGACGGTCTTGCCCTAACTCAGTTGAGTGATGACGATATTATAAATCAGGATATGGTAGATGCACAGAGTGAGGAAGATGATAGTGTCTATGACAACAACGCTGATGAGTCAAGTGATGAAGCACCCTTCTCACATGAGAGTGAAAATGAGGAACTACCCTTCACAGATGAGAGTGACAATGAGCAATCAGATTTGACGATGGACCATGATGCCACCACTCAACATGCTCCGTATATGCAGACTCCACCTACCGTTAGACCAACGGTGTACGAGTCGCATGTGTCATTTCATTCAAGGAAGATTCCCTACCTTGATCACTTGCCAGGTATGCCAGATGTGAATGCCCTCAAAAAAGATCTTTATGAAATTCGTACAACAATGTGAGATGAGAGTAGACCAACGGATTGAAACTTGATTGTAAATCGTTCATTACTTAGTACTCAAATATGAATTTGAAAGTTGCTTTTCTAATTTACATTGATATTTGAATCCTTCCTTAGTTATATTTAAATAAAGTCTTTTGATTATAAAATCGAATGAAGATAGGACTTATATATCCAAAAGAAGGAAAAAATTAATAATAAAAAAATTAGTTAATTTAAAATTTTAATTATTAGGAGAATAAATTAAATTACAGTTTAGTTTAATGTATAATTTATATTTAAATGATAAAAAAGACAAAAATATTTCGTTAATAACTTCGTGATTTTAATATAGCTAGATTATTACTTTTATGAAATTTTTGCTTTTGTTTTTCGACCCCACATTGTCTCATACTATTTGGGAAAGGGAAAGGGGTCAAATATTTGGTTAAAAAATACAATTTAGCAAGGTGGACGCCACTTCTCCCCCTCCGCCATCACTGCCACCATCGGTAGATTCCTCCTCTCTTAGGCAGCAAAGTTCTATGCGTACTCTTCTCCAGTGAAATCGAAGTTGTAAGTTTCCTCTAAGATTCCTTCTCTCTCATGGAAAGGAAATTGAACAAATTCCTATTTATGTTGCCATCTCTTAATCGAGTTTCTTGTAATTTCTACTTAAATATGTTCTACTTTGTGTAGACGATTTTATATGGAATGTGTTTTTCCGTAAGTAAATTTACTCCTCCTTTTTCCAAATTAATTGTCTTACTTTTATTGTGAACTGGCCCAAATGCTTCATTCACAATTCAATACTTGTTTCAGTGTTTTGGGTTTTGGAAATAGGATTCAATACTTGTTTCAGTGTTTTGGTTTTTGGAAATAGGGAATAACTTTTGTTTTGAGTAACTAATTCTGTGTTTACACCTCTGAAATATTTTTACAGATTTTAATCTTTCCTTAATTTAGTCGTGTCTAAGCAAAATGAAATTTCACATATATTGAAAAAGATAAAATTATATGCAATTCTTATTTGCTTTTCATGTGATAATGGGTCTGAAGTTGTTGAGTATATTGATTTTCCTTTTGACGAATCCTAATAAATGTTTTTGAGAACTGATATTATGGAAGAAGGAGAAAAAGATATTATGGCCTTAAAAATGGAATTTTTCATATTGCGATTAGTTATCAGCCCTTTGAAAGCAATTTTTACTGTTAAGTAATTTACTGAATATTTTTGCTTTCTTATCATACAAAAGTATTATCTATCATGATTATTAATTACTTAGATTTGTAGATTATATCATAGAGTCCAATAGTCATGGTGGTGTTGATGGTAATGGTGGAGGAGGGGGAGGGGGAGCACTGCTAGTGGTGGAAGAAGAAGTGGGAGAGGGAGGGTAAAATGGATTGGGCTGGTGAGGTGGCATGCCACGTGGTATCCACCTCACCAAGATGTCAATGCTATGTGGGATTGGGTGTCCACCTTAGACAACTCTAATGGAGGAGGGGTATATTTGAGCTGCTAGTATAACATCGGGATATTTTTGAACGGATAGTATAATGGAGGGTAAACTTAATCCATTTCGCAAAGTAGATGGGTAAATTTGACCTTTTTCCCTTTGGGGAAAGACGAGTCCAATAAGTTAGTTGAAAAGAAAATTATCAGGAAATGGGTGGCTTGAGTTGGGCAAGTATTTTACTGGGTTCCGTTTGACGGTATTTGTTAGCTTGGACTAAAAGTGCACCTATTTTGCAAAGTTAGAAGGTTAATAGTGCTTCAAGTTAAAGAATAAGGACTATTTTTTTCATTTAAAGCCTAAAATTGAGGAATTCTTCGGCTTTTTTTCTCTATAAACAGCAGCATTTGTGAAAATCTCCCGGGACAGAGGTGGGCTATAATTTCGCATAGCCGCCTGCCGATATTCATGTATTACAGTTAGTGAAGGTATGAATTCATTGATCATTTCCATCTTCTTCTGTTTTAGTCAGCCTTTTAACAAATATTTGCTTATAGTGTTTAGGAGATTCCGTTGTGTTTATGGTTTTTACAGTACGTATTAGTTCAATACTTTAAACAAAAGTGTTGACTGATCCCCATGTGGATCTATGGGTGGATAAACTAGGGGTCCTAATTAACAAATTTGATCCTAAACCTTTGGACTGTTACTTTTTTCAATCTCTACCAATTTTATCATCCTGTTTATTCATAAAGATTAAGCATTTTATTCTGTATCAAACATTTGAAAACTGTGACATTTCCCCACGTATTCTAGAACAAGTTCTGATTTACTCATTTAAATTTGTTTGTTCTTCTTAATTATGATATAATAGTGGTTTTAAGAGAGAACTTCTAATAAGCTAGGAGTATTAATTTAGCAGAGGGTTGAGGTGCAAAATGTATGTTCTCTCAAATTGTTAGCTTCTTTCTCTTAGAAAACTGTAATGATGTAAAGGTTTAGCTTGATTGTTTTTTTTTTTGAAATGTGTTTCCAATAGGGTTCAACCCCTTGCCACCAAGGAGGAAAGTTCCACCTTTTGCCAATGGCACCTTAGCATCATTTTAAGTTTAGCTTTATTATTTTTTTGTTGAATATGCTTTCTTTGATCATGTTCTTTTGAAAATCATCCAACAATTGCCATTGAATATGTTTTTTCTTGAAAACTAGTTATCAAAGGAGGATATGTTTTTCTTGAAAAGTGAAAACCATCTAGGAGTTTACTTGTATTTCTGTTCACTAATCACTTTTATGTTTTTGAGTTTCTTAGCTTATTTCATATGTAAACTAACAAAATTTCTCCACTGATGCAGTGAACTCGCATGTATGATTTCATTAATTAAGTGGTACAATATTACTTCTCTAAGAATATTAACTAATTAGATGATTGAACTCTTTCTTTATGTTTGAGTGCTTTCCACCAATTTGGATTACAGGTCCATTTTTTTAATCTTGAAAATGTTTTTACCTTTGCTGATGGGACATGTGGTGTTTACAATGCTTGAAAATTTTAGTATGCAGTAGAAATTATGTACTTAATATTCTTGGCGATGAACCTGCAACTTTTGTCAAATTCCAATTTGAAATCAAGAAGCTAGGTGGTCAATGGAATCGTGAGCAGCAGAGGAAGTAACTGAGATCAGCATCAGAGTTGTTCTTCATTTCTTGATTTGTTCTCGAAGTAAGAATGAGGATAGTGGGATTGACTGGAGGAATTGCTTCAGGGAAGAGCACTGTCTCCAATCTTTTCAAAGCTCATGGTATTCCTGTTGTTGATGCTGATATTGTAGCTCGTGTAACTACTTTTTCCTCTTGATTTATCTGTTCTTTTACTAGGTTTATTTAGTACATCAAATATAAAGAGTCTCAAAATATTATGTTTAATTAACTGATGGATTTGGGTTCTATCTTCACAAGTAGGGGTAAGGTCTAGGTCTGCGTACACATCACCCTCCCCAGACCCCACTTCTAAGATTACACTGGGTTTGTTATTGTTAACTGTTGAATTTCGGCATACCACTAAATTTTGTGTAAATTTTTGGATAAAGCTCTTTACTAACAAAATATTAAATTATGTAGAACGTTTTGAAGAAAGGAACTGGTGGTTGGAAAAAAGTTGTGTCTGCATTTGGTGAGGACATCTTACTGGACAATGGAGAAGTTGATCGTGCAAAGTTAGGTCAAATAGTATTCTCTGATCCAGGAAAGCGTCAGCTTCTTAATAGGTAAAGTTTGTTATGAAAATGATCCACGCATGATTAGTTCTGTATTCAGTATTTCAATTGGATACCATAGTCAATCCAAAAGAAGTGGAAAGTAGTACTTCCCCCTATTTTTCTTATTTTCATCAGAGTAACATTAATAAAAAAGGATTCAGGGCCATTCCTTTAAAACAATCAAAACTTATGAAGAAGAAAGGCTATGCATCTGAAAAACCTCTTCCTATAGCTGATTCTGGTTTGCTATGCTGTGATGAATTTGGAGTTTCCTTGAGATTCCTCATCAAAACCAATTTTGGGAGTGAGATTAAGGATGAACTTGGAGAAATAGAAACTACAAGTAATCACTAGATTATCAAACTTTTGTCTTTCAGAATATTAAACTAAATGTTTCTAACAACTGTTATCAATGACATTTGTTTGACTTTGGTCAGTAAAAAGTAATCCTCTTTTTTGGATTGGCGGATTTAGTAGCTCTTTGAAAAATGAAGGCCAATAAATCCCTCGTGGTTGAAGCTATTTCCATTCATAAAGGCATGTGAAGATAATTGCAAGATTGCTGCTTTCTTGTTAGACGAGATTCAGTTTAAGTTGTGCTAAAAGAACTACATTTGCTGTAAGAAAGGATAGTTTATTATCTGCACTCAATCTTGAGGAGAATGCATTCTGCAGAAATGCCATTAAGACCAAATATGACCTCCAAAGCCCATGAACTACCCAAAAAAACCCTCTTCTCACCATGGTCATGGAGTTTGGAAGCACATCAGCTCTATGGAACAAGTTTCACCCTCTTGCTAGCTTTCAAGTTGGGGATGGAGTAAGATAAGCTTCTGGAAATACATAAGGCTAGGTTATTCTCCCAAAAGCAATTCCCTCAACTCTTTAACATCTCCTCCAGTCCCAAAGCAGTAATTGCAGACATTAAATCTTACTAGGGCTGGAATAACTATTAGGTGTGGACTTGGAGGGTGCTCCCTCTTCTAGAGCTCCTCAACAGTTGTATTGCCTTTCAACCAGACAGGCAGACACCCTGCTTTGGAAGGGAAAATCCACTTGTCTCTTCTCCATTAAGTCTAGCTGCAGCACTTTGACTAAACCCCCTTCATCCTTCTAATTGTGGCCTTGGAAGAAAATCTGGAGAAATAAAGCTCCCTATAAAGTAGAATGCTTTACATGGCTGGTAGCAAAGGAGACCTACCTTCTCATTGTGCCGTTTTCGGAATTTTACAGTGTCAACACCAATTTCGCCTTTGTTGAGTACACTATAGCTTGCGAGGTCAATCCAATGGCAATGTAGCAATAGTTTTCAATTCTGCTGAAGTTGGCACTCAAAAAGATCTTGGCTTCTTGAGATACAAGATAAGGAGCAGCAAAATGTACTTCAATGACAAAATATGTTAAGCTACTAATTTATTTCTTTTTTTTTGTCTAAATAATATTTTTGCCTAATTTTTCAGATTGCCCAAGAGTTGAATTTGCGCAATATCACATAAAAGATTTTTGTTCCAATGTAAGGTTTTGAACTCGGAATTGTGTTTGCACAGGTTGCTAGCACCATTTATCTCACGTGGCATTTTAATGGAAGTTTTGAAGCTATGGATGAAGGGTTACTCCATTATTGTTCTTGATGTTCCTCTTTTGTTTGAGGCCAAGATGGATAAGTGGACTAAACCCATTGTTGTCGTTTGGGTTGATCCTGAGACGCAACTGCAGCGGCTCATGACGAGAGATGGATCGATGGAGGAGGAGGCCAAGAGCAGGATAAATGCACAGATATCACTGGATCTTAAGAGATCAAAGGCAGATATTGTGATTGATAACACTGGCACACTTGAGGCTTTGCATGAAGAATTCCAGAAAGTGTTAATTCAGATTACAAAGCCCTTGACTTGGACCGAGTTGATGCTCTCAAGAAAGGGAGCTTTTTTGGCGTTGTTCTCCATTTTTGTCGGTGTTGCTATTTGCCAGAAAAGTTCATGAAGGTAATATCTCACATAATTTGATCCAACACTATGCATGCATCTCTGGATGGCAGAAGAGTTACTCCTTAATCGAGTACTACTGTGTATGTACTGTTTATTTTTTTAAAAACTGTATGTACTTCCAACATGAGTGTTTGTGCTTTATTAGATACTCGTTCAAGATGTTAAAGTGAAGTACGATAATTTGATTATACATTTGGACTGATTCATTAAAAGCAGGGATTATGATACATTTTGGAATTTCTTTGGAGCATCTGGATCTGATGCTTATTGAAATAAACCCCCAGATACGGTTGGCACATGTTCATGTTCTTCAAACAAGATGTTGCATTCTGAGATGTCAAATTTACTGAATCTGGCAACGTGACACTAGCTTGATCAAATTTTCTTTTTTCTGTTGAAAATCAGTTCTCCTTCCAGTCACTATGCCCGATAAAAATCATTTTCCTAATAGGATATAGTCATGTGCTGTACAAAATAAAGAAGACCCCAATTGATGCTTGGTTTATGATGGCATCACAATTTGCTGTTCCAATGTTGTCTTGCTTCCTGTTTCCCAGTGACTCCTTAATTTTAGCTAGAGGCATGTAATGTCTCCCAGGTTTTGCTTGCTTATTAATGTTATTCTGGTTAATTTGTTAAAGCCTGATGTGTTTTTCAGTTAAAACATCTTGGAGAACTAAAGATACCCCTAACTGCTCAATCGTGGAATTTTCCTGAATGCCCTAAAGCTAATTTTAGAAATGTCTACTTTGGTTTAGAGTCCAACAGAGGTTTATTGGCTTATACCAATGACTGACTTCTATTGAACTAAAAAGGTTGGGAAGAAAAATGCTGCTGGGGGTTAAGGATATCTTGCTTGCATTATTGCTGGCTGCTATACTTGTTTGTACTATTTCGTATTGCAAAATTCCTGATTCTTTGTGAGGAGATCTGTAGTTTGCAAAATCTTCAAGGAAGAAATGAGGGGCGTAGTGTCCATAGTTTTAACTTTTAAGTCTAGATTTTTACCTAAGTATAAGGGTTTTTTTTTTTTTTGGGGGGGGGGGGGGTTGGAGGGGGGATTAGTCAGTTAGAGGTTGGGCGACTGAATGATGGTAGTAGTAGTAGCAGTAGTTGGGCGACTGAATGATGGTAGTAGTAGTAGCAGTAATGTATCATCAAGAAAATGAAACCATTGACATGTGTTATTTAATATGTATTTTTCTGTTCATCTTCTGAGACATTAATTCTTCTAAGAGGTGGCCTAACCTCCATCGTAATTCGTATAGTACTCTTATGTTCCAAATATAATGGAATGTGGTCGTAAATCTGATAATCACGCACGGCCCTGCTAAAAATAAAAAGCGGAAATTAGCATAACTTATTGAGTTGTCTACCTTTAAACAACAACATACCCAGTCTTATCACCGTGGGGTCTGGGGAGGGTAGTGTGTACGTAGACCTTACCCTTACCTTGTGAGGATAGAGAGGCTGTTTCCAATAGACCCTCGGCTCAGGAAAGCATAAACACCACATTAATGAAAATATAGACAAGAAGGGGCAGTACCAAAAAGTCATATAAAAGCAGAATAAGAACAACAAGATATTAAGGTAATCAACAATGAAAGAAAACTACGGTTAGTCATAAAAATCTACTGCCCACAGAAAGCGAGACTGCGTGCCAACAGTACTGTTATGAACACTCTAGACTATTTACTCTACTACCCTAATCCTCAACCTCCATACCTTCCTATCAAGGGTCATGTTCTCGGTCAGCTGAAGCTGCGCCATGTCTTGCCTAATCACCTCTCTCCACCTCTTCTTTGGCCTACCTCTACCTCTCGGTAAGCCCTCCAATGTCAACCTCTCACACCTCCTCACCGGGGCGTCTGTGTTCCTCCTCCTCACATGACCAAACCACCTAAGCCGCGCTTCCCGCATCTTGTCCTCAATAGGGGCCACACCCACCTTGTCGCGAATAACCTCATTTCTGATCCTATCTAACCTGGTGTGCCCGCACATCCATCTCAACATCATCATCTCTGCTACCTTTATCTTCTGGACATGAGCGATCTTTATTGGCCAACACTCAACCCATACAACATCGTTGGTCTGACCACCACTCTGTAGAACTTACCCTTAAGTTTCGGTGGCACCTTCTTGTCACATAAAACACCAGAAGTGAGTCTCCATTTCATCCATCACGCCCCAATACGATGTGTGACATCTTCATTAATCTCCCCACCCCCCTGAATAATAAACCCAAGGTACTTAAAACTCCCTCTCTTAGGGATGACTTGCGAGTCCAGCCTCACCTCCCCTTCCCCCTTGAGTCTCGCCACTGAACTTACACTCCAAGTATTCTGTCTTGGTCCTGCTCAACTTAAAACCTTTAGATTCCAGGATTTGACTCCATACCTCTAATTGCGCGTTCACACCGTCTCGCGTCTCGTCAATCAATACAATATCGTCTGCAAATAGCATGCACCACGGCACCTCCCCTTGGATGTGGCGCGTCACTACGTCCATCATCAGAGCAAACAAAAAAGGGTCGAGTGCCGACCCCTGATTCAACCCCATCATAACCGGAAAATGGTCCGAGTCCCCACCCACCGTCCTCACTCGGGTCTTTACTCCATCATACATGTCCTTAATCAACCTAATGTAGGCAACAGGTACACCTCTAGCCTCCAAACATCTCCACAAAACCTCCATCGGAACTCTATCGTACGCCTTTTCTAAGTCGATGAACACCATATGCAAGTCATTTCTCTCCCTATACTGCTCCATCAATCTCCTAACAAGGTGGATGGCTTCTGTAGTCGAATGCCCTGACATAAACCCACATTGGTTCTCGGAAATAGACACCCTCTTCCTCACCCTTAGCTCTACCACTCTCTCCCAGACTTTCATAGTATGGCGAATCAGCTTGATACCCCTATAGTTATTGCAATTTTGGATCACCCTTGTTCTTGTATACAGGAACCATCGTGCTCCACCTCCACTCTTCAGGCATCTTCTTCGTTCTAAAAATGACATTAAATAACCTAGTGAGCCACTCCAAGCCTGCCTTGCCCGCACTCTTCCAAAACTCCACCGGGATTTCATCCGGCCCGGTCGCTTTGCCCCTACTCTTCTTACACATAGCCCCCTCAACCTTTAAGTTGACTAATTTGGGAAGCTAGGAACTAATCTTTCTGTGTTAATGGTAATTTGATTGATCTCAAAATTACTGCAGCAAAAGCACAGTCAGAATGGAATGAGTTTTATTTTGTCAATTCTGCGATGTTCATGCCATTCCTGTTGTCCCTGCTTCCTATTCTGGTCTTAATGATACCTATTCTAGAGGTTATTGTTTTTTCTTCTTTTTTTTACGATGCACGGGTGAGCTAGTCTGACAAATTTTGGCAGATATCTCTGATTGCTAAAGCATTGGTGTTTGTGATGCTTTTTTTTAGGGCTGAAGATTCGAATTGTAATGCTCTGCATCTCCTATGATGTTAAAAGAGTTGAATGATATACTGAATATGAAGATGGAGAGCTAAATATCCTGCAGGATGGTGACAGTTAGATAGCATGATGTGATCTAGTTCATTAAGAACCAAATGAGTTTGCTATTTGGTATTCTAGAAATGATCGTATACCCGATCAATGTACACAATATGTTCATTTCTAGACAAACTCAGGCCTTTGCACATCCGTTTATTAATTGAACTCTACTACTATGCATAAGAAAATGGACAAAGCCGGGCTACCAACAAAATCATCATTGCCTTGATTTAATCAAGAAGGTCTAGAGACTAGAGGACAGACAGCCCACAAGGTTCTTGACTCGTGAGGTATTCCGATCCATTGGTTGTAGGAGATTTTGATACTACTGAATTATAGTCGCTGCATTATGATTAGGACTATAATACCTGTAACTTATATTTATTTTAAGTCACACTACAGGAGGGACTTGGTTTAAGTGGCAATAACATCCAAAAATGCATAATACATTTTGTTATAATTAACTGACGTGTTTCACATAGATACAAGCTGTGGTCCTCAGAACAGTATTCTAGACATATTCAATAAGTAATCAGTGGAGAAAAAGAGATGCAAAAAGGTAAACACAAACCTTTATTTCAAGGGATAAATGTAGAAACTAATTTAGCCAAACGCTGAGAGAAATTTATTTTCAGAGTGGAAGCAGGTGCAGCTGTGACAATTGTTTCCTTTTGAGTAGACAATTTGATCTTTTTTTCGTAATTAAGTTCCAAGGGGATTTATAAGTGCATTTTGAAAGTAAAAAAGGTGAAATTTGGAAATGGTAAAACGTATTCAAACATATAAAATTTACCAAAAGACGAAATATTGGGTAACGTAGATAGCATGCGAAATTTGTTAAACTCCATCAAAAAGCATCTACCATCCATAGCAAATTCTAACTTTGCATCTAAAAGGGTAACTGGACATTAGGTTATATTTCAAGACACGTATTAACAGGAACATATAGAATACAATCTCATGTACTGGCATCACTATCAAGCAAACACATATTTACTTGACATCTAACATCTTAGACTAAAGCCTGCACTAGTTCTAATCTCCACGGGAAAGCAAAAATCCAAAATGGAACCACTGCTTGAATCCGCTCCTTCCTTGGATACCTGCAAAGAATAGAAGAGATTAAAGAAAGGCTACTGCAAGCAGAATGTTATGAAGAATCACCAGGCTGAAATTAAGTCCATAATCCAACTGAGGGAAGACAGACACGTTTGTCCCAAGCTCCAAAATATCCAATTGTTTGTTAAATCGTTAGTAAGATAGCAATTACAACTACTCAAGTGTTGCCTAACGTGAAATCATTACAGATTCAAAACCTACTAGTTCATGCATGATACACAGCAGAGATTGAATATAAGTAACAGGACACAAACCAAGCTACAACACGAGAGCATTTCAAACTCCAAAATCTTAATTTCATGAAGTTACTTACACTCCTCTGAGCAGTAACCAGAATATCCCAAACTGCTGATTATGTCGTCCCTTCAAGAGTAAAAAATGGAAATTCTCTTTAGTTCTAATCATTAAGACAAGAATGATAGTAAGTGTAGCAACTAGTGATCCGTTTCCACTGGCCTACCAGGTCGTCTCAGTTAAAGAAATTTAAACATTACGATTAGTACTTGAAAATCTCACTTCTTCAGATTTAAAATAAAAAGAACCAGAAATTACCGTTAAATTTATAACAGAACACTATCTCAATTTCATGAGTTTCATATAACCCTCTTAGCAATAACCTTAATATCCCAAACTTCGAATCATGCCCACCGTCCAAAAGTGAAAAGTGGGAGTTCCCTTAATTTCTTAACACAAGAATAATAGGTAATTGTAGCAACTGGTGATCCATTTCCACTGGCTAACAGGCAGGCCAGAAAAGATATTTTGAAGGATAACTCTTAATATTAGTACTCGAAAATCTCATATCTTCAGATATAAATAAAATGAACCAGAAATGAATATTTGATATATAGTAGAAAGTGTAAAGATATCAATCTGCAAGTTCTAGTAGCTCTTTATGTTCAGTCAAGGCATAGTCCAGTGAAGTAGCACTTTACCTGTACAGCTTTCCGATTGATGGTAATTACGGATCATAGCTATCTCATAAGGAACATGCTTCGACAGCTGAGGCTCTTTGGTGTTGGACATCAAGACTGTCAAACATCTCGATATAAGGTTTACTCAGAGAAATGTTAGACTTGAATGCACCATCTATCTCTTTAAACACTTCAATGCTATCATTTTCAGAGCAACCGAAACCATCAAAACCTCCTTCAACAGGTTCAACATGGATGACCTTACCAAATAGCTGGAAAGAATTGACACGAACTTTTGTCAAGGAGCTGGAACCCGGTTTTGTAACCAGCTCATTGTCCCAAAAATGTACACTGCTCTGACTATCCGGAGAGAAGTTGTCTGAATATGAACTGCCAATGTTCAGCTTGGTGGATACACTCTCAAGCTTTGGCTTGAATTCTTCATCTAAGCTATTGTCAGTGCCCAACCCAAGGTTGTTATTGCTTTTAACATTGGATAAACTTGATACACAAATTTGATTTTGCCTGGCTCCCTGCATGCCCGCAGGAAAAGATGTATAATTGCCCAACGATGGGCTACAAAGTCCAATCAAAGGATTACTCAGCCCTGTCATAGGCAAGAAGAATCTTTCCTCTCCATCAGGTAACAACCCATTTGGCAGTTTTATCTTCTTTGATGGAGGAAATCCGGAGTGAAGCTGCGGGATTGGAAGAATACACTCAACTTGCCAAGGATTCACCCTCTTAGCATACTGAAGAACTTCTGGTTCATCCCAAGTGATCTGCAATGGAAATCATAAGAATATCAGATTGACCTGAAAATGAGGCTTGGAAGCAAACCATAGCCAACGAGAAATAATAGCTCTATTAATTACATAAGGAGAGAAGCCAAATGGGCAATGCTTCTGGACTTGGCAACTTTTAGTAGTTGAGTAAAACCAGTTCACAATGACTGGTGAGGTTGCTCCAATGCCAACAGCACTTCCAACCAAGAGGTTGGGAGTTCAAGCCAAGCAAGAGATTAAAGTGGGAAATGGCCACGGTTGATTTCTAGGCAGAACGGGGATGGGGGAGGGTGGGGGTGTAGATTTACCATATTAAAAAGATAGTTATCCTAGTTCTTAATTATTAGGGAAATCCACAGAAGGACGCACTGTAAATTTGGTAATGCACTTCTAAATATGAGATCCATAGACTTTGGGCTGATTAGAGCAAAAAGAACCTCAGTAAATGTAGAGATAAAAGGCAAAGATTAGCTTGAATGATATTGTGATAGCATAACAGGCTCTATTAATTGTGCAATTAAAGAGCCTAGTACATGCACTACTTACCCTTAAGACAACTCAGAACTTATTAAAAACAATTGTGACGCACTAATAAGTGAGATGAGTAAGCACCACCTAATGTGAGAACAGAACACACACCCATTTGCTGACTTTTACTTTAAATGCTAATAGAAAGAGTTTCTTTTTCCTTTCTTTCTCATCTTTCTATTCTTGCTGTTGCCCAACTCTCAACTTTTTCTTTGTTCTCTTCTTCTTCTCCTCCTCTCCTTTGGCATCCTCATTCCCTCAACCACTACCAAGCTCCCATTTGAACTTTATCGTAGCCTTGAATATGGACTGAACATTGTCCTAACTTCTCTCTTTCTATAGATTGCGAGGACACTCATATTGGTTTAACAAGATTCATTAAAATTTACAGTTCAAAGGTCAAAATCTGGAGAGAAAAAAAAAACAATCCTGAATATCAGTTTACCATTGGCTCCACGACCAAGTAAGAAAAGAAAAGGCAAATAATTGTAGAAGTACAATCATAGTGCTAAAAAAGAAACGGCAAGCATGTAGTTTCATAAGAGGTGACTGCTCAATAATTATATCCCTCATCATTGTTCCATCAATGACAAATCAGTTATCAATGTATTATCATCATTCCCTTATTTTCCCCCCAAGATATTAATTATAATTCTTTTGCCTTTCCATAACAGATATGGACCTTCCATAGATATAATACCTCTATGCTCAATGTCTTTTGCATTAATAAGATGTTAAAATTAGTATGGTAAGCAAAGATATTAGTAGTTGAGATTTTCTCTCCAGCTACCAATCTAGTTGCAATTAGCTGAAATTCTCTTATTTAATATCATATACATATTCCGCATGCATAAAAATGAATCATTTCCCTCAGATTTACAGCTCTTCGTCATCAGAATTAATAGATATTAGATTGCTTTTTGTAAGCATCCTCTCACGTTTTCCTCTACCATTCTAAGTTATGAGATCCACTAGAAACACAATTAGGTCCTCCAGGTTTTAAAAGTATTGCCCTTAATACTTTGTTGTAAAATTAATTGGGAAAAAAAGAGCTTGCACAAGATGAACTGCTGGTGACGACTGGGTAGTGGGAAAGAGACATGAAAAACTGTGGCAGCTATAAACCTTTCAAAAAGCGGGACGTCATAGTGGAAGGGAGCACATAAAGAGAGAAGAATAATAGAGAAGCTTGGGTGAGGATACATGTAAACAAAGAGGAAGAAAAAAAATTGAATATCATGTGAAAGGAAACCAACAAAAGAATATTTTGTCAATTGATAGCAAACCAAATGGATAGGGAGCTTGGAGGAATAAAAGCCCTCAGGAAGCAGTTTGGTGGGCAAAGTATGAGGTATAAACAGTTTATGAACGAACAGCGCACTTTATCCCCAAAAACGTTTGATGACAGGGAAAGCGCATTAGAGCAGTGCTGCCAACCGACCAAGTGGGGGAACAGATACAGAAATTATCTTGATGAAGCAAATACAGAAATTATTAACAAAACGGGACAAAAGTCAGTGGTGCAACACCAAATTATAAGTATCATTTACTTAAGATTTGGTGTTTCAATTGAAGAATTTAGAGCATTAATCAAAGATTGTGTGCATTTTCAGATTTTATATGATTTGGAGAAAGTTTTGAACAAAACAAGAAATAACAAGCCAAAAGAAGAAACCGGAAGAATCCGAGTGTTGCTGTGATCACGGGGCATGTGTCGGATCACGGCATATAGGGAAATGGTCAAATTTGGAAAAAGCAGCATTGCTGATCACAGGCCTTTAACCGTGATCACAGCACAAAGAGACTTGGTCTAAATCGGGAATACGCCTATTGCTGCAATCACAGCCTATGGCCCAAGATTGCAGCACTAAAGTGGTCGGAGGGGTACTTTTGGTGAAATTTTGTAGGTCATTAAAAATCATATAAATACTCATCTTAGTCGTTGGGAAAGCTAATATAGCTGGGACTCAGAGCTTGGGAGCAAGATTCAAGTGTCTTGTGTTAGTATCCTACATCAGTGGTGGATGTGGTAATTTGTCTTCTTATATGACCTTGGGCAATCCGCCCCCTCATGAGCCAGCATTTGGGGGTTGAATTGGGCCCAAGATCCTTTTCTTATCATGGTATCAGAGCCAGCCCCATCTCTATACTTGGTTTACCCGATGTTGGGCCTCATATTGTGTTGTCCACACTCCAGTTTCCAAGTCTGGATGTGAGGGGGGTTAGTATCTCACATCAGTGGTGGATGTGACAATTAGTCTTCTTATTTGGTCTTTGAGCAATCCTCACCTAATGAGCTACTTTTTGGGGTTGAGTTAGGCGCAAGATCTATTTTCTTATCATCCTGCCCCTTCGATTGAACATGGCGCAATGCTTAGAGTTTTTCTGTTCTTTCTTTCTCTATCTTTTGTATCATAGTTGTTATTCTCATATTTGGAAGATTTCTATGGATTGGAAGATGGGTTGTTATGTTAACTCCACAACTAGTGTAGCAAACTAACTTCTTGTTTATTTTACATTTTAATTTAATTCTCACCTAGTGTGTTTGGCTTAATAGTTATTTGATTAATCTTGCAATTGTATGGGTTCTTTGAGCCAATCAACTCTTGAAACCTCATTTACTTTGGTTTAAAAGCGGAAGAGAAAAATTTAAAATTGGGTCTTGGTTGAACTCGGGAGAGTTAACTAGGATAAACCTGTTAATTATCGGAGATATTAATGGGTAATTAAAAATCTAATTATAGAGAATTCAAGGCTAATGAGATTGACTCAAGCATAATTGGTGAGAGATTAGGCAATAAATTAAATTACACTTAATGTGAGCTTGCAATCCTAAAGTCTAAATCCCTTGCTCTCCCAAATCTTGTGAACGTCGTTGATCATTTAGTTGCTTTCCTAGATAGTTTACGTTTACCTTAGGTAGTAACTCCAATTTTTTACTTAGCATAAAGGTGATAACTCCGCTAGCAATCCGATTCTCCCTAGTATTGCTCCATGTGAGATTTGACGCTGACTTACATTGAGTATTACAGTTGTATGACCACTTACACTATTTATAGTGTTCCAAAGAGAGCACTAACACTGGGGTGGATAATGTCAATAAAACTGGGTTCAGGAACGGCCAAAAGAAGCACAAGGGCTAATTAAGGTAAAATATACATGCCCCCATGCAGAAAGGGTTAATTATATCTTTTAATGTTCAACAACTGCGAAAAAACAAAACTATGTGATTGAAAAAATCCTCTTTATGTTTTCATTCCTATCCAGCCAAAACAATGTCCATTACATATCACAAAAGTAGGTTACAAGTCCGTTGGAGGACCAGTTGTAATCACAATGACATCAAGGGAACTTTGATGAGACAACCTAAATAGAATTATTAATCAATCCAGTCTCCGATGATATATGTATATTTCCTATTGGCTTTTTATGTTCTAACCTAAGGACCTTTATGGGCCGTCTAATTGAAGAACAAGGATAATTCCGAGATAAAATGCGGGATTTTTTCGGGGCATTTTGTTGAAGGATAAGGATAACAATATAAAACAATCAAATTATGAAAATACCCTTCTCAAAAATCTCCCAAAGTCCTTTCAGAAAGCCAGGTTTAAAATTGGAAATAACAGATTATCCAAATTCATCTAAAGTAAAACCAAACTCATGTTTTATATTAAACTTGCATGTCCCCTTTAATTCAATGAACCAAACATCTAAAAAATGTATATATCCATTAAATAATCCCGCAATTATTTCCCGTATTATAATCCCCATATTATAATGCGAAAAATAAAATGTTTGCAAACCACACAACACCTTAGAGCTCTGCAAGATCAGACCCTCAAGATTTTCCTTTAATTTAACCCCATTAACAAACACTTCTTTGATAAAGAGGGTGTTTGGCTAAGCTTATAAACTGGTCAAACTGGCTTATAAGCACGTTTTGGCTTTTTTACGTGTTTGGTAAACATCCAAAGTGCTTATAAGCCAAGTGCCTATAAGTTAAATCAGTCATAAGCCATAAGTTGGTCACCCCCAACTTATGACTTTTCAGCTTATAAGCATTTTTAGTTTGACCAAGACTTTTACTAGTTTATCCTTAATAATATTTTTTAATTTACAAAATAATTTTTTTAATTTTCTCTTTATTCCGTATTCATTACTAGAATAATGATTGAAGTTCTTGTGCTACCTTTCTGAGCTACAATTCAAACACACCAGCCATTGGTGTTAAATTTTTTTAAGGCAAAGCTGGAGTGAACCTGATCTCTTCTATCTTCAACAAATATTCTTTGTATCTTCTGAAGCTAATCGTAGAATCTTGCAAACTCCCAGTAGGTTATGCCGATCAATGGTGATTCTGTTTCTTTTTTCTTTCTCTTTGGGGGCGGGGGGTTGTTGGTTCCATAATGGATTCAATCTCCATTAATGGATTCAATCTTCTTCCCTAGTTTTTGTTACTCCGTAGACTAAATTTATCCTTTACTATAATTTGATGGATTCAATCTTCTTTCCTAGTTTTTGTTACTCCGTAGACTAAATTTATACTATAATTTGATTGAACATTTGGCTGGAGCATATCTGTTTGGACTGACGGAGTTTTATTGAGAAACAAAAAGGGAATATCTCTCTCTCTCTCTCTCAGAAGTCTTGTCGTATTCTGCCTGCTCCAATAATTCGGTATTACCGTCTTCAATTGTTTCAATATTTTTGCAATCCTAATATCGTTTCACCCCATTTTTACTCTTCTCTAGAAAGGGTCTTCACTTGTTTCTATGAAGGTGTTTGGCTAAGCTTATAAGCTGGTCAAACTAGCTTATAAGCACTTTCAGCTTATCCACGCGTTTGGTAAAGTTAAAAGTGCTAATAAGTCGCATGCTTATAAGTCAAAAATAAGCCAAAAGCCATAAGTTAGTCACCCCCAACTTATGAATTGTTAGCTTATAAGCACTTTAAGTTTGACCAAGATTTTTACTATTTTATCCTTAAACTATTCTTTTTTAGAAAAAAACTCTAACATCGATACTCACTGCCTCAAGTATTGTTTAAACCTAAACCCCCCCTCCTCTTCAAGTCTTGAATTCTCATTAACTATTTAAGATAAGCAAATTCTCTATTCCTTTGCATATTTGTATCTTTGTGATTGTATATTAATCTCTGAACTGTATGTAATAAATGAGGACATCAAAATTTTTGGTGTATTGCTTTCTAAGTGTTGTGGTGATGAAAACAGTGTTTGTTTCTCTTCAAATATTTTGTCCTATTTAGGTTTATTTTTTACTGAGAAACTTTTGTCAATTTATTAACTATTATGACTTATAATTATATGTTTATCATAAAATAAATTATATTTATCATAAAAATTATCTTATCTAAGCACATTTGTATTTAAAATAAAATGACAAATAGAATATTTTGTATTTGAATCGATCTGGAATCTAAAATTTTGAAGAAATTATGCCGTTATAAGTGTAAGCAGTAGTTATAAGGTTATTTAAGTCATTTTAACAGAAAAAGAGCTTATCAACACTTTTTTATCAATTACTGCAACAACTTATTATTAATTTCAGCACTTGTATCCAAACACGTAACTGGTTATTTATTAAATCAGTTTCAGCACTTAAAAGTGCTTTTCGGCACCTAATGCTTATCAGCTACTTCAAATCAGCTAATCCAAACAGGCTCTATATCTTTTTAATCCTAATATGTCTTCTCCCTGTTCTTACTCTTCTTAAGAGAGGTTCGGTTAAAGATGGAAAACATCTCCATGTCCAAAAGATAAACAACAGGAAGAATGTACAGATCACAGCATATAGATTGCCTTACACACGTGCGTATACGGTATACCTAACTGATGTCCATGTTAGCCATGCCACCCATTTGAGTGTTCGGCATCAAAAATATAAGTAAAAAACTTAATAACTATTAACCACTTAGCAGGAGATTTAATTGATTTAGAACAATTAATATATATGCTATATGAACAAAACAATATTGTGCGAGCAATATACCTGACAATTACAAGCTGTACAATTGGTAAATTAGAAGCTATACAGGGATAGAAGAGGTAATAGCACAACATTAAAGAAGTTTATTCTACATAAAATGAGAAACATCAAATACAAATAAATGAAGCTACACTCGGAAACCAAAAACACGTCAGTTGATCTCTGTAAGCACTTTTTTATCTTTTTAATTTTGATAGGTTCCAAGATGAGCTCCTCTCACTAAAAAGTAGCTGATCTCTGAGCTTTCCTCTGTCCTTCTATAATATACACTGTTACCAATCAAAAAAGAAAAGGACCAGAGTATTCCACTTAAGCTACCGAATATAACCTTCTTTTTTTGCGAAATGTAAATATTTCAAGCAGAATATGAACTCATTTCCTCAAAAAAGATAAAGCATACACTCAGTTGACTTATGTCATTTTGTTTTAGGCATAGAACACTTGTGCAGCCTCACTAAGAGAGATGGTAAATACAACAAGCTCATTTATTCTAATGAACTACCTCAAGCCCAAGTAAGAAACTAGGCCGAACCAGGAAATTTTCAAACCAATCATTGGAGGAAGTAAATGCATAAGTAGGAATAACCAAAACTAATGTAACCTACTATTCGTACAACATGCTTCGCGACAAATTTATTTACTTCCTCCTGTAAATGAGGTTGAAAAGACGATTACAATTATTGAAAGAAAGTTAGCCTAATTATCACATATCACCTAAAAGTCCCAAGGACTCTGCAGTGTAAAAGTCCATTAACAGCATAACAGATTGAGATTCACCAGTATGGTAGGCATAAATTACGATTATCAACTGCAGAAACTTTCAATTGCATTGAATGACATGACTATTCGGACACAATCGTGGCAATTAATTGCTGCATCCTCAACAGAATTTAATTGCGTAAGTGCTTAAGGACTAGAATCTCTTCCTTTAGAAAGTTTGTATCAAGTCATTGCAAATGGATAGAGAAAACACTCAAAACGAGCCCTTAAGTTTGATTTACTCAAAGTAGTTCTTGTAAGATGAACAAGACTCTGTTTAGTTGAACCGTAATGCTGATGAACACACTGTTAACATTTTCAAACAAAATAAAAAGTTTGGTTTACTCAAAATCCACCTGATTATCATGTGGCGTACTAAAAATCCTCCATGTATGCAACACCAATGCACTTTTTGGTCCTGACATACGGTTTCCATCCAAAACTAATATAACCCGCTTAAAAGCTCACCTGAACAACAACCTGTTCATTCCCAGAAAGCAACAACTATGTGTGAAATGATAACAACGTCCCTTGACGTCAGATACGATAACAACAGCTTTGATCAGAAAAGAACACCAATGCAGTACCATAAACAGTTCCATGCTCAAATGACAACAATTATAACTAGTCTGCAATTCATACAACTCTAATTTATAGACATATAATCAGAAATAAATCAACAGATAGCAACAGAATCATAACTTACCTGAAGCATTCGCCATGGAGAGCCACGCCAAGGGCCACTTTGAGGCAAATTGACAGATGAAACAGTCCCTTGAAAGCAAGCCGTTCTAGATGAATCCTCCGTCTCCACAGCCATCTTAACTCTCATACCAACGGTCCAAAACACAGTTGACGATGCCTCTACTGTTTCTGCCCTCACCACAAAATCTGCCCAGCCTGCCCGCGGATAACACGACACCTCAAACGCCATTCCCCGTGCTGCCATTTCTGCTGCCTCCACAACCGCCTCCGTTGCCACACGCCCCTGCCCAGTCCTCCAACGAACTTCCCCACCGCTACTGGTTGGTTCAGTACTTCTCAAAACAGTTGAATTCCACCTCTCGCAAATGTCGTTTCCTCGTGTGGCTCGTCGGACTCCGACGTAAAGTTCCCCGGTGTTAATTTTCCGTACGAAAACCGCGGAATCACCGGCGACGAGCTTTTTACTGTTGACGAACTTGCTCCAGCCGGTAGTTAGTAAATGCCGGCGAGGCGTGCCACGATAAATGTGCCGAAACTCCCATACACAACCATGAATATCGCGAATAGACAAATTCTGAACCGGCGGTTCAGCCACGAAATTGAGCCTAGGGAGTATCGAATCAGCGCAGAACCGCGGGACAGAGAAACCTCCCCCATTGTTCGCATCCGAAGGTGTTAAAATCTTCACGAATGAAACGACTTCGTTTTCTGCATCCTCCACGTCACCATTCATATTCACAGCAACGTCGTTATTATCCTCGCTCTGATTAATCGGAAGCAGGAAAATTTTAGCATAAGCCTCGTCGGTAACGGAATCAGCGAGAAAACGGACGGAGAGTACGCGACAGAGAATAAACGGAGGGATAAGAGAGGAGAGGAAAATAGGTGACCCACAGTTGGCGTGTTCAGCGTGTCCTTGCGGGAAGTAGTAAACCCTGGTACCGACGGTTGGGATTTGGACAGAGTTGCCGGCGATTGCTTTCCAGACTGTAGGGTCCACATCATTACTTACGGCGGGGACGGCGGTGGTTGAAGGCGGCATTGGTGAACGATGAATTGCAGAGAGAATGTGGTGTGCGTGTGTGTATACTCTGTGTGTGTGTGAGAGAGAGAGAGAGATATTCAGAAAGAGTTTTGGTAGATATATAGGTGTATTGAGAGTGGAGTGGTCGGATTGCCGTTCAGGGGTCGGAAAGAGAAGAAGGAGTATATTTTACCCTTGATTTTTGGTATTATTTACGAAACGAGGCACGACAATTTAAATGTAAATTTTGTACTTGCATTTTCGGAGTGAGGGGGGAGGAGGTTGTATTGACGCGAGATGGAGTTGCGTGCGGTTCAACTCCTTTGGGAATAAATTTGTTTATGCAAAAGATTTGGAAAAGTTAAAAGTTACTATAATTGACTCTCTGCCTGAAAAAATATTAATTCCCTCCGTGTCGTACCCAGTAAGTACTATTGCTATTGAAAGTCAAATAGGAATTTTTTTCTCTTACTATGACTTTTCCATAAATTTTTAGCTATAAAATATATTTTTTTCATTGTACTATTGCTATGTAGTTTGATTAGATATAGAATTGTGGTCTTAAAATTTAAAAGGATAAAAAAATTTGTGGGACTTTCAATTTGTGTGTCTATAAAAATATCTTATTAAGGATAAAATGAATAAAATAAAAAATTAATGTGAAAACATATAATTATTTTGAGCAGACTAATCGGAAAAAATTTCGAAATGAAAGAACTGATTCAAAATTTACCCGGAAGTTTAGATGTGCTTATCAACATAATACAGACATTTACTTGATTATGGAATAGATGAAATACTTTTCAACGGACAAACTAAAAGTTGCTATATAACTATTTAAATTTCTATATAATTATTACCGACTAAGTTGTTTGGGTGGTAAGGTTTAATACTTTTGTAGAAAAAGTAACATTTAGTTGATTGAATCTTTCGCCCCTTATTTTTTGATGTCGTAATAGGAAATAAGCAATTGCTTAGTTTGAGAGGTTTGTTCATGTTTCAATTACTAGATTAGATATTATAAATATTTTAGGGGAAAAAAAGATAACATGATAATTTAACTTTTGTTGAAAAAGAGAAACAAGTTATAAAATAAAGACCGTAAAGTAAAGATAAGTATAGAGAGAAACTGATATATTATTCAACTTCAAACTTATGTACATAATGAACTGAAAACTCCTCTATTTATAAAAGAAAGGAATGAGATGCGAGGCTTTTCAAGAAGCAGTTGCGAGGCTTTTCAGGAAACAACTGCGAGACTTTTCTTGAGCTGCTTGTAAGTTGTCTGCATGAGCTGCATGAGCTGCTTGCAACCTGCCTGTTTAATAAGAAGCTGTTGCAAATCATTTCATTAGGTTTCTTGCAACCTGCCTGCATCAGCTGCTTGTAGATAAACTTCAATAGAGTACCAACCGGATAATCTTCTTCAGGAAGATTATCTATAGCGGAGTAATAAATGGACATCCACAATATAATTATTTTCATCACACTACCCCTTGGATGTTCATTAAAAGATATTGTGCCTCGTTAAAACCTTATTAGAAAAAATCCATTGGAAAAAATCCTAGTGAAGGGAAAAGAGCACATATTTAGTAATACGCATTTCTAGCTGCCTCATTAAAAACCTTACAAGAAAAACTCCATGGAAAACACCTTAGTAAGGAAAAAAGAGTACAACGCGTATTTCACTCCTCCTGATGAAAACTTTGTTTTAAATATTTGAGTCTCCGCATTCCAATCTTGTATACCATCTTCTCAAAAGTTGAAATTGGCAAAGATTTATTGAACAAGTCTGTTGGATTGTCACTTAAACAGATATGTTGCACATCGATGTCACCATTTTTCTGAAAATCATGTGTGTAGAATAATTTTGGTGAAATGTGTTTCATTCTATCTCCTTTTATAAATCCTCCCTGTAATTGGGTTATGCATGCAACATTGTCTTCGTATAAAATTGTGGATCTTTTATCACATTCCAAACCATATTTTTCTTGAATAAAATGAATCACTGATCTCAACCATATGCATACCCTACTTGCTTCATGAATAGCTATTATCTCAGCATGATTTGAAGAAGTAGCAATAATAGATTGCTTTGTGGAGCGCCATGATATGACAGTACCTCCACATGTAAACACGTACCTGGTTTGAGATCGAGCTTTATGGGGATCAGATAAATAACATGCATCTGCATAACCAACAAGATCTACACTATCTTTATTAGCATAAAACAAACTCATATCAAGAGTTCCCTTTAAATATCGCAAAATATGCTTAATCACATTCCAATATCTCTATGTAGGAGAAGAGCTATATCTTGCTAGTAAATTAACAGAAAATATTATGGCAGGCCTTGTAGCATTAGCAAGAGACATAAGTGCACCAATTGCACTGGGATAGGGTGTTTCAGGACCAAAGAGTTCCTCATCCTCTTTTGGAGGTCGGAACAGGTCCTTATTCACTTTAAGTGATCGAACAACCATTGGTGTACTCAATTGGTGCGCTTTGTCCATGTAAAATTATTTTAATACCCTTTCTGTATAGGCAGATTGACGTATAAAGATCTCGTCTGCTAAATGTTCAATTTGTAGACCAAGACAAAGTTTTGTATTTCCAATATCTTTCATCTCAAATTCTTTCTTAAGATATTCAATTGCCTTTTGGAGCTCTTTTGGAGTTCCAACAAGATTTATGTCATCAACATAAATAGCAAGCATAACAAATTCTGATGTCATTTTCTTTATAAAAATACATGGACAAATAACATCATTTATGTAACCCTCTTTCAACAAATATTTACTAATGCGATTATACCACATGCGCCCATATTACTTTAAACCGTACAAAGATCTTTGTAATCTGATTGAATACATTTCTCGAGATTTTGAATTTGCTTCAGGGATTTTCATATAAATCTCATTATCAAGTGACCCATACAGATAAGTTGTAACCACATCCATCAGATGTATTTCAATCCTTTCACGTAAGGGTAAACTGATGAGATATTGAAATGTTATGGCATCCATAACGGGTGAATATGTTTCTTCATAATCGACTCCAGGTCGTTGTGAGAATCCTTGTGCGACCAAGCGAGCCTTGTATCTTTCAACTTCATTTTTGTTATTCATTTTTCGCATAAAAACTCATGTATGACCAACTGGTTTTATACCAGCAGGTGTTTGGACTACTGGTCCAAAGACTTCTCTTTTAGAAAGTACGTTCAATTCTGATTGAATTGCCCCTTGCCATTTTGGCCAATCAGATCTTTGTCGACATTCTTCGACAGATCGGGGTTCAAAATCCTCACTATCTTGCATAATGTTAAGTGCAATATTATATGCAAAAATATTATCCACTACTATTTCAGATCGATTTAAATTAATCCCATCACCAGTAGAACTTATTAAACATTTTTCACTCACTTGAGTCTCGGGTTCATTGATTTCTTCAAGAATCTCAGAACTAATCAGATCTTGGGTCTCTTCAGGAGATCCCTTTAAAGTATCGTTTTGATCATTTATCTATTTTCTTTTTCGGGGATTTCGATCCTTATAACCCAAAGGCCTACCACGCTTCAAGCGTGCTTTAGGTTCACTAGCCCTCGTGCTAGTAGATGGTCCTGCTGGCACATCAATTCGGATAGGAACATTCTCTGCAGGGATATGTGACTTAGTTATCCTTTTCAAATTAGTAAATGCGTCTGGCATTTGATTTGCTATATTCTGTAAATGGATGATTTTTTGGACCTTCTAATTACATATAGGGGTACGTGGATCAAAATGAGGTAATGATGAAACTTTTTACACAATTTCTCTTTTGATTTCCTTTTTCTCTCCCCCTTATTGTGGGGTATTTATTTCATCAAAGCGACAATCTGCAAATCGAGAAGTAAATAAATCTCCTGTCAATGGTTCAAGATAGCGAATAATAGAGGGTGATTCAAACCCACCATATATTCTTAACCTTCTCTACGAACCCATCTTACTGCGTTGTGGTGGTGCTACTGGCACATATACAGCGCATCCAAAAATTTGTAGATGGGCAATATTTGGTTCATGACCAAAAACTAATTGTGACGGAGAATATTTATTATAATGTGTCGGTCTGAGACGAATAAGTGATGTTGCATGCAAGATAGCATGGCCCCAAACAGTAGTGGGAAATTTTATTTTCATAAGTAGTGGTCTTGCTATCAATTGCAGGCATTTAATAAATGACTCTGCAATGTCATTTTGAGTATGAATATAAGCTACAGGATGTTCAACTTTTATCCCAATCGATAGACAGTAAACATCAAAAGGTTGAGATGATAATTCTCCAGCATTATCAAGGCGAATAGCCTTTATAGGATAATCTGAAAAATGTGCCCTTAATCGAATTGTTTGGGCTAATAGCTTTGCAAACGCCAGGTTGCGAGATGCTAGTAGGAAAACATGAGACCATCTTGACGATGCATATATTAGGACCATAAAATATCTAAATAGCCTACTTGGTTAGTGAATAGGTCCACATATATCCCCATGTATACGTTCTAAAAAGGTAGGGGATTCAATGCCAACCTTCATTGGTGATGGTCTAGTGATCATTTTGCCTTGATAACAAGTATCACAAGAAAATTTATTATTTGTAAGAATCTTCAGGTTCTTTAATAGATGCCCACTCGAATTTTCAGTAATTCGTCTCATCATTATTGATCGAGGATGGCCCAAACGGCCATACCAAAACACAAAAATATTTGAATAGGTAAACTTATGGTTTACGATAGAGTGTGCTTCAACTGTACTAATCATTGAATAGTATAATCCAGAAGATAAAGTTGGTAGTTTTTCTACAATGCACTTCTCGCCAGAAACATTCTTTGTAATACAAAGATATTCCACATTCATTTCATCTATCGTCTCAACATGATACCTATTTAGGTAGATATATATAAAACTCATTAAGTTTCTTCTGGACTTAGAGGAGAATAATGCATTATCTATAATAAGTTGTGTTCCCTTAGACAGAAATATAGTGGCTCTTCCGGAGCCTTCAATCAAACTTATATTACCAGAAATTATTGAAACGTTTGCTTTTTCCTTATGCAAATAACAAAAGTATTTCTGATCTTTAAATATGGTATGAGTTGTTCCACTATCAATTACACATATATCTTCATGATTGGTCTTTGATCCAAACATAATTTGAGGATTATCTATATTCTTCAAAATGACATAAACAAAATATATTATAGTAAATATCGTTATCAAAGCATAACTTTTTATTTATATACAACAATAATATAACCATACTATCTACTACAAACAACAAAAATTAAAATATTTATATTTCTACAGATTCATCACCGATCACATGACCTGTTTTTCCTTCTGAGAGTGCAAAGTAATATGCTATATCCAAATGCATGAAGTTTAAATTATCTTCAGAAATAAAATTTGCTTTAGAGTTTTTCTCTGTCTTGTTCAGGGAGGCTTGATAAAGCTCAACTAGGTGGTTTGGCGTACGACAGGTACGTGACCTATGCCTTTTTCCTCCACATCTATAGCATGCATTTTTTGCATTTGTTGCTTGCACCGCTTCATGCTTTTGTTCCTTTCTTTTCCACTGCCGGTGGTGAGGAGGGTTCTTTGGTGCATTATTATTACCATGATTAGAGTTTCTTCCCCGACCACGACCATGACCACGACTGGGGCCATGACCTCTTCCACGCTTAGCTTGGTGGAAGTTCATCTCATTCACTTCAGGGAATGGACAAGAAACAATAGGTAGGCTTTCATAGTTTTTCATTAATAGCCCATTATGTTGATTGGCTACAAGAAGATGTGAGATAAGTTCAGAATACTTTTTGAATTCCATTTCTCGATATTGCTGTTGTATGAGCATATTCGAGGCATGAAAAGTGGTGAAAGTTTTCTCCAACATACCATGATAAGTAATATTATCACCACATAATTTCAATTGGAAAATAATTTTGAACATAGCAGAATACTCACTGATAGATTTAAAATCTTATAGCCTTAGATGAGTCCAATCATAACGTGCTTGTGGAAGAACGACCATCTTCAGGTAGTCATATCTATCTTTCAAACTATTCCACACTATGATTGGATCTTTAATAGTGAGATATTCCATTTTCAAGCCTTTATGAAGGTGATGTCGTAGGAATATCATTGCTTTAGCACGGTCTTGATTTGATGCCTGATTTTTGTCCTTGATTGTGTCTGCCAGACCCATCTCATCAAGATGAATTTCAGCATCAAGCACCCAAGACATGTAGCTTTTGCCCGATATATCCAGGGTTGCAAATTCAAGTTTAGAAAGATTTGACATTATTTAAAAAAAAAAAAGTTTGTACCTCTGATACTTTCAAAGTATTTGCTCGAGATAGCAGAGTCTCGTGCTGATAACATGTTATAAAATAAAGACTGTAAAATAAAGACAAGTATAGAGAGAAACTGATATATTATTCAACTTCAAACTGATGTACATAATGAACTGAAAACTCCTCTATTTATAGAAGAAAGTAAGCAACTGCGAGGCTTTTCAGGAAGCAGCTGCGAGGCTTTTCTTGAGCTGCTTGTAAGTTGTCTACATGAGCTGCTTGCAACCTGCCTGTTTAATAAGAAGCTGCTGTAAATAATTTTATTGAGTTGCTTGCAACCTGCCTGCATCAGCTGCTCGTAGATAAATTTCAATAGAGTACCAACCTGCTTGCATCAGTTGCTGAGAAATATTCAGATAGGAGTTGGAGTAATTAAAGGTACCGTATAAGTGTTACGAAAATAAGAAAGAGTGCCACTAAGGATATAATCAAAATTTGAGTTCAGAAGTAACCCTACGAGCACAAGAGAACGAAGGTATATAACTAAGGATATTTGTATGCGAGTAAGAACATCGAAAATTCCTTCGGGTACAATATAACAAGCTCGTAACTTTACAAGAGCCAGAAGGTCTCCTTAAGTACTATAAAGAAAGACCAGCTGGGGAAATAAGGAAAAAGGCTTCCACCTAAGCATAGTGACATAAAGAAGAAATGGTCTTATAACAACAGTCTCACTACAACATTGTATGTACTCCATAAGAAAGTGGCACCTATCGTGGCTAATGAACGGGAAGAAGAAGAAAAAAATCAAAAGATGATATTTGAGATCATATGATGTCACGACCCGAAATTTCTACCTTCGGACCGTGATAGCGCCTAAAATTTCACTTGCTAGGCAAGCCAATATATTCATTTTAATCAAGTCTGCCATATATTTATTTCAATCAAGTATATATATAGACTTTTAAATAAGTCTGTTGCGGCGTGCAATCCGATTCCCCAATATTGACTTTTCTTTAAGTCTATTGCGGTGTGCAATCCGATCCCCCAATATTGACTTTTAATAAGTCTGTTGCGGCGTGCAACCCGATCCTCCAATATTAACTTTTAATAAGTCTGTTGCGGCGTACAACCCGATCCTCTCATATTTCCATTTCAATCAATTCTTATAGAAGAAATTCCCCAATATTCGCAACAATTAATATAAAATCATAAGATAACAAGCATACAACAATTATAATTTAATTATGAAACAAACAATGATAATTAACAATTTATTATAGAAATTAGGGAGAAAATAGGCAGTTTAATATTTAATATGCTAAATGTCAAATAACAATTAAAACACATAATTCAAATAACATATAACAATTAATGCAGGAATTCAAGAATTAATATTTTGACAAAGAATAAGAGAGAAATAATTATTATAGTAATTAATTTATGATTAAAAATAATTTATGATTTTTCAAGTAAGCAGGCAAACAATTAATTTGACGACGTATAGACACTCGTCACCTCGCCTATACGTTATTCACATGCAATTCACACAACAAATAATTTAAGGGTTCTATTCCCTCAAGTCAAGGTTAACCTCGACACTTACCTCGCTTTGCAAATTCCAATCAATTATTCAACCACAACTTTTCCTTTTAAATTTGCCTCCGAAAGTTTCAAATTTATTCACAAATAATTCAATATATTCAATACTAATCATAGGAATTAATTCCATATGAATTTACACATTTTACGGATAAAATCCGAAATTCATTAAAATATTCGATAGTGGGACGCACATTTCAAATCCCATAAAAACGTGCGAAATCCGAACACCCGTTCCGATACGAGTTCAACCATACAAAAAATGTCCTATTCCGATATCAAATGGACCTTCAAATCTAAATTTCTCGTTTTTGAAAGATTTTAGAAAAATCTAATTTTTCCTACATAAATTCACGGATTCATGATATAAATGAGTATGGAATCATGAAATATAATCAATATAGGATAAGGAACACTTACCCCAACGTTTTCCGTGAAAATCGCTCAAATATTCGCCTTAACCAAGCTCAAAATGACCAAAATGAGTAAACATATCGGACTCTTCGATATATACACTGCCCAGGTATTTTCGCACCTGCGGTGCCTGGTCTCGCACATGCGAGCTCGCATCTGCGAGAAAAATCTCACATATGCGGAAAAGGGGCTGCCAGCGTATGTCCGCATCTGCGGACGCGCTTCTGCGAGAAGCTGTCCGCTTCTGCGAACGCGCGGGTGCGTGCAGATTTCCGCACCTGCAAACTTTTGCCCAGCCACGCCCGGGTGCATCTGCGAGCTCGCACCTGCGGTCAAAAATCCGCAGGTGCGATTATAACAGAAGACAAAAATACAGATTTTGCTTAAGTCCAATTCTTGATCCTATTTCAATCTGTTTCACTCTCGGTGTACTCGGGACCCCGCACGAATATACCAACAAGTCCAATAACATTATACGGACTTACTCGGGGTCTCGTATCACGTCAAACAAGGCTGAAATTATAATTCATACCCCGATTCAAACTTTGAGTTTTAAACTTTTCAATTTGTAAATCTCGTGCCAAAATATATTAAATGAAATCGGAATGACTTCAAATTTGGCACACAAGTCATAAATGACATTGCGGAGCTGTTCAAATTTCCAGAATCAGATTCCAGCTCTGATATCCAAAAGTCAACCCCGTGGTCAAACTTGGAATCTTTAGCCTTTAAATTGCTAGTTTTGTTAAATGGTCATAACTTGAGCTAGAGACTTCCAAATTAAATTTCGGGCATACGCCCAAGTCCCAAATCACGATACGGAGCTACCGAAACTGTCTAAACACTGATTGATCTGGGTCCGTTTGCTAAAAATATTGACCAAAGTCAACTCAGTTGAGTTTTAAAGCTCTATTTCATATTTTAATTTATTTTTTAAATGAAAACTTTTCGGAAATTTTTACGGACTGTGCACGTAAGTCGAGGAATAATAAATGGTGCTTTTCAAGGTATTAGAACACATAATTACTTATTAAATTTAAAGATGACATTTTGGGTCATCACATATGAGTTACAGGAAATTCCAGTAATTATGGGAAATGAGATAAGCCATGTATTTATGCAACAAGTGGCAGAACGACCAAGAAAAGTAATTGCTTATGTAAAGGCAACTGAGAAGGCACGAAAGAAAATCTATGGTGCTACCAATAAGGAAGGTCGCGAGTAGTATACATAGATATGTGTAGGTAGCAAGCTAAAGTATAGTAGAGTGACAAGGTGTTAGGTAGATAGGAGGAAGGATAAGAAAAGATGAGTGAGAAAGAGACAAGAATAGGTAAGGCATCGGGGTTAAGCCTATCAAAATAAGAGAGTTGATGGTTTTCGTAAGTTATAGAAAGCTCAGTATAGCTTGATTCGGAGGAGTATAAGACTAGGAGCAATTAGAAGTGATGAAATGATGCTCTAGTAGTAGAATAAGGGTGTAATGGTGATAGATAAAAGGATGACGTTTAGGCTTTTGATTGAGTAACAATTTTGAGAAAAGGGATTTCATGAGTTGCACGGGATTAGAACCCATATGATAAATCACGTTGGGATGCTATGAAATACGGTTATTGAAGTATAGTATCATACCTATGAGGATCTGGAAAATCACTTCAAATGTTCCCCGATGAGACCCGAGCCTTTGTGACAATGTATTATGTAAGAAGTTTCAAGTTATTAGTGGTAGATTATGGATCAACATTAAGGTGAATCAATAATGGATGGATAAAAGTTATAAAGTATGAGATGAGATTAGGCCGCCATTCTTAAGATGAACAGTAATGAGGAAGAACTAAAAGACTTAGATTTACACATATAGGATAAGTAGTGAGAGAGTAACCTGGAGTTGGGTAGCAGACCTAGGTAGTAATAAACCGAAGTAAGTGTTATGGTATAGCATGACCTACCTAGTTGTAGTAAAGCCATAAGGACAGGTAACCAAGGCTGGGAAACAAAATATAGCAATAGTGGTACATTTAACAAAGTACCAAGCGAAGAACTTCAGTATACCTATAAATGCCCAGAGGGACAACTTGTTGTAGTCCTGTGTATGTTCACGAAGTGAGGCCTAGAGATTGGTTAAAAGCTGGAGAAAAAAGAGAGAAGAGTCGCATAGGAACACATTCAAGGATAAAGTCATACTGACTGCATGATAGAAGGTAGCAATATTTACGAGATTGGAAGAATTCTGACCACTAGTCGTGGCGTGAGAAAGAGGCCTAAAGGGGGGAATTCCCTGGCCTTTGGATTTATTCATATAATAGTTGCCTAGATGGAAAAGGATAATATTAAATTATTCATAAGAGCCGTAGGTTATGGGAATGATAAGCGCATCAATCAACATTCGAGGACGAATGTTCCAAAGGGGGGATGATGTTACACCCCATATTTTTGTACGTGAAAGTACATCGTAAGTCAATTGATGTAAGCTTGAAAATAAGATCCTCGTTGAAAGTATATAAAGTTATTTAATGATTTTACGTCCCATGTTTTACCATATATGATGTTTTGATATGGAATATAAAGTTTTAGAAAAGTCAAATTTAAGTTGCGGAAGAATCGAGTCAAGATTTGCCTTGTAACAAGCCGTTTTGAGAAATTAATTCGTAAGCTTTATGATGGCATTTTGGGACATATATCATACCAAAATGAAGGTATAAGAACCTAGTTTCCAATGGTCTAAACCATTTATTCATACGATATTGGAGTAAAGAATTATGGATTTTTAAAATAGGGTCGCCAAGTCACGTCGCTGCACTTCGGAGAAACTGGCAGGTTTATAGGCCAGGTTGCGAGGGTCGTTTCTCCCAATATATTGAGAGTTACAGGTAGATATTTATATTTAATTAAATCCCCATGTATGTAGTTTCTAACACTGTAAACCATTCATCAATACGACATCAGTGTAGAGAGATATTTGCGTTTTCGCTAGACTGCGCAGGAGGCCCCTATGGGACCCACTTGGTCGGGGCCCGATCTTCACTTATTCTTATCTCATTTTTGGGATGAGATTTGCTCATTTTTCGTTATCCTTCCAGACTCACACTCTCCAAACTCTCCCGAACATCTCCCCAAAGTCTCCAAACAAATTCCAAAGGAATATACCATAATCAAACATCAAAAGTTAGTCTAAGTGAAGAAGAGAGTCTATATGGTATCGTGATGTGATTAAGGGTGGTTGCAAGATAAGGGAAGCTTTTATTCGAGTTTTTTCAGATTCTTTAAGGTATGTATAACACCCTATTTCTTGGGATTAATCTTATCTATGTGTTGGTTAAGTTATTGTATGAAGATTACAAGATAACACTTGAAAGGGGAAGAGTTGTTGTTATCTTTTGTTGGGTTGTTTTAAGGCTATATATATATATATGGCTGAAATTTCAAGTTTTATCTACTGCCTAAGATATGTAAATAATTTCTTTGTTATGCTTAAGGTTAATCATGTGTTGTTTGAGTTATTTGAGTTAAAATCTTCAAGATAGTAATTGACATGGCATAAGGAATCATTATCTTTTTTGTGGGCTGTGTTGAGGCTATATATATGGTTGGTTGTGGCTGGAAATTATTATAAATAGTTTTATTATGTTTTGGATGTTGTTGTTAATCTTATCTATGTGCTAATTCAGTGGATTGAAGAAGATAACATGAAAAATAAGAGGTTGACGATAAAGGTTAAGGTGCTAGGCATGTGGACTATTTTTGAAGACTATTCTTATGATGTTTTGGGATGAAAATGATATGGTAAGCATAAGTATGATGTTATACAAGTTGTAGATATTCATGGAAAAAGAATTGGATTAAATTATATTTTATTAATTGTAAATCGAGCTTGCCGCTTAAAATGGTTGTTGAAATAATTAGAGAGTTTATTGTAAATTATATTATTGTAGTTTGGGCTGTTTGGTGACTTTTAGTAACTTATGGGATGTATTAAAAATAGGGGACGTGCTGTCCGTTTTTTTGTAGAATATTGGTTTTGAAATATGAGAGTTACAATGCTTATATGATGACGACGAAGTCGGGTTACTCATTGTAGACGTAAGAAGATCATATTGAGCTTGGTTGACGATTGGAGAGAAGATTGCAAAGGTATGTTAAGGCTAAACCTTTCTTTATTTTGGCATGATCCCGTAACTACATGTGTTTGATAACGAGGCATAAAGAGACGTTCATACTCCCGAATTTATATACATTATACTAGTCTCATAAGTTATAGTGTTCTCCCTCATCGGGACTTTATATTCAATTGAATATTATCTTCTTCCAGTCAAGAGAGAAGAGGGTCTATATATATACAGTATTACAGTATTTTCACTACCATCGAGCTATAATTGGTGGGCAGACCCCTATTGGGCAACCTCTGATCAGTTGGTAAGTTATATACCGAGCCTACTGTGACCGAGCGCCTATGAGCGAGCCCAGAATGGCGAAGATATAGAGCCTAGTATGGCTGAGCGCCTATGAGTGAGCCTACTACGGCAGAGCAGTTACACATACCGAGCCTTATAGGGCCGGACAACTATTTTACTTACTATATTGAGAGATATGAGTCAGTATCAGCAGGTAAGCATATCTTCATGTTTTATTTGACTCCCTAGGTATTTTCAGTTATTGTATTCTCAGTTCAGTTTCAGATTTCAGTTATCTTGTTGCCTTACATACTCGGTACATTATTTCGTACTGACTTCCCTTTTGGTGGGAACGTTGCATTTCATGCCTGCAGGTAGGATAGAACTTCCCAATAGACAAAGTCAACATCAGCTTGGTTGGTAAGCTTTACTTCCTCGGAGTTACCAGGTCGATACCTTGGAATCCATTTTATATATACAGGTTGGATGGGTAGATCGAGGCCCTGTCCCGACCATGATACAATTCAATTATTCCTAGAGGCTTGTAGACAAGTCCTGTACATTTTTATATCAGTATTGTGGCTTTACCAACCCTATGTAGATGTTTAGTTTGGTATTGCTGGTTGTAAACGTTATTTTCAGATGATTCAGAATATGGCCTCATCGGTCTAAGTTGAGGGTTGTCCTCCAGAGTTCATAGTTACAGAGTGGTATGCTTGGGCCGAGTATGGCACCGGCTGCCGGCCACGCCTCTTCAGGTTTAGGGCGTGACAAACTTGGTATCTGAGCAGTTCTATCCTAGGGAGTCTACAAGCCGTGTCTAGTAAAGTCTTGTTCATGGGTGTGTTGTGCACCACACTTATAAACAGGGGGCTACAAGGCATTTAGGACTTTCACTCTTTCTTCTTACTCTAGATCGTGTGGTAGAGCTTAGTTGTAAGATTCAAACTCCTAACTTTTATTTTATTCGTAATACAATGATACCTATATCCAGAAAGACAGTCGATAAGAGATTGAATGTGGTTGTGGAATAGTTGAGTCAGGGGAACTCGATTTTGCATCATGCTTATGATGAGTAAATGTAAGGTCTTCAGCAGATCATATGTGTATTAAGACGTGTAAGCTTCTTGATAAAGAGCCCTAAGGCAAGAATATCTATCCACCCATATAGTAAAAAGAAATAAGAGAATCAGAAGGTAGATACAAGTTTCAACACGTAAAAGAAGTAAGGTGAAGAAGGATATGAGGTACCCAGTTAGTGAAGATTATCAGTATTTACAATTCAGGCAGATAAATATAAGCATTCAGAGTTACTTTCAACAGTAGCTGAGATATATACAATTGACCGCACCTATCTCAATTATGCCCTATGGGAGCTAACAGATATAGTTTAAGAGAAGGATGGGATATCAGGATCCAGTTGGGGTAAGAGTAACCCAAAATTGAAGATGGGTTGTTATCATTAGCTAACATTTCTGAAGGATAGTGCAAAATATGGTAACAGTTCTCCTTGCGAGACATCCAGATGGTGCACTCTAGAATTGTATAGTCAGATATGAATATCAGAATGTTCAAAAATTTCAGAAGATAGGCAGTGAAATCCTAGAAAGGATAAATATTTACCTTAGTATGAGTCCCGTCTCTAGAAAAAAAAATGTTAGGCATCCCGAAGAGCTAGTGAGATGAAGCAAGGGGAGCTATAAGTGAAAGAATATTTTGTTGAAGTTTTCAGAATAGAGTGATAGACAGAAATATTGGCAGGAGAATAAGAAGAGAGTATATGAAGCATTATGAGTAAGATGTGATTAATGAGTGATAATAGTAAATCAAAATATGACAGGATGATAGAATGTATAGTCAAGTTTAGGAAAAGACAAGAGGTGACAGGACCCGAGGCAATAAAAGAGTATAAGTCATAAAGTCATATCCTCATTTCGAGAAATGAGTTGGTGACTCCAACGTGATTACCAGAAGGAAACGTTAGACCCCGGCATAATAGAAATCAGTATGTGCTGGTGAACAAGATAAGATGAACATGAATTATGGACCGAAGGATTTGATAATAATCGACATCGTGAGAATTTTAGAGATCGCGTTCCGGCGATAATAGAATGGACAACAGAAGAATAACCTTTAAAGGTCATTCAGGAAGACGTTTCTTAAAGCAAGCACTATGAGCAGAGTTAAGCTTAAGGGACTAAGTGTGCCAGTTACACTAGGTGTCACTCTCGTGTGTAAAAACAAATTAGTTATCCTTGATACAGAAGGGTTACCGCAAGATGGATGTCAGTGAAAATGTGAAAAGGCGCTAAAGATGATGAGGTGAAATGAATGAGATTGAATTTATTCATATCATACAGATATGATATGACCTAGAACATTATGCAAGCATGACGTTGGGGAGAACCAGTAAGGGTTCCGCACCCGATGTTATTGATAAATAAGTGCGAGAAACACTTAATACATAAGGAGCCAATGTAAGAGGTAAGTTAAGACAAAAGACATAACCCAAGAGGGGTTACGCAGAATATAGATGTGAGAATGGACCAACGAGTAGTTTGTAGTTGATTCAGGAAGAGTCTAGTTATAGCTAGACAAGAAGTCAGGGATAAATAAATAGATCATGCAAGATAGACATAGTGAACCATAACATAGTGAATTCAGTCTCGCAGATATGATGTCGTAACCCTTGAGAAATATTCAGATAGGAGTTGGAGTAATTAAAGGTACCATATAAGTGTTACGAAAATAAGAGAGAGTGCCACTAAGGAGATAATCAAAATTTGAGTTCAGAAGTAACCCTACGAGCACAAGGGAACGGAGGTATATAACTAAGGATATTTGTAGGCGAGTAAGAACATCGAAAATTCCTTCGGGTATACAATATAACAAGCTCGTAACTTTACAAGAGCCAAAAGGTCTCCTTAAGTACTACAAAGAAAGACCAGCTGAGGAAATAAGGAAAAGGGCTTCCACCTAAGCATAGTGACATAAAGAAGAAATGGTCTTGTAACAACAGTCTCACTACAATATTGTATGTACTCCATAAGAAAGTGGCACCTATCGTGGCTAATGAACGGGAAGAAAAAAAAATCAAAAGATGATATTTGAGATCATATGAGTTACCAAAAATTCCAGTAATTATGGGCAATGAGATAAGCCATATATTCATGTAACAAGTGGCAGAACGACCAAGAAAAGTAATTGCTTATGTTTAAAGGCAACTGAGAAGGCACGAAAGAAAATCTATGGTGCCAGCAAGTTAAAGGAAGGTCGCGAGTAGTATACATAGATATGTGTAGGTTGCAAGCTAAAGTATAGTAGAGTGACAAGGTTTTAGGTAGATAGGAGTAAGGATAAGAAAAGATGAGTGAGAAGGAGACAAGAATAGGTAAGGCATCGAGATTAAGCCTATCAAAATAAGAGAGTTGATGGTTTCCGTAAGTTATAGAAAGCTCAGTATACCTTGACTCGGAGGAGTCTAAGACTAGGAGCAACTAGAAGAGCTGAAATGCTGCCCTGGTAGTAGAATAAGGGTATAATGGTGATAGATAAGAGGATGACGTTTAGGCCTTTGATTGAGTAACAATTTTGAGAAAAGGGATTTTATGAGTTGCACGGGATTAGAACCCATATGATGAATCACGTTGGGATACTATGAAATACGGTTATTGAAGTATAGTATCATACCTAGGAGGATCAGGAAAATCACTTCAAATGTTCCCCGATGAGACGTGAGCCTTAGTGACAATGTATTATGTAAGAAGTTTCAAGTTATTAGTGGTAGATTATGGATCAACATTAAGGTGAATCAACAATGGATGGGTAAAAGTTACAAAGTATGAGATGAGATTAAGCCGTCATTCTTAAGATGAACAGTAATGAGGAAGAACTAAAGGACTTAGATTTATACGTATAGGATAAGCAACGAGAGAGTAACCTGAAGTTGGGTAGCAGACCTAGGTAGTAATAAACCGAAGTAAGTGTTATGGTATAGCATGACTTACCTAGTTGTAGTAAAGCCATAAGGACAAATAACCAAGGCTGGGAAACAAAATATAGCAATTATGTGGTACATTTAACAAAGTACCAAGCGAAGAACTTCAGTATACCTATAGATGCCCAGAGGGACAGCTTGTCGTAGTCCTGTATATGTTCACGAAGTGAGGCCTAGAGATTGGTTAAAAGTTGGAGAAAAATGAGAGAAGAGTCGCATAGGCACACATACAAGGACAAAGTCGTACAGACTGCATGATAGAAGGTAGCAATAGTTACGAGATTGGAAGAATTCTGACCACGGGTCGTGGCGTGAGAAAGAGGCCTAAAGAGGGGAATGCCCTGGTCTTTGGATTTATTCATAGAACAGTTGCCTAGATGGAAAAGGACAATATTAAAGTATTCATAAGAGTCGTAGGTTATGAGAATGATAAGCGCATCAGTCAATATTCGAGGACGAATGTTCCAAAGGGAGGAATGCTATTACACCCCATATTTTTGTGCGTGAAAGTATATAAAGTGATTTAATGATGTTACACCCCATATTTTTGTGCGTGAAAGTATATAAGCTGGAAAATGAGATCCTCTTTGAAAGTATATAAAGTGATTTAATGATGTTACGTCCCATTTTTGCAAGCCTTTAAGAGTTAACATTTGGGGACAAATATTTCTAAGGGGACATGTTGTTATACCTCGTACTTCAGACGCCACTGTCATTATAGGATTATCTAAAGTAAGCTCAAAAAGGATGAAATCTTTCTACAAAGATAAGAAAGGTTTACCGAAGTCTTAAGTAAGTTAAGATGAATATGAGACTTTCTAATCATGATTTAAATGATTTTACAGTCATGATATGACTATATATGATGTTTGGATATGGAATATAAAGTTTGGAAAAAATCGGATTTAAGTTGTGGAAAAATCGAGTTAAGATTTGTCTTGTAATGAGCCGTTTTGAGAAATTAATTTGTAAGCTTTATGATGTTATTTTGGGACATATATCATACAAAAGGAAGGTATTTGAACCTAGTTTCCAACAGTACAAACCAGTTATTCATACGATATCGGAGTAAAGAAATATGGATTTTTAAATTAGGGTCGCCAAGTCACGTCGCTGCACTTCGGAGAAACTAGCAGGTTTATAGGCCAGGTTGCTAGGTTGTTTTCTCCCAATATATTGAGAGTTACAGGTAGATATTTATATTGAATTAAAGCCCCATGTGTCTAGTTTCTAACATTTTAAACTGTTCATCAATACGACATCAGCGTAGAGAGATATTTGCATTTTCGCGAGACTACGCAGGAGGCCCCTATGGGACCCACTTGGTCGAGGCCCGATCTTCACTTATTCTTATCTCGTTTTTGGGATGAGATTTGCTCATTTTTCGTTATCCTTACATACTCACACTCTCTAAACCCTCCCTAACAGCTCCCCAAAGTCTCCAAAGGAATATACCATAATCAAACATCAAAAGTTAGCCTAAGTGAAGAATAGAGTCTCTATGGAGTCGTGATGTGATTAAGGGTGGTTGTAAGATAAGGAAAGCTTTGGTTCGAGTTTTTTCAGATTCTTTAAGGTATGTATAACATTCTATTTTTTGGGATTAATCTTATTTATGTGTTGGTTAAGTTATTATATGAAGATTACAAGATAACACTTGAAAGGGGAAGAGTTGTTATTATCTTTTGTTGGGTTGTTTTAAGGCTATATATATATTGTTATGGCTGAAATTTCAAGTTTTATCTACTGCCTAAGATATGTAAATAATGTTCTTTATTGTGCTTAAGGTTAATCATGTGTTGTTTGAGTTGTTTGAGTTAAAACTTTTAAGATACTAATTGACATGGCATAAGGAATCATTATCTTTTTTGTGGGCTGTGTTGAGGCTATATATATGGTTGGTTGTGGCCGAAAATTATTATAAATAGTTTTATTATGTTTTGGCTGTTGTTGTTAATCTTATCTATGTGCTAATTCAGTGGATTGAAGAAGATAACATGAAAAACAAGAGGTTGACGATAAAGGTTAAGGTGCTAGGCGTGTGGACTATTTTTGAAGATTATTCTTATGATGTTTTGGGATAAAAATGATATGGTAAGTATAAGTATGATGTTATACAAGTTGTAGGCATATTCATGGAAAAAGAATTGGATTAAATTATATTTTGTTAATTGTAAATTGAGTTTGCCGCTCAAAATAGTTGTTGAAGTAATCAGAGAATTTATTGTGAATTATATTGTTGTTGTTTGGGATGTCTGGTGAGTTTTAATAACTTATGGGATGTAGTAAAAACAGGGGACGTGCTGTCCGTTCTTTTGTAGAATATTGATTTTGAAATATGAGAGTTACAATACTTATATGATGACGACGAAGTCGGGTTACTCATTGTAGACGTAAGAAGATCATATTGAGCTTGGTTGACGATTGGAAAGAAGATTGCAAAGGTATGTTAAGGCTAAACCTTTCTTCATTTTGGCATGATCCCGTAACTACATGTGTTTGATAACGAGGCATAAAGAGATGTTCATACTCCCAAATTTATATACATTATCCTAATCTCATAAGTTACAATATTCTCCCTTATCGGGACTTTATATTCAATTGAGTATTGTCTTCTTCCAGTCAAGAGAGAAGAAGTGTATATATATATATATATATATATATATATATATATATATATATATATATATATATATATATATATATATATATATTACAGTATTTTCACCACCATCGAGCTATAATCGATGGGTAGGCCCCTATTGGGCAACCTCTGATCAGATGGTAAGTTATATACCAAGCCTACTGCGGCCGAGCGCCTATGAGCGAGCCTACTACGGCAGAGCGGTTACACATACCGAGCCTTATAGGGTCGGACAACTATTTTGCTTACTATATTGAGAGAGATGAGTCAGTATCAGCAGGTAAGCATATCTTCAAATTTTATTTGACGCCCCAGGTATTTTCAGTTATTATATTAACAGTTCGATTTCAGATTTCAGTTATCTTGTTGCCTTATATATTCGGTACATTATTTCATACTGACTTTCCTTTTGGTGGGGACGCTGTATTTTATGCATGCGGGTACTAATAGACAGTTGGATAGACCTTCCGAGTAGACAAAGTTAAACATTAGCTTGGTTGGTAAGCTCTATTTCCTCGGAGTTACCAGGTAGATATCTTGGAGTCCATTTTATATATACAGGTTGGATGGGTAGATCGAGGCCCTGTCCCGACCATGATGCAATTCAGTTATTCCTAGAGGCTTGTAGACGAGTCCTGTACATTTTTATATCAGCATTGTGGCTTTATCAACCCTATGTAGATGTTTAGTTTGGTATTGCTGGTTGTAGACGTTATTTTCAGATGATTCAGAATATGGCCTCATCGGTCTAAGTTGAGGGTTACCCTCCAGAGTTCACAGTTACAGAGTGGTACGCTCAGGCCGAGTATGGCACCGGTTGCCGGCCACGCCTCTTCAGGTTTGGGGCGTGACAACTATTTATAGTTATATTTAGGAAATAAGATCATAGGATCAAGTCCCTCTTAGATAACAATAAAGGGGGCCATTGATCAACATGTAACGGCAGGCCATGAATGCCAAAATTCTTTGCAACGGCTGCCTATTTAATACTAGGGAATATTCTTCATTAAATGCCATATGGCGACAAATATTCAACCCGCTCCCGTTGATCGGGTTTCCCTTGGGGTTTATCCATTGTCAATTGCAACTGTTGTTTCCGGTCTTGGCTCTCACTCAATTTATTTTTCATCTGTCTCCGGTTTCACGTGTCACGCTATCATTCGATCATTCAATACGAACCAATTTGACCCTATGCAATGCACAATCTGCATGTTTGATGAAAAAATGCCATTAAGTAAAATTACAAGACTGTTACTGCAATTTGTTTGAGATTTAATTAGATCTTATTGAATTCGTTCATTTTGCTAAGTAAGAATATAAAATTCAAAGTATTTTTTTCTTCGGAAAAGAAAGGTAATCTGGTATTTTAAAAGACCGAAATAATACAATTACAAGAGCGTGACTACCAGACGCCCTACTATCGTATGTCCGTTCAAAGCTGAAATGCGCAACAGAACGGTGCTGTGGGGTAGTACATGCAAAACAAAAGAACTAGACATTCACACAACTTTGTAAAATGACCATATTGCCCTCCAGCTACATTCCGAGAGTCCTTTGCCACTCGGCCGGCTGAGACAACAACTGAATCTAGCACTCATCAAGCCATTGACACGTAAAGTATTTCAACTATTTTACGGCCACGATTCACTAGCATTTTTTTCTTTTTTATTTTCGCAACTAGCATTTTGTTCTGAACCTTTTAATTTTTATAAATTTATACCATTCAAATTTTATATTTTATTAATTTACCTCATATAGGGCCCGATTAATTATAATTTGCGCTATGTGAGACTCATTAAAAGAGGAAGCGCTTGATGGGAGGCTAGAAACCTGTGTTTAAGCCGTATTTTGCACTCTAGTTACTGCATTTTACTTGTGTTTGAGTTTAAATGATGGTGATTTACACTTATTACGTGTTTTATGCCTCGAAGAAAATGATTCCGAGTTAAAAAGATAACTTGGATCTAAATCGAATAAGTTTGAGTTTTGAATTCTAAGTAAAAGCCCAAAAATTTAAATCGGAATTGCGTTCGGGAGTCGATGACCAAGTCTGGATAACCAAAAATTGAAAAAAATATCACTCTGAGAAAAAAATATTGTTGTGCCGTGCGGTACGACGTGGCAGTGCATGTTAAGATCCCTGCTGAAAGTACCAGCCCTCTGAAGATTGCCATTGGCACGACGCTTGGGACGACGCGCGTCGCGCCGCGCCGCGCCGCGCCTGTCCATTTTTCTTAGAGTAATTTCCTACTTCAGCTTGGAAAGTGTAGTTTTATCCGAACCCGCTTCTACACGGTATAACAATACCAAAAACATATTTTTGAGAGTATTTTTGACGTACGAAAGATTGGAGAAGCAACTAAGGCAAGAAGACACAAGAATTCATCAAGATTTCAACCAACAATCGGTGCAATATGAGAGTTTGTATCGAATAATTAGAATTAATGTTTTATATCTCTTAAAACCTTCTTGAGATGACTTTTTCCATTACTATGGAGTAATTTCGCTTAGGGTATTGACAAATACAATGTGTTAATAATTTGATTAAGCAGTCGATTCTTGACAATTGCTTGATTTAATTGATGGAGTTTTGAATTGTATTGTGAAGTTATTCATTATTTGATTTAATCAAAAGAGGAATTTCATATTGAATTTCTTTACATCTGATGCTCTAATTTTAATTGATTATTCAACTAGGTAATCGAAAGAGCCTCTTAAATTGTTAATCGAACTGGAAATAAGGATTATATTCATTGCAATTGTTCATCATGCTTCAATTGGATTATTTTCTGAAATTAAAGTTAATCGAAAGAGGAACCTTAATTGCACGTGTAATCTAATTATCTGATGAATTCGTGAGAATCAGCAGTATTATAGAGTTAACTAATTCAAGAATTGGATCGCGAGTCAATTATCTTGCACCTGTCTAGTCATTTACATTATTTCTCTCACTGATATTCTATGTTGCTCAACTTTTGTCTTCTGTGATCAATTGATAATTGCTTAAATTTCAGTAGTTAATTGTAGTTGATAATCATTTCAGTCTAGTATCAATTTTCCTGGATAGTAATTAACTAAAGATTATTCGAACATTGTTTAAATTCAATCCATGTGGAGACGATAATTAACTATACTATCTTTGACTAGCTAGCATAAATTTCGTGTTGTGTTTTGCGCTCATCAAATTTTGGCGTTGTTGCCGGAGATTGGCAATCAATAGTGCTTAAAATAGTTTTTGGTACTAATTCAGGAACCAATTTTATTTTTTGTATTCACGTTTTCTCACTTATGTGCAGGAAACATGTTTAACTTTTCTAGTGTACGACTCAATCTTCTTCAAATGAAGTGATACCTTACAAATCAGAGTTGGAGAAATACTTGCGACAACTGAGAAAAGAAAGAGGATTCACCAAAAGTTTCTTGGGGCAATCTTTAACCCAAGAACACATGGCAAAGAACGGTGATGATGGAGTCGATTTGGCTGCAAGAGAAGCAGCCCAATGAGCAAAATCAACTGCACGGGCAGCTGCCGAAGAAGGTCTAATAGATGATGAAATTGTTAATGGGAACGGAGGATGGAAATTCAACTTGAACCGGCCTCTTGTGGAAGACGTATTCGAAAAATGTGCGGGCAGATCACTGGGAGATTATTCTAGACCGGTCTACAATCAATGACAGTCCAATGTGAGACCCCCACCCATTGATATGAATAATTTTAAACTCAAGCAAGGAGTAATCCAGACCATTCAAAATAATTGTATCTTCAGAGGCAAACCCAACGAAGATCTTAACAGTCATCTGATGGACTTTGATGAGATCACGAACACATTCTGCTATAATGAAGCATCACATGATGCTATCTACCTCAGAGCATTTCCTTTCTCACTAAAGGATGATGCAAAGCAGTGAACCTACGGGATCTATCCGTACGTGGGAAGAGATATGTAACGATCCGGCCAGTCGTTTTAAAAGTTGTAGCCCAGTTTCCCTATTTACTGCTCATTCTGTACTTTATAACTATTATGTGACTTACCGGGGGTAGTCGGTTCAGGTCCAGTGAGGTTTTGGAATGAATTGGAACGCTTAGTTCCAAGGTTTAAAGCTTAAGTTCAAATAGTGACTGGATATCGACTTATGTATAAACGACCCTGAAATAGAATTTTTATAATTCCAATAGCTCCGTATGGTGATTTTGGACTTAGGAGCATGTCTGAAATTTTATTTGGAAGTCCGTAGTTTAATTAGGCTTAAAATGGCAAAAATAGGAATTTAAGTTTGGAAGTTTGACCGGGAGTTGACTTTTTGATATCGGGGTCGGAATCCAGTTCCGAAAATTTTTATAATTCCGTTATGTCATTTATGACTTGTGTGCAAAATTTGAGGTCAACCGGACTTGATTTGATAGGTTTCGACATCGAATATAGAAGTTGGAAATTCTTAAGTTTCTTAAGCTTGAATTGGGATATGATTCATGGTTTTAGCATTGTTTGATATGATTTGAGGTTTCGACTAAATCCGTATGACGTTATAGGAGTTGTTGGTATGATTTGATGGGTCCCGAGGGGTTTGGGTGTATTTATTTTTTGGATCATTGATTGAGAGACTAGTAAGGTTAAGAAATTTAGGAGTTTGACCATGGTCAATATCGGGTCAAGATGACCTCTTTTCAGTATTTTGAATGTGCGAGCAGGTCCGTAGCATATTTTATGATTGAAATTCATATATGGTTTGTGCCAGGGAGGTTTCGGATGGTTAAGGGATCAAAAATTGAACTTAAACATTTGCTTCAAAAGCTGCTGCAATTTTTATTCTGCTGGAAATTCGGGGACAGGATCGAAGGCCGAGGATCGAGGGCCGAGGCGGAGGATCGAGGCCATGATCGAAGCCGAGGGTCGAGGCAGAGTATCGAGGCCGAGGGTCGAGGCAGAGGATCGAGGGCCTAGACATAACTATAAGTTATAAAGCAGGGGACTTGGTCCCATTTTCCATTTTTGTCAAATTGGAGCTTGGGGAGAGACAATTTTTGGGAGATTTTCAGAGAAAACATCGAGGTAAGTGTTCTTAACTCAATTATGGTTAGATTACCCCGAATCCATCATTTCTTTTCACTATTTAATTAGTGTTTTGAGATTGAAATTTGGGAAAATTTTAGAAATCTCATAGAAACGAATTTTTGAGATTTCGGTGTATTCGGAATCGGATTTGAGTGAAACTGGTATGGTTGGACTTGTAATTGAATGGGTTATCAAATTTTGTGAGTTTCGCCGGATTTTCGAGACGTGTGCCCCACGAGCAAGTTTTTTAGCTAATTTTAAATTTTACTAAAAAATATAGTATTTTCTTATAAAATTGATTCCTATAATTTTTGTTGACTGTATCGAATTATTTTAGCTAGATTCGAGCCATTCAGAGTTAGATAATCGAAGAAAAGGCCCATTAGTGGATTAAATTGGAGCAAGTCGAGGTAAGTGACTTGTCTAACTTTGTGGGGGGAGGGGGGAGGGAATTCCCCGTAGGATTGGTATTGATGTGATAATTGTAATGTGTTAAAAGTTATGTACACGAGGTGATGAGTGTGTACACGGGTTAAATGTGGAAAACTCTAGTTTTGGAAGGATCTATATACGAAGTCACACATTAATTAAATTATTTTATCCGATTATATTCATCATCATTGATCTATATTATATTCCTAAATTTGCCTAACAATTTTCCTACTAATTGTTTTTACATGTTTAGTCGAAACTTTACTTTCTTTTATTCTGTGCATTATTTGAAGGTTGAATTTTCTTAAATTAAATATTATTAAAAATAAAGTATTTTACATTTAATAATTGGATGTTAAGTCAAGATGTTAAATTTGTGAAAATATTCAATTGCACCCGTTGCTACTCCACCTTCACAGCCAGCCAGAGGTGGAGGTCGGACATGTAGAGGTCGCCCTAGTGGGGGAGGCCAGGCCAGATATTATGCCCTTCCTGCTAGGACAGAGGCCTTTGCATATGATTCTGTTATCACAGGTATTATTCCGGTCTATTATAGAGATGCATCAGTCTTATTTGATCCAGGCTCCACTTATCTTATGTGTCATCTTATTTTTCCCCATATTTGGGCGTGTCCCGTGATTCTTTGAGCTCTTCTGTTTATGTATCTACACCCGTAGGTGAATCTATTATTGTTGACCGCGTGTATCAGTCGTGTTTAATTGTTATCAGTGGTTTTGAGACCAGAGCTGATTTATTATTGCTCATTATGGTGGATTTCGATATTATTTTGGGCATGGACTGGTTGTCGCCCTATCACGCTATCCTTGATTGTTACGCCAAGACGGTGACGTTGGCTATGCCAGGTCTACCGCGACTAGAGTGGAGAGGTACCTTGGATCATGTTCCTAGCAGAGTTGTTTCATTTCTTAAAGCTAAACAAATGGTTGAGAAGGGGTGTGATGCGTATCTGGCCTATGTGAGAGATGTTATTGTTGATACTCCTACCGTGGAGTCAGTTCCTATAGTAAGGGATTTTTCTGATGTATTTCTAGCGTATCTTTCGGGTATGCTACCCGACATGGATATTGACTTTGGCATTGATTTGTTACCGAGCACTCAGCCCATTTCTTTTCCACCATATTGTATGGCCCTAGTAGAGTTGAAAGAATTAAAAGAACAATTACAGGAGTTGCTTGATAAGGGCTTCATTCGGACCGGTGTATCGCCTTGGGGTACTCATTTATTATTTGTGAAGAAGAAGGATGGTTCTATGTGGATGTGTATTGATTACCGCCAGCTGAACAAGGTTATAGTGAAGAACAAGTATCCATTGCCACGTATTGATGACCTATTTGATCAGCTTCAGGGTGCCAGAATGTTCTCTAAGATCGACTTGCGTTCAGGCTATCATCAGTTCAAGATTCGGGAGCCAGATATCCCGAAAACTGCTTTTAGGACTCGGTATGGTTATTATGAGTTCCTTGTAATATCATTTGGGCTAACCAGCGCCCCAACAGCATTTATGCACAAAGTGTATTTCAGCCCTATCTTGACTCTTTCGTCATTGTATTTATTGATGACATTCTGGTGTATTCCCGGAGTCAGGAGGATCATGAGAAACACTTGAGAATTGTGCTTCAAACTTTGACAGAAAAGAAGTTATATGCAAAAAATTCAAAGTGTGAATTGATTCAGTGGGAATTTTGGGTCATATAGTTTCATGTGAAGGGATCAAGGTGGATCCGAAGAAGATTGAAGCAGTGCAGAGTTGGTCCAGACCATCCTAAGCTACGGAGATCCAGTGTTTCCTTGGTTTAGCAGGGTATTATCGCTGATTTGTAGAGAGTTTCTCTTCTATTGCTGCACCTATGACCAAATTGAATAAAAAAAGGGTGCTCCATTCAGGTGGACCAAGGAATGTGAGGAGAGCTTCCAAAAGCTCAAGACAGCTTTGACTACAGCCCCAGTATTGGTATTACCTACAGGTTTAGGGTCTTATATTGTATATTGTGATGCATCGCGTATTGGTCTCGGCGCAGTGTTGATGCAAGACGGTAGGGTGATTTCCTACGTGTCCAGACAATTAAAGGTACATGAGAAGAATTATCCGGTCCATGACCTTGAGTTAGCAGCTATTGTTCATTCCTTGAAGATTTGGCGGCATTATTGGTACGGTGTCCATTGTGAGGTCTACACTGATCACTGGAGTCTACAAAATCTATTTAAATAGAAGGATCTTAATTTGCGGCAGCGGAGATGGTTGGAGTTGCTTAACGATTATGATATCACCATTCTCTATCATCCCATGAATACTAATGTAGTGCTCGATGCCTTGAGTCGTAAGGCAGAGAGTTTGGGCAGCTTAGCATATTTACCGGTAGCAGAGAGGCCTTTAACCTTGGATGTTCAGGCCTTGGCCAACCAGTTTGCCAGGTTGGATATTTCTGAGACGAGCCAAGTTTTAGCTTGTGTGGTTTCTTAGTCTTTTCTTTATGATCGTATCAGAGAGCGTCAGTATGATAACCCACATCTGCTTGTCCTTAAGGACATAGTTCAGTACGATGGTGCCAAGAAAGTCACTATTGGAGATGACGGTATATTACGGATACAGGGCAGGCTATGTGTGCCTAATGTAGATGGTTTGCGTGAGTTGATTCTCCAAGAGGCTCACAGTTCGCGGTACTCCATTTATCCGGGTGCTACAAAGATGTATCAGGACCTGAGACAACAGTATTGGTGGAGGCGGATAAAGAAAGACATAGTGGAGTATGCAACTCGGTGTCTCAATTGTCAGCAGGTAAAATATGAGCATCAACGGCCAGGTGGATTGCTTCAGAAGTTAGAAATTTCGATGTGAAAATGGGAGCAGATCGCTATAGATTTCGTTGTTGGGCTTCCACGGACTCAGCGGAAGTTTGATACAGTTTGGGTGATTGTGGATAGGCTGACCAAGTCAGCTTATTTCATTCCTGTGATGACTACCTATTCTTTCGAGCAGTTGGCTCAAGTCTATATTCGCGAGATTGTCAGACTTCATGGCGTACCAGTATCTATCATCTCTGATCGGGGTACACAATTTACCTCACAGTTTTGGAGGGATGTAGAGCAAGAGTTTGGTACTCGTGTGGAGTTGAGAACAACATTTCACCCTCAGACATACGGGCAGTCCGAACGCACTATTCAGATATTGGAGGATATGCTTCATGCGTGTGTGATAGATTTTGGGGGTGCTTGGGATAAGTTCTTACTACTGCGGAGTTTGCTTACAATAACAATTATCAGTCGAGCATTCAGATGGTTCTATATGAGGCCTTGTATGGTAGGCGGTGCCGGTCTCCAGTGGGTTGGTTCGAACCGGGGGAGGCTAGGCTATTGGGTACAGACTTGGTTCAGGATGCCTTGGAAAAAGTTAAATTAATCCAGGATCGACCCGCCCTTCGTGATGTTGCATTCATGGTTGGTGAGCGGGTCTTGCTCCAGATTTTGCCTATGAAGGGTGTTATGAGGTTCAGGAAGAAGGGCAAGTTGAGCCCTAGGTATATTGGGCCTTTTGAGATTCTTGAAAGAGTTGGAGAGGTGGCTTATAGACATGCACTACCACCTAGTCTCTCTGCAGTTCATCCGGTATTCCATATTTCTATGCTCCAAAAGTATCACGGCGATCCGTCTCATATGTTAGACTTGAGTTCAGTTGGACAAGGATCTATCTTATGTTGAGGAACCAATGGCTATTTTCGACAGGCAGGTTCGAAAGTTGAGGTCAAAGAGCATTGCTTCCGTGAAGGTGCAGTGGAGAGGCTAGCCAGAAGGAGAAGCTACTTGGGAGACTGAGCGAGAGATGCAGAACAAATATCCACACCTATTTGAGACTCTAGGTATAATTCTAAACCTGTTCGAGGACAAACATTTATTTAAGAGGGGGAGGATGTAACGACCCGGCCAGTCGTTTTAAAAGTTGTTGCCCTGTTTCCCTATTTACTGCTCATTCTGTACTTTATAACTGTTATGTGACTTGTCGGGGTAGTCGGTTCAGGTCCGGTGAGGTTTTGGAATGAATTGGAACACTTAGTTTCAAGGTTTAAAGCTTAAGTTCAAATAGTGACCGGATGTCGAGTTATGTGTAAACGACCCCGGAATAGAATTTTGATGATTTCAAAAGCTCTGTATGGTGATTTTGGACTCAGGAGCGTGTCCGAAATTTTATTTGGAAGTCCGTAGTTAAATTAGGCTTGAAATGGCAAAAATAAGAATTTAAGTTTGGAAGTTTGACCGAGGAGTTGACTTTTTGATATCGGGGACGGAATCCAGTTCCAAAAATTTTCAATGCTCCGTGTCATTTATGACTTGTGTGCAAAATTTGAGGTCAATCAGACTTGATTTGATTAGTTTCGCCATCGAATGTAGAAGTTGAAAATTCTTAAGTTACTTAAGCTTGAATTGGAGTATGATTCATGGTTTTATTGTTGTTTGATATAATTTGAGGTTTCAACTAAGTCCCTATGATGTTATAGGACTTGTTGGTATGATTTGACGGGTCCCGAGGGGCTTGGGTGTATTTGTTTTTTGGATCATTGGTTGAGAGACTAGTAAGGTTAAGAAATTTGGGAGTATGACCATGGTCAATATCGGGTCAAGATGACCTCTTTTCAGTGTTTTGAGTGCGCGAGCAGGTCCGTAGCGTATTTTATGATTGAAATTCATATATGGTTTGTGTCCGGGAGGTTTCGGATGGTTAACGAATCAAAAATTGGACTTAAACAGCTGCTGCAAAAGCTGCTTCAATTTTATTTTTGCTGGAAATTTGGGGGCAGGACCGAAGGCCGAGGATCGAAAGACTGAAGGCCAAGGATTGAGGCCGAGGATCGAGGTTCGAGGATCGAGGGCCAGGATTGAGGCCGAGGGTTGAGGATCGAGGGTCGAGGGCCTAGACAGAACTGTAAGTTATAAAGCAGGGGACTTCGTCCCATTTTTCATTTTTTGTCAAATTGGAGCTTGGGGAGAGGCGCATTTTGGGAAATTTTCAGAGAAAACATCAAGGTAAGTGTTCTTAAATAAATTATGGTTAGATTACCCGAATCCATCATTTGTTTTCACCATTTAATTAGTGTTTTGAGATTGAAATTTGGGAAACTTTTAGAAATCTCATAGAAACGAATTTTTGAGATTTCAGAGTCGGATTTGAGAGAAACTGGTATGGATGGACTCGTAATTGAATGGGTTGTCGGATTTTATGAGTTTCGCCAAATTTTTGAAACGTGGGCCCCATAGACGATTTTTAAGCTAATTCCGGATTTTATTAAAAAAATATAGTATTTTCTTATGAAATTAATTTCTATAATTTTTGTTGATTGTATCGAATTATTTTGGCTAGATTCGAGCCATTCATAGTTGGATAATCGAGGAAAAGGCCTACTAGTGGATTAAATTGGAGCAAGTCGAGGTAAGTGACTTGTCTAACTTTGTGTGGGGGAAATACCCCCTAGGATTGGTATTGATGTGATAATTGTAATGTGTTGAAAGTTATGTACACGAGGTGAAGAGTGTGTACACGGGCTAAATGTGAAAAACTCTGGTTTTTAAATTTGTGTATATCTCTGTCACATATTAATTAAATTATTTTATCCGATTATATTCATCATCATTGATCTATATTATATTCCTAAATTTGCTGACAATTTTCCTACTAATTGTTTTTACCTGTTTAGTCGAAACTTTGCTTTCTTTTATTCTGTGCATTATTTGAAGGTTGAATTTTCTTAAATTAAATATTATTAAAAATGAAGTATTTTACATTTAATAATTTGATGTTAAGTCAAGATGTTAAATTTGTGAAAATATTATTTTTGCTAAATATTTTGTGAATATTTTTGTATTCATTATGATTGAGCCGTGAGCTCCGTATTGTAGAAATAATGGATATTATTTTGCTGAATATTTGGTGAAGACTTTTGTATTTTCTGTGATTGAGCCGTGAGCTCCTTATTGTAAAAAACTATTATGGTTGTTGATTTATTTTGACAAGTTGAAAGAAGACTTTTGTATTTACTGTGATTGAGTCTTGAGCTCCTTATTGTGGAAAAATATTCTGGTTGTTGATTTATTTTGGCAAGTTGAAATATTTGGGCACTTGAGGTATAAATTGTGATATATTGTGATATTGATACGCATGCGGTGGTATAAGGTCTGGGTGTTGAAACTCATGCGGTGAGATAAGGGTGACTTGATACGCGTGGCTAGTAGGGGAACTACTAGAAGTCATGCGGTGTGATAAGGGTGGCTAAAACACGGGATGTTATTTCGGAAAAATAATATTTTCTTTAAAATTAAATGTGAAGGCTCCCGTGGTGATATAAGAAAATGAGATATTGTGAATTTATTTTTGATTTGGGACTACGAGGCGGTACCTCGGGAGTGCCCTTGTTGATATTTATTTATGGCCGCAGTTGCCTTTGATTATTATTGTAATTTTCTCAAAGTTGAAAATTCTGTTTGTTTCCACGAGGTATTATTTGCCCTTATTATGTGTAGTAAAAGGGTGACATACTATTTACTTGATTTATTTTCATTATCGTTTATTGTTATTATATTGTTAAACATGTCACCATGTCTTTTATTATTCCAGTAGGGCCTGACCTGACCTCGTCACTACTCTACCGAGGTTAGGCTTGGTACTTAGTGAGTACTGGTGTGGTGTACTCATACTATGCTTCTGCACTTCTTTTTGTGCAGATCCAGGTACAACTTATCAGACCAGGCATCAGTAAACTAGTTGTACGAGGAAACTTCGAGGTATATCTGCCAGCGTCCGCAGACTCCTGAGTCCCCTTCTATCTTACTATGTTGTCTTCCTTATTTTCTATAGACTCTGATGTATAGAGACATAGAGAATAAATTCTTAGAAGCTTGTGATTTATTTCTATCGGGTTTTGGGAGTTGAAATTGTTAAATTATAGCTTTTATTTATTCGACTGTTAAGGATTAAATTTCAGTTTTGTATTCAGTTATATTATGTATTTATAGGCTTACCTAATCTTAGAGACTAGGTGCCATCACGACATCCTACAGAGGGAATTTGGGGTCGTGACAAGATAACTACTAAATTTCTAGACAAGTACTTCTCTACTGCTAAGACTGGAAAGATGAGAAAGGAGATTCACAATGTAACGACCCGACTGGTCGTTTTAAGCTCTAGTGCGTCGTTCAGGTATTATGACTTGTACGTGTGGTCGAAATTTAATTTCGGAAAGTTCGAAGTTGATTTGGAAAGAAAAAATTCTCATTTCGGAAGCTTTAAGTTGGAACGATTGACTAAGGTGTGATTTTTGAGTAAACGACCTCGGAATCGGGATTCAAAGGTTCCAACAGGTTCGTATGATAATTTTTGGACTTGGGCGTATGTCTGGATCGAGTTTTGGATGACCTGGGAGCATTTCGACGCCTATTATGGAAGTTGGCATTTTGGAAGAATTTCATAAATTTGAGTTGAAGTGCATTTCAATGTTATCAGTGTCCGTTTGGGATTCCGAGCCTGGGAATAGCTCCGTATGGTGATTCTGGTACTAGGAGCGCGTCCGAATGTGAATTTGTAGGTTCGTAGGTCATTTTGAGGTCTTTTGACGAAAGTTGGAATTTGGATGATTTTTGAGAAGTTTGATCGGGAGTGGACTTTTGATATCGGGGTCGGATTCCGTTTTCGGAGGTTGGAATAGGTCTGTAATGCGAATTATGACTTGTGTGCAAAATTTGAGGTCAATTGGACATGATTTGATAGGTTTCGGCATCGATTGTAGGAGTTTGAAGTTCTAAATTTTATTAAGTTTGAATTGGAGGATGATTCATTGTTTCAATGTTGTTGGATGTAATTTAAAGGCTCGACTAAGTTCGTAATGTGTTTTGGGATGTATTGGTATGATTGTTGAGGTCCCGAGGGCCTCGGGTGGATTCCAGATGGTTGACGGATCGAGTTTGGACTTGGAAGGAAAGTTGAAGCATCAGTCTTCTAGTGTAACCGCACCTACGAGGTTTTGGACGCAAGTGCGGAGCCGCAGAAGCAGCGAAGAGGGTCGCAGAAGCGGTTCTAGCTGGGGAAGACTGGGACCGCAGATGCGTTCGAGTTCCGTAGAAGCGGGATCGCACCTGCGCATGTGGAGCCGCAGAAGCGAAGGCGCAAAAGCGCGTATGGGGCCGCAGATGCGGAGTTGAGGGGCCTGAAGGAAGACTGCAAAAGCGGTATTTAGGCCGCACCTGCGGGACCGCAGAAGCAGTCAAGTGACCGCAGATGCGAGATGTCGCTGGGCAGTGTGCTCTTTTAAGAGCGGATTTTGTGTCATTTATACCTCATTTTCTCCATGGGAGCCGACCTAGGAGCAATTTTGAAGCACTATTTTCACCACCAATCATGAGGTAAGTGATTTGTACTAGTTGCGAGTTAAATACAAGGTTTATACATGGATTTAGACATGAAAATTTGTAGAAATTTGGAATTTTGAAGAAAAACCTAGAAATTGGTATTTTTGGATTTTGACCATGAATTTGGGCATGGAATTGAGAATAAATCATATCTTTGAGTTCGTAATGTTATGAGTAATGTTTATCTTCGAAAATATTTGGAATCCAGACACGTGGGCCCAAGGGTGATTTTTATCGACTTTTCGAGCGGAGTTGAAAATTATTGTGAATTAAATTATTATGAGTGTTAGAGTATATATTTATAGATTTGCACCTTTATTGACTAGTTTTGGAGAATTGGGCATCAGTTTGAGTTGTTGGAAGGGCTTGGGAGCCGGTTGTAGAATTTTGGAGCGAGGTAAGACTCCTTTCTAACCTTGTAAGAGGGAATTAAACCCATAGGTGAATCAAATCATTATGTGCTTCTATTTGTGAGGGAATAGGTATGCACGAGGTGACGAGAGTCTGTGCGTAGCTACTATTATGCTTATGTCCGGGTAGTCTAGGACCCATATCATGTTGTACTTGTGATGTTGTGCCCTACATGTTAAATTAATTGTTTAAAATATTTAGAAACTCGATAAAGGAATTGTAAAAAGGTTAAACTTCATTTACTTGACCGTTAAATGGGAATTTGAAATTTTTGGAATATTTTCCCCTTAATAAATCTTGAATTGGTTGTTTAATGTGTTTTCTCTTTTGTGGAGCGGGCTGAACGCCTCGGTAGCAGATAGATGCATCTATGGTTTGTGCCGCTTGACCCTCGGCAGTGCACAATTTAAATATTATCTTGGACCGGGCCGTACGACCTCAGAATGTTTTGCGCATGGTATATTTTTGGAATTGATAATAATTGACATTGCTTTCATTGGCCCGAGATACAAAAATGTTAAATGACGAAAATAAATTTGGAAATTTCTTATGAACAAAAGAATTTTTTTACTTATTTCCTGATATTGAGCTTACAGCCGTTCTACGTAATCCATGCTTAATTATATCATTGACATTTTATTTATAGCCCATAGTAAGTGTCGAAGTCGACCCCTCGTCACTACTTCTTCGAGGTTAGGCGGGATACTTACTAGGTATGTGTTGATTTACGCACTCATACTATACTTGCTGAACATTTTTGTGCAGGTGCATATATGTCTAGTGGCCCTGTGGGCGCAAAGGCACAGTTATTGCGGGGATTTAGGTGAGCTGCATTACACGTTACGACTCCACAAACAACAGAGTCTTCTACAGAGTATTTACATTTCTCCTATCCGAATTTGTATTTCGGACAAATATTGTATTTTATTTTACATTCCTAGTTGAGGCTCATGCACTTGTGACATCGGGTTTTGGGGTGATTTGGGTTGTCCTGTATTAAAATTGTTAATAATATTATTATTTACTCTGTAAATTCCACCTTTTACTGTTTAATTGAATGAAATATGATTTCAAAAACATTAAAATGAGAACTCAGTTAAGTATTTATTTTTGGCTTGCCTGACAGTGGTGTACGGCGCCATCATGACCTTTAATGGATTTTGGGTTGTGACAACATGATATCAGAGCATTAGGTTCACTTAGGTCTCACGAGTCATAAGCGAGTCTAGTAGAGTCTTGCGGATCGGTACGGAAACGTCTGTACTTATCTTCGAGAGGCTACATGATTGTTAGGAGCACTTACCTTCTTGATTCCTCATCGTGTGATTCGACTCCTTTGAGGCTTATGTCTTCATTCCCTTCCTATTCAGTCTTATGCGACGTGAAGCGCTTATTATAAATTGGGAATCGAAGAATTTTAATGGTACTACAGATGTGGTGCAAGATGTTTCTCCCTGCGTATTTGATTGGGCTATTGTCGTCTCCTTGCGGAAGGTCATTCTATCGTTGTAGCTCAGTATCAGTATTACCTAAGGTTTTGAGGTTTGGCATCGATTGTTATGATGATTCGTTTGTTGCTATCGCACCGTGTTGGTGTAATTGTAGGATGTTTGTCTATGCGTCAAAGCAGTGAATGACTTGGAAGGAGGTTTACTCAGTGTATGATTCAGAGATCCATTATTTTATTTCCGGCGAAGGAAAGGCAATCAGACTATGAATGTTCAGGTTTGGGTTGACGGAGTAACGAGACTTGGTATTTTGAGCATGGTGGAATTTTCATCTGTGATGTGGTGTCGTCGCCCTGGATTGAATGTGTTAAGTTCGCCGATGTTATGGTCTTCATCAATTTGCCTTTGGGGCAGGGTAGTGTGAAATAGTAGTGGGGATGCGGTTGTCAGAGATTGCAGTATGCGGTGATTCAGGACTTAATCGGTGGTCCGGGTGGTGACGGCTCAAGGAAGATGATCTTCAGATAGGTTTAAAGTTGGTAGTGATCGAATGGTTCAAGTGCTACATAGGTAGATTTTGATTTAAGGCAACAACTGGGCAGCGAAGGATGAGGAAGAACATGTGGGAGGTGTCTTGCGGTGGTTAAATTTATAGAAGGCCAAGTGTGAGAAACAGAAGTCGGGTAGTTGCTTAAAGGAGATGGTTTGACTAAAGTGGGAGAGCGGCAGAGTAGCATATGGGTTCTGTGGTAGGATAGCTACACGCGTTGATGAAAGTTTAGAGTGATTTGGAACTCATGGTGGACAGTGACTAAGTCTACGAACTTAATTTGGAATATTGGCTGCTATAGAAGAAGGGTTGGATACGACGGAAAGGAGTTTCATGATATGAATAAGGATACAATATGACTTTGGATTGGAATGTATCGTAGCACGTTTAGTTGATGTCAATGAGGAGTGAACGGGATTATATAGCTGGTGAATGAGTACGGGCACCGGTGGGCTATTTCTGGTGAGCAGGTTAACTGTTGCGTGGTGTTGATGAAGCTTCTACGAAGAATTTTACTGGTTATCTGGTAAGAGCTCGAATGTGTAAATATGGCTAGTGACTCAAAGCGTTCATGAAATGGTTAACAGGAAGATTTCGAGGAATTTGGCGGGTCGATTGCGCAAAGTCATGTCAGTAAGGAAGGAGGAATCTTGGTAAGTTCCAGGGTCATGTAATAGTAGCTTCAAGCTTAAGTGGGAGAGCCCCGCCGCCTACGATTGGATTGTATGGTTATCTACTTGTGAGGTTTCTGGTTAGAAGCATATTGATAGGTCATTACGACTAAGGAAAGAAAACATCAGCGGCAATTTGAGCAAAGGATTTGAGGAATGTGTGTTATATTTTATCGGTTTATGTTCAGGTTTTGGGAAGAATTAGCGTTTATGCTTCGTGTAGATGTGATGTACAAGGAAAGGAATTCAGCCGGTTGCTTCTTTGAAAGGGTGTTCATGTGCCAGCATGGCCTTGGAGTTTGATTATATTTCGGAACAAGTCAGAATGGGTGACTCTCAACAATGCGGTAACTAAGCATTTCGAGCCAGTAGTATGGTTAAGTATCCAGCTTTTGCAGTGGATTATGAAAAGGGCTTGGAGTGTTCTATGTTCTCATCAGTCTGCGGCGTAGCATTGGAGGAATGGGAGAAAATAACTTCGGATTCATAGAGGGATTTTCAGAATGGGTGTACTAGTTGAAGATGCGAATATGCGCATAAGGAGGGTATGAGATGGTTCGCGGGTTTTGAAGACAACGTGGGCTCATGAAATAAGGTCACTCAAGATGAGTGTGGATTTGGGTTCATGATGTTTTGAATGAAGCTATTATTATTCCGAAGGCAAGTCCGAAGTAAATTAGAAGAAGTGGCTCGGTTGGTAAGGTTGAATCAGCACGGTTATGGCAGTGACCAATTTCTCTAGCGTGAAGTTATACATATGGTTTGTGGTTGTACACTTGGGCTTGAGTGCCACCAGAACTTGGTTGATTTGGGAGGTATTCAATTCATATGGCATATTGTGTGAAAATGGATTCCTGAAGGGACATGGTGGATTAAACCACTACTCGAGGTTGTAATTTCTGCGGTTATCAGAATTCAGTCACGTGTTGCAATGGTTCTACTGAAATGAGTCAAGTGAGAGGTTCCTATATGATGAAGTGTGTATTCTATTAGTGGTTCAGGAGTTATGATGAAATTCTTGTACTCTTGCGCATTGGCATGATTAGGTGCAGGGAGTAGCATGTGAATTGGAAGTTGAGGATCAAGGTTGCGGTTCGGTGTTGACAAGAATGTCACGAGCTCGGATGATCAGGGAAGAATTCAGATGTTTAGAGTGAGCTGGTATTGTCTTTAGCGTCACCTGAGATCGGTGTCCTATGTAAGAGGCTTGGTGTACTGATTTGCGGCTTCTTGGTTTGCTTTACAGCATTAGTGTGGCCGGTGGTATGGATGTGCCAAATTGTTACTTGGTGCGGAAGGTCGTGGGAGTCTATCCCACGGGAAGATTGTATAAGTTTGACATGTAGTCACTGGATTGATTAAAGATTGGAACCAAGTATGGAGATTTGGTATTATTGCTAATGTGAGAGTTTAGGCCTGAAATGCGCTCTATTTAGTTGGTTGTGAATTGTGGAAGTTTGTTCCGGATTTGACGGTTATTCTTATGTGTCATGGGGAAATGGGTTGTTGTGGATCCTTGAAAGGTTATTAGCCCAGTGCGGTGTAACGACCCGGCCGGTCATTTTGAGTGTATTAGCCCCGATCCCCTATTTACTGTTTCCCCCATACCTTTTTCTGTTTAAGTGACTTGCCGAGAGGTTTTGTTTTTAGTTTCGGAGTGTTTCAGGACACTTAGTCCCTAAAACGGGAGCTTAAGTCTTAGGATTTTTGACTGTAGTCGAAATTGTGTGAAGACGACCCCGGAATGGAGTTCTATTGGTTCCCTTAGCTCCGTTAGGTGGTTTTGGACTTAGGGGCGTGTCTGGATTGTGTTTTGGAGGTTCGTAGCTTATTTAGACTTGAATTGGCAAAAGTCGAATTTTTGGAGCTTTGGACCGGTAGTGGAAATTTTGATATCGAGGTCAAATTTCCGATTCCGAAAGTTGGAGTAGGTCCGTAATGTTGATTATGACTTGTGTGTAAAATTTGAGGTCAATCGTACGTGATTTGATAGGTTTCGGCATCGGTTGTAGAAATTTGAAGATTTAAGTTCATTAAGCTTGAATTGGTGTACGATTCGTATTTTTGTTATTTTTTGATGTGGTTAGAGGGATCGACCAAGTTCATATGGTATTTTAGGATTAGTTGGTATGTTTGGTTGAGGTCCCGGGGGCCTCGGGTGAGTTTCGGACGCCCAATGGATCGATTTTTAGACTTAGGAGGTTGCTGAAGTTTTCTGGTGTCTGAGTTATGGTTTCCTTATACGCGATTGCGTGGGGTGATCCGCGATCGCGTAGGCTTAGCTAGGCAGAGGATGGAATTGTTCTTCGCGTTCGCGGACATGGGCATGCGAATGCGTAGTGATGTGTGGTGGTGCTTCGCGAATGCAGAGACAAGGTCGCGTTCGCGTAGGATTAAATGGACCAAAGCTGGGCCACGCGCTTTGGTCATCGCGAAAGCGTGAGTATGGGAGCTAGAGCATCGCGTTCGCGTGGTGTTTTACATGATCGATAGAGTTAATTTCTGGGGCAGCAATGTTGTTCTTCGCAATCGCGAGGCTATTTCCGCGATCGCAATTAAGGAATCACTGGGCAGTATTAAAGTTTCCAAAAACTGGGGTTTTGCTATTTTATCAAAAACTTGAGTTGGGAGCTCGGATTTTGGACGAGGTATTGAGGGATTTTCAGAGATATCGATTGGGTAACGATTCTTAACTCCTTTATGGTTATATTCCACTAATCTATGATTGATTTCATCATTTAATATCAGATTTTGGGGTTGAAATTGGGAAATATTTAGAAGAAGTTCATCAAACAAGATTTTGAGTTTTGAAAGGGGATTTGTGGTCGGATTTGAGTAATTTTTATATGGTTAGACTCGTGAGTGAATGGGTGTTCGTATTTTATGACTTTTACCCGATTTCGAGACGTGGGCCCGGATCGACTTTTTAGGACGGATTTCGGAATTTTTATTAAAATCTTGATTTCATTAATTGGACTAGTCTATTGTAGTTGTATTTATGATATGTAATTATTTTTTGCTAGATTTGGGCCGTTCGAAATTCCTCGTAGGATTTGTACTATTTTTGATATATGAGCGTTGTGTACGTGAGGTGACGAGTACGTACACGAGCTAATTGTGTAAAAACCCAATTTTTCTACTAAGTAGTAACCTGATTTCTTTCTTATTTGAGTTTCATCAGCATATGTAGTATCCTGCTAGATTAGAATAACATGTCTACTTGCCTTAACTATTTTCTTGAACTACGTTCAGCATGTTTAGTGAATTTACATGTCTTTGCTTAACTGGTACTTAGGTTGAACTGTAGAATTTCGTGCCGTGACTATTGAATTCTATTGTTTAGATGCATATTTACTTTGGGACTACGGAACGGTATTCCGGGAGATCCCCATGTACTTCATATTCACTTTGGGACTACGGAACGGTATTCCGGGAGATCCCCCTATCTTGCATATTTACTTTGGGACTACGCAATGGTATTCCGGGAGATCCCCATGTACTGCATATTTACTTTGGGACTATGGGAGGTATCTCGGGAGATTTCCCTATTGTTATTCTCTGTGTACTGAGCTGTTGTCTTCTATGATTTCATTCTTGTTAAATTTTAGTCTTTATTTTACTACGGTATTTCATTTTATCTTGTGTTATTATCTATATACCAGTAGGGCCCTGACCTGACCTCGTCACTACTCGACCAAGGTTAGGCTTGGCACTTACTGGGTACCGATTGTGGTGTACTCATGCTACTCTTCTGCACATGTTTTTCGTGTGCAGATCCAGGTGCTCCTTAACAGCCGCACTATCAGTGAGCCGGGACAGCTTTGGAGACTTCAAAGTATATCTTTCGCGTCCGCATACCTCGGAGTACCCTTCTACTCTTCGCCATGTCCATTATCTTTTGATAGACTCTGATCTATAGAGACACTAGATTTTCCTTCTGTAGTTTGTGATTCACGATGTTCTGGGTTTTGGGAATGCTATGTAGTATACTAAGGAGCTGGTTATTGTACATGCCAAGCAACATGGTATTCAGTTATGGTGTTATTGCTACAGTTAGTTGTTGAATTTATGTTTTTATTTCATTATTTCGCACATGTTAGGCTTACCTAGTCACAGAGACTAGGTGTCGTCACGACGTCACACGGAGGGGAAATTGGGTTGTGACAAGTTGGTATCAGAGCTCTAGGTTCGTAGGTGTCGTGAGTCACAAGCCGGTTTATTAGAGTCTCGCGGATCGGTACAGAGACGTCTGTACTTATCTTCGGGAGGCTATGGAACTGTTAGTAAAATTTCACTACTTTGATTCCTTGTCGTGCGAAAATTGTTGACTTCAAAAATTCCAAACTTCTGTATTCTATTCTCTCACACATGGTGAGGACACATACAAGCGGATCTGATGACCAGGCACCCGCGCCCCCTGCTAGAGCCGCGAGAGGCCGGGGCCGGGATAGAGGTCGAGGACATCCACGTGGTGCAGCCAGAGCACCCGCACGAGTTGCTACAAAGGAGCCCCCAGTAGCTCCAGCTGGAGGGCAGACACCTGAGGTACCCGTTTATGCACCAGCCCTCCAGGAGACTCTAGCCCAGTTTCTGAGCATGTTCAGCACCTTAGCTCAGGCTGGATTGATTCCACTTGCTCCTGCCACATCTCAGGCCGGGGGAGGAGCACAGACTCCCGTTGTCGGTACTCTGGAGTAGCTGGTCCAGGTAGACCAGTTTCTAGAGATTGTACCACACAGCTGGAAGCTCCAGCTCAGCCCGTGTTTAGGGCAGCAACTTCTAAGGTGGAGCAGCTCAGACTTGAAAGGTACAAAAATTACCACCCACCTACCTTCAGCGGATTGGCTATAAATGATTCTTAGGGTTTTCTGAATGAGTGTCATCGTATTCTCCATACTATGGGTATAGCGGATACGAGCGGGGTTTCTTTTACTATATTCTAGCTTAGAGGAGCAGCCTATTAGTGGTGGCATGCTTATGAGCTGAGTAGTCTGGATGAGGCAGTTTCACTTAGATGAACTCAGTTCTCGGACATGTTTTTGAGAGAGTATGTCCCCTAGAGCCACAGGGACTCATGGCGCACGGAGTTTTAGCAGCTACACCAGGGATCTATGACTGTGTCAGAGTATGCAGTCTGTTTCAGTGATTTGGCCCGACATGCACCGGCCTTGGTTGTCACAGTTCGAGAGAGGGTTCGACGGTTTATTGAGGGACTCCGCCCCAGTATCCGGATTAGTATGGCCAGAGAGTTAGAGATGGATATTTCTTATCAGTAGGTTGTGAGTATCGCCAGGAGATTAGAGGGCATGCTTGCCCAGGACAGAGAGGAGAGAGAGGCCAAGAGGTCTCGAGAGACTGGTTATTATTCTAGAGCTCGTGTTTTAGCAGCTCGCCATGGTAGGGGTTATGTGATCCGCCCCATTCATTCGGCTCTTCCAGCCGCCAGCGGTGATCCAGCTCCTTCTAGGCCCGAAGAGCCTTATTATGCACCACCAGTATCTAGTGTGCCTCCTGCACGGGGTGTTGCTAGCGGCCAGTCCAGCAAATCTGGCCCGAGCCAGCCACAACATCCACGCCCTCCCAGAGCTTGTTTTGAGTGTGGTGACACTTGCCATATTGTGAGGGATTACCCCAGATTTAGGAGGGGTGTACCTCCACAGACTTCTCAGCCACAGCGTGCTCTACCAGGTCCCCAGGCTATGATTACAGCACCAGCTGCCACCCCACCTGCTCAGCCAGCCCGAGGTGGAGGTCGGGGAGGTAAAGGTCACCCCATAGGGGAAGGCCAGGCCAGATATTATGCCCTTGCTGCTCATATAGAGGCAGTCGCTTCTGATTATGTCATTACAGGTATTGTCCTAGTCTGTCATAGAGATGTGTCGGTATTATTTGACCCAGGCTCTACATATTCTTTTGCTTCCTCTTATTTTGCCTCGTATTTGGGCGTATCAAGAGATTCTTTGAGTTTCCCTATTTATGTGTCTACTCCTGTGGGAGATTCTCTTGTTGTGGACCGCATGTATCGGTCGTGTTTGATTGCTCTTAGTGGTTTTGAGACCAGAGCCTATTTACTATTGCTCAGCATGGTGGACTTTGATATTATTTTGGGCATGGACTGGTTGTCGCCCCATTATTCTATTATTGATAATCACGCTAAGACCCTGACGCTGGCTATGCCAGGTTTATCGCGATTAGAGTGGAGTGGTACCTTAGTATATACTCCCAGCAGAGTTATTTCATTTCTTAAACCTCAACGAATAGTTGAGAAGGGGTGTGACGCGTATCTAGCTTATGTGAGAGATGTCAGTACTGATACCCCTATAGTTGAGTCACTTCCAGTAGTGAGGGACTTTCCAGATGTGTTTTCAGCTGATCTTCCGGGCATGCCGCCCGACAGAGATATTGATTTTGGAATTGATTTGTTGTCGGGCACTCAGCCCATCTTTATTCCTCCATATCGTATGGCTCCTCCTGAATTGAAGGAGTTGAAGGAGCAGTTACATGAGTTGCTTGATAAGGGCTTCATTCGGTCCAGTGTGTCACCTTGGGGTGCCCTGTCTTATTTATGAAGAAGAAGGATGGTTCTATGCGGATATGTATTGATTATTGCCAGTTGAACAAATTCACAGTGAAGAACATGTATCAATTGCCTCATATTGATGACCTATTTGATCAGTTATAGGGTTCTAGAGTGTTTTCCAAGATTGACTTGCGTTCAGGTTATCATCAGTTGAAGATTCGGGAGCCAGATATCTCGAAGACTGCTTTCAGGACTTGGTATGGTCACTATGAGTTTCTTGTTATGTCTTTTGGGCTGACCAATACCCCAACAACTTTTATGCACTTGATGCATAGTGTGTTCTGTCCCTCTATGGACTCCTTTGTCATCGTGTTCATTGATGACATTCTGGTGTACTCCCAGTCTCGATTGTGCTCCAGACTTTGAGAGAAAAGAAATTATATGCAAAATTTTCAAAATGTGAGTTTTGGCTAGACTCGGTGGCATTCTTGGGTCATATAGTATCGAGTGATGGGATCCAGGTGGATCCGAAGAAGATTTAAGCAGTGCAGAGTTGTCCCGGACCATCCTCAGCTACAGAGATCTGGAGTTTTCTTGGTTTGGCCAGGTATTACCGTCGATTTGTACAGGGTTTCCCGTCTATTGTAGCACATATGACCAGGCTGACCCAGAAGGGAGCTCCGTTCAGGTGGACAGAGGAATGTGAGGAGAGCTTTCAGAAGCTCAAGACAGCTTTGACTACATCCCCAATATTGGCATTGCCTACAGGTTCGGGGTTTTATAATATATATTGTGATGCATCGCGGATTGGTCTCGGAGCGGTGTTGATGCAGGACGGTAAGGTGATTGCCTACGCGTCCAGACAACTGAAGGTGCATGAAAAGACCTATCCTATCCACGACCTTGAGTTAGCAGCTATTGTTCATGCAGTATGGTACAAAATAGTGATATCATAGTCCTTAAGTAGCTCCAACCACCTCCGCTGACGCAAGTTAAGATCTTTTTGCTTGAACAGATGCTGCAAACTCCGATAATCGGTGTAAATCTCACAAGGAACATCGTACAAATAATGCCGCCAAATCTTTAACCAAGTGATTGTTACTTTGAGAGGATGCATTAATATCATTATTTGCTGCATTTTAGCTGTCATATATCACTATTATTTTTGAAATTTCGGAAAAATATTATTTTTTGTTTCAGTCAAACTTGATATGAAATTTCAGTAAAATCTTAAATGTTGAACTTGAGAGCATGCCTACCCTTTTATATTGGAAAGTGTTGTATTTGGACTTAGTTGAGAACCTCATCACGCCAATGTGGTGGCCGATGCTTTGAGTCGTTGGGCAGAGAGTTTGGGGAGCTTAGCATATCTACCAGCAGCAGAGAGGCTCATGGTGTTGGATGTTCAGGCCTTAGCTAGCCAGTTTGTAAGATTGGATATTTCTTAGCCAAGTCGAGTATTGGCTTGTGTGGTCTCTCGGTCTTCTCTTTATGATCATTTCGGGGAGCGTCAATATGATGACCCCCATCTGCTTGTCCTTAAGGACATGGTCCAGCACGGTGATGCTAAGGAGGTCACTATTGGAGATGATGGTGCAGTGAGGATGCAGGGGAGGCTATGTGTGCCCAATGTAGATGGAATGCGTGAGTTTATTCTCCAGGAGGCTCACAGTTCGCGGTACTCTGTTCATCCGGGTGCCGCAAAGATGTATCAGAACTTGAGGAAGCATTACTAGTAGAGGAGGATGAAGAAGTACATAGTAGAGTATGTGGCTCGATGTCTAAATTTCCAGCAGGTGAAGTATGAGCATCAACGGCCAGGTGGGTTGCTTCAGAAGTTGGAGATTCTGGAATGGAAATGGGAGCGGATCACTATGGATTTCGTTGTTGGACTCCCACAGACTCAGCGAAGGTTTGATGCAGTTTGGGTGATTGTGGATAAGCTGACTAAGTCGGCTCATTTCATTCCCATGATGACTACCTATTCTTTTGAGCAACTAGCTCGAATCTACATCTGTGATATCGTCAGGCTTCATGGTGTACCGGTATCGATTATCTCTGACCGGGGTACGCAGTTTACATCATGATTTTGGAGAGTCATGCAACAGGAGTTGGGTACTAGAGTGGAGCTGAGCACAACATTTCACCCTCAGACGGACGGACAGTCCGAGCGCACTATTCAGATACTGGAGGATATGCTCTGCGCTTGTGTGATAGATTTTGGGGGTGCTTGGACCAGTTCTTGCCACTTGCGGAGTTTGCTTACAATAACAGTTATCAGTCCAACATTCAGATGGCACCGTATGAGGCTCTGTATGGTAGGCGGTGTCGGTCCTTAGTGGGTTGGTTCGAGCCGGGCGACGCCAGATTATTGGGTACGGACTTGGTTCAGGATGCCTTGAAAAAGGCTAAGGTGATTCAGGATAGACTTCGCACAGCCCAATCCAGACAGAAGAGTTACGCGAACCGAAAGGTTCGCGATGTTGCATTCATGGTTGGAGGGCGGGTCTTGCTCCGGGTTTTGCCTATGAAGGGCGTTATAAGATTTGGAAAGAAGGGCAAGCTGAGCCCAAGGTTTATTGGTCTCTTTGAGGAGTTGCGGCGAATTGGGGAAGTTGCTTATGAGCTTGCCTTACCTCCCAGCCTAGCAGGAGTTCATCCGATATTTCATGTTTTGATACTCCAGAAGTATCACAGCGATCCGTCTCATGTATTGGATTTCAGCTCAGTCCAATTGGATAAGAATCTATCTTATGTTGAGGGGCCAGTGGCTATTTTAGACAGGCAGGTCAGAAAGCTGAGGTCAAAGAACATTGCTTCCGTGAAGGTTCAGTAGAGGGGATAGTCGGTCGAGGAGGCGACTTGGGAGACCGAGCAGGATATGCGCAACCGTTATCCTCATCTTTTCACCACCTCAGGTATGTCTCTATGCTCGTTCGAAGATGAATGATTGTTTTAATAGTGGGAGGATGTAATGACCCGGCTGGTCGTTTTGAGTGTATTAGCCCTGATCCCCTATTTACTATTTCCCCCGTACCCTTTCCTCCTTAAGTGACTTGCCGGGAGGTTTTGTTTTTGGTTTCGGATTGTTTCGGGACACTTAGTCCCTAAAATAGGAGCTTAAGTCTTAGGATTTTTGACCGTAGTCGGAACTGTGTGAAGACGACTCCAGAATGGAGTTCCCTCAGTTTCGTTAGCTCCGTTAGGTGATTTTGGACTTAGGGGTGTGTCCAGATTGTGTTTTGGAGGTCCGTAGCTTATTTAGACTTGAATTGGCGAAAGTCGAATTTTTGAAGTTTTGGACCGGAAGTGAATATTTTGATATCGGGGTTGGATTTCCGATTCCGGAAGTTGGAGTAGGTCCGTAATGTTGATTATGACTTGTGTGTAAAATTTGAGGTCAATCGAACGTGATTTGGTAGGTTTCGGCATCGGTTGTAGAAGTATGAACATTTAAGTTCATTAAGCTTGAATTAGTGTGCGATTCGTGTTTTTGTTGTTGTTTGATGTGTTTAGAGGGCTCGACCAAGTTCGTATGGTATTTTAGGATTGGTTGGTATGTTTGGTTGAGGTCCCGGGGGCCTCGAGTGAATTTCGGACGCCCAACGGATCGATTTTTGGACTTAGGAGGTTGCAGAAGTTTTTTGGTGGTTGAGTTCTGGTTTACTTATCCGCGATCGCGTGGGGTGATCTGCGATCGCGTAGGCTTATCTGGGCAGAGGATGGAATTGTTCTTCGCATTCGCGTACATGGGCATGCGAACGCGTAGTGATGTAAGGTGGTGCTTCGCGAACGCAGAGATAAGGTCGCGTTCGCGTAGGGTTAAGTGGACCAAAGCTGGGCCACGTGCTTTGCTCATCACGAACGCGTGAGGATGTTCGCGATCGCGTGAGTATGGGAGCCAGAGCATTGCATTCACGTGGTGTTTTACGTGATTGCATAGAGTTAATTTCTGGGGCAGCAAAGTTGTTCTTTGCGATCGCGAGGCTATTTCCGCGATCGCGATTAAGGAATCACTGGGCAGTATTAAAGTTTTCAAAAATGGGGGTTTTGCCATTTTATCAAAAACTTGAGTTAGGAGCTCGGATTTTTGACGAGGTATTGAGAGATTTTCAGAGATATTGATTGGGTAACGATTCTTAACTCCTTTATGGTTATATTCCACTAATCTTTGGTTGATTTCATCATTTAATTTCGGATTTTGGGATTGAAATTGGAAAATATTTGGAAGAACTTCTTCAACCAATATTTTGCGTTTTGAAAGGGGATTTGTGGTCGGATTTGAGTAATTTTTATATGGTTAGACTCATGAGTGAATGAGTGTTCGTATTTTGTGACTTTTACCCGATTCCGAGACGTGGGCCCGGGTCGACTTTTTAGGACGGATTTCGGAATTTTTATTAAAATCTTGATTTCTTTAATTGGACTAGTCTATTATAGTTGTATTTATGATATGTAATTATTTTTGGCTAGATTTGGGCCGTTCGGAGTCGAATATTCGTGGAAAGGACATTGTGACCGATTGATTGAGCTTGGTTCGAGGTAAGTGGCTTGCCTCACTTTATGTAGGGGAACTCCCCGTAGGATTTGTACTATTTTTGATATATGAGCGTCGTGTACGTGAGGTGACGAGTACGTACACGGGCTAATTGTGTAAAACCTCAATTTTTCTACTAAGTAATAACCTGACTTCTTTCTTATCTGAGTTTCATCAGCATATGTAGTATCCTGCTAGATTAGAATAGCATGTCTACTTGCCTTAATTGTTTACTTGAACTACATGCAGCATGTTTAGTGAATTTACATGTCTTTTCTTAACTGGTACTTAGGTTGAACTGTAGAATTTCGTGCTGTGACTATTGAATTCTATTATTTAGCTGCATATTTACTTTGGGAAAACGGAACGGTATTCCGGGAGATTCTCCTGTCTTGCATATTTACTTTGGGACTACAGAATGGTATTCCGAGAGATCCCCCTGTACTGCATATTTACTTTGAGACTATGAGACGGTATCTCGGGAGATTTCCCTGTTGTTATTCTCTGTGTACTGAGTTGTTGTCTTCTATGATTTCACTTTTGTTAAATTTCAGTCTTTATTTTACTACGGTATTTCATTTTATCTTGTGTTATTATCTATATACCAGTAGGGTCCTGACCTAACCTCGTCACTACTCGACCGAGGTTAGGCTTGGCACTTACTGGGTACCGATTGTGGTGTACTCATGCTACCCTTCTGTATATGTTTTTCGTGTGCAGATCCAGGTGCTCATTATCAGCCGCACTATCAATGAGTCGGGACAGCTTTGGAGACTTCAAGGTATATCTACCGCGTCCGCAGACCTCAGAGTCCCCTTCTACTCTTTCCCATGTCCATTATCTTCTATATTTTCTTTTGATAGACTCTGATGTATAGAGACACTAGATTTTCCTTCTGTAGTTTGTGATTCATGATGTTTCGGGTTTTGGGAATGCTATGTAGTATACTAAAGAGTTGGTTATTATACATGCCAAGCAGAATAGTATTCAGTTATGGTGTTATTGCTACAGTTAGTTGTTGAATTTATGTTTTTATTTCATTATTTCGCAAAAGTTAGGTTTACCTAGTCACAGAGACTAGGTGCCGTCACAACGTCACATGGAGGGGAAATTGGGTCATGAAATGCGGTACGATCAGAATCGACTTGAGGTCTGTGGATGGATCTAAATGTGAATGTGGGCTCTATATTAGGCCGGATGTGTTCATTTCAGCATAGCACTGTTTTCGGAGGAGTCTTCGGGCCTTGGATGTTATTTTTTTTGTCGGCCTTTCCGTGTAGCCTCTATTGTGCCATGTGGGTTGTGAGACGATTTGATTATTCGCATTGGTATTGAGATCTCGTATAGTTTATGGTGTTATATGAGCAGGATGGCTCTCGAGATGCAGGTCATTTATTGCACTTTAGTTGTGCTTGAGTTTTATAGCTTATGACGCTACCCGTCTCCCCAGGATTTGTATTATGCACTTGGCGTGCTTATGGTTGATATTCGGGCATTTCGTGAGTATAAGCGTTTCTTTTGATTATTATGTGTGGATCGGGGGGCACGCCGCCACGGGTATATGGTGGGATCAGGTGGCACGCCACCACAGAGATGTTGTTTGGGTCGGGTTGCACGCCGCAACGTATATCATGGTCGGATCGGGTTGCACGCTGTAACAGTGTCATGTGTGGGTCGGGTTGTACGCCGCAACTGTGTGTTATTGAGTATAGTTTCCCACATCTATTATTGCGTGTTTTGCTTCTCATTTCCTGATGAAGGTTCATAACATCCTTTCGGTTATTCAATTAGTTACGTGGGTTGAGTAGTTCTTTCCAGAGTTCATTTTTCCTTATGTATCACATGTGAGTTTGTGGATTGTTGGCACATGATGGCATCATATGAGACCTTTGGTAGTGTTTGTGGTGGCTTATTGCCGGAACAACTTATACTGGGTGAGATGAGATTATTGGACATGGGATCAATGCGATCGGATTGTATGAGGCATATTAAAAAAAAATAGTAAATATCGTTATTTGGTTCATAATGGGGTAGTGGTCCTTGTCAGGAGGAGGGACTCAATGATTTGTCAACTCGGATGTTGGTTATGAATTTCTACACATCCTTTCTGTTGTGGCAGTATTGCGAGAGTTGAAACATGACTTATATGCTTCGTGAGGTGCGTGTGGGCATCAGATTTGTGGGATTTCGACTATCATTGTCAGAGGATGTTATTATGGTCATGTGGGTTACACGGTGCATGGTATGAATTGAGTAAAGGTATGCAATCATGTATTGGTGCATCGTATAGTGATAGATACAGTGTTCGTATGTTGGAAACAGACCTAGTAGAGAATTTCAGATGTTGAAATTTGTCTCTAAGGCTTATTTGCCTAAATAAAAGGGAGAATCTTCAGATTTTCTTGAGGTAATGTGCTTAACAGAGTTGTGGTAGCACGGGTAGGTGCACGAGGTGTTAAAAAGTGATTTCAAACAACTCCAGAGCAGTTCTTAGCACGTTCGAGAACGAACGTATGTTTAAGTGGGAGGGAATGAAACGACCCGACCGGCCGTTTTGACCTCTAGCGTGTCGTTCATCAGGTTGAGGCCCTGAGTAGCTTTACTTCAGGTATTATGACTTGTACGCGTAGTCGGAATTTAATTTCGGGAAGTTCGGAGTTGATTTGGAAAGAAAAAAATTCTCATTTCGGAAGCTTTAAGTTGGAAAGATTGACTAAGGTGTGATTTTTGAGTAAACGACCTCGGAATCGGGATTTGAAGGTTCTAACAGGTTCGTATGATGATTTTTGGACTTGGGTGTATGTACGGATCGAGTTTTGATGACCTGGGAGGGGTTTCGACGCCTATTATGGAATTTGGAATTTTGGAATAATTTCATAAATTTGAGTTGAAGTGCATTTCAATGTTATCAGTGTCCGTTTGGGATTCCGAGCCTGGGAATAGCTCTGTATGGTAATTCTGGTATTGGGAGCACTTCCGGATATGGATTTGGAGGTCCGTAGGTTATTTTGAGGTCTTTTGGCGAAAGTTGGAATATGAATGATTTTTGAGAAGTTTGACCGGGAGTGGACTTTTGATATCAGGGTTGGATTCTGATTCCGGAAGTTGGAATAGATCAATAATGCCAATTATGCCTTGTGTGCAAAATTTGAGGTCAATCCGACTTGATTTGATAGGTTTCGGCATCGATTGTAGGCATTTGAAGTTCTAAAGTTCATTAAGTTTGAATTGGAGGGTGATTCGTCATTTTGATATTGTTGGATGTGATTTAAAGGCCCAACTAAGTTTGTAATGTGTTTTGGGACGTGTTGGTATGATTGTTGAGGTCCCGAGGGCCTCGGGTGGATTCCGGATGATTGACGGATCGAGTTTGGACTTGGAAGGAAAGCTAAAGCATCTGTCTTCTAGTGTAACCGCACCTGCGGGGTTTTGGCGGCAAGTGCGGAGCCGCAGAAGCAGCGAAGAGGGTCGCAGAAGCAGTTCTGGCTGAGGAAGACTCGGACCGCAGATGCTTTTGAGTTCCGCAGAAGCAAGACCGCACCTGCGCACGTGGAGCCGCAGAAACGAAGGCGCAAAAGCGCGTATGGGGCCGCAGATGCGGAGTTGAGGGGCCTGAAGGAGGACTGCAAAAGCGGTATTTGGGCCGCACCTGCGGGACCGCAGAAGCAGTCAAGTGACCGCAGATACGAGATGTCACTGGGCAGTGTGCTCTTTTAAGAGCGGGTTTTAGGTCATTTTTATCTCATTTCCTCCATGGGAGCCGGCCTAGGAGCGATTTTGGAGCACTATTTTCACCATCAATCATGAGGTAAGTGATTTCTACTAGTTGTGAGTTAAATACAAGGTTTATACATGGATTTAGACATGAAAATTTGTAGAAATTTGAAATTTTGAAGAAAAACCTAGAAATTAGTATTTTTGGATTTTGACCATGAATTTGGGCATGGAATTGAGAATAAATCATATCTTTGAGTTCGTAATGTTATGGGTAATGTTTATCTTCGAAATTTTTTGAAATCCGGGCACGTAAGCCCGAGGGTGATTTTTATCGACTTTTCGAGCGGAGTTGGAAATTGTTGTGAATTAAATTATTATGAGTGTTAGAGTATATATTTATGGATTTGCACCTTTATTGACTAGTTTTGGAGCATTGGGTGTCTGTTTGAGTTTTTGGAAGGGCTTGGGAGCCGGTTGTGGAATTTCGGAGCGAGGTAAATCTCCTTCGAATCTTGTAAGAGGGAATTAACCCCATAGGTGAATCAAATCATTACGTGCTTCTATTTGTGGGGGCTACGTACGCATGAGGTGACGAGAGTCCGTGCGTAGCTACTATTACGCTTATGTCTGGGTAGTCTAGGACCCATATCATGTTGTACCTGCGATGTTGTACCCTACGTGTTAAATTAATTGTTTAAAACATTTAGAAACTCGATAAAGGAATTGTAAAAACGTTAAACTTCATTTACTTGACCGTTAAATGGGAATTTGAAAATTTTGAAATATTTGCCCCTTAATAAATCTTGAATTGGTTGTTTAATGTGTTTTCTCTTTTGTGGAGTGGGTCAAATGCCTCGGTAGTAGATAGATGCATTTATGGTTCGTGTCGTTCGACCCTCGGCAATGCACAATTTAAATATTATGTTGGATCGGGCCATACGACCTCGGTATGATTTGTGCATGATATATTTCTGGAATTGATAATAATTGACATTGCTTTCATTGGCCTCAGATACAAAAATGTTAAATGACGAAAATAAATTTGAAAATTTCTTATGAACAAAAGAATGTTTTTACTTATTTCCTGATATTGAGCTTATAGCCGTTCTACGTAATCCATGCTTAATTATATCATTGACATTTTATTTATAACCCATAGTAAGTGTCGAAGTCAACCCCTCGTCACTACTTCTTCGAGGTGAGGCAGGATACTTACTAGGTACGCGTTGATTTATGTACTCATACTACACTTGCTGCACATTTTTGTGCATGTGCATATATGTCTAGTGGCCCTGTGGGTTCAGAGGCGCGGTTATTGCGGGAATTTAGGCGAGTTGCATTCCACGTTGTGAGTCCGCAACCAACAGAGTCTTCTTCAGAGTAATTATATTTTTCCTGTCCGAATTTGTATTCCGGACAAATGTTGTATTTTATTTTACATTTCTAGTTGAGGCTCATGTACTTGTGACACCTGATTTTGGGGTGATTTGGGTTGCCCTGTATTGAAATTGTTAATAATATTATTATTTACTCTGTAAATTCCACCTTTTACTATTTAATTGAATAAAATATGATTTCAAAAATATTAAAAATGAGAACCCAATTAAGTATTTATTTTGGCTTGTCTGACAGCGGTGTCCGGCGCCATCACGACCTTCAATGGATTTTGGGTCGTGACACACAATTTCTGTCAAGGTGAAGGAGAAACTGTGTTTGAGGCTTGGGAACAGTTTAAGGAGCTTCTACGAAAATATCCACATAATGGGATGGAGCAATGGATGTAACTCTAGGATTTCTGGGATGGATTAGCTCCTCCATCAAGAAGGGTACTAAATAGTGCAGTGGGAGGCCCCCTTATGAAGAAAACTCAAGAAGAGATTGTCACTCTTTTGAATGAATATCTGAAGATACAGATCAATGGCCTACTGACCAAGGTGAACGAAGAAGGTCAGCAGGTGTGCACCAAGTAGAATCGATTGTTGCAATGCAGACCGAGATAGCAGCTATGGCTAAGGACATCAAAAAGTTAACACTACCCCAGATGCAGAGTCAACCACATGCAGGATGTGATATCTGTGAAATGGGACACCCAACACATGAGTGTCAAACCTCTGCTGCAGAGAAAGAAGTGAATGTAGTGGGAAACTTCAGCAGAGGTAACTACCAAGGAGGTAATAAGTTCAACTCCATGGGACAGAGATATCCAGGTTTCTCAAGGAGCTCTTCAAGTGGTAGTCTAAATTCATGGCAATAACAAAATCCTAGAGCACCAGGGCAAGGACCTCCTGGTTTTTAAAATCAGCAAAAGTAATAGTACCAGCCTCCACTGCTTAACCATTCGAGTCTAGAGGATCTAATGAAGACGTTCATCAATAAATCAGATGAGAAATATGAAGATAGGTGCATTGTTTGAAAAATTTGTGAGAGCCACTTGTAAGGAATTGAAGGAAACAAAAATGAAGTTGCTTGGGAAAAAAAGTATGTATATGTATTAGAAAATAAATCTGATTCCTTGCTAGTGATAGTTCTCATCTTATTTGTGATTAAAGAAATTAGGAGTTGATGTTATTATATTGTGAAGGTTGGGGTTTGGTACAACACAAGTGGTGGGTTTTAAAATGTGAAATTGTATGTATTAAAGTGTTGATTGAGGTGTAGTCACTCTTATCCAAATTGTATCCTACCCATTCTGCAGCCTACATTATAACCAAAATAAAGTCCTACTTGATCTTTGACTGAACAAGCTCAATTAGTAGATATTACACTATGGCCAAGTCTATGGTACGTCTTCTGTGGCACATGAATTTTAATTCTGAGAGTGAGTGAATTCTTTCTAACTTGAGTTTCTATTTAGTTTTGAATTTTATTATGTGTTAAACTACTCTTTATTTTTGATGTGAGGGCACATAATTTGCGAAGAAAATGTAAAGTCTATGGCATCTGTATTAGAGTAAGTAGGAAGGTTTTGAAACATGCGTGGTGCTTTTGAGTCGAGTCTTGAGGCTAGGATATTATGGTATGATGCTTAATCTGTTTTAAATATTCTTGACATGATGGGTTAGGAAAGTTGTTTGATGAAAAGGTCATCTGTATGTGAAGTGTAGTTTGATTGCTCGAGTACGAACAATGATTTAATTGTGGTGTGTTGAAGGGAGGCTATAAACCAGTATTTTAGCCGTATTTTGTACTCTAATTACTGTACTTTACTTGTGTTTGGGTTTAAATGATGGTGATTTGGACTTATTATGTATTTTATGCCCTGCAAGAAATGATTCCGAGTAAAAAAGATAAATTGTAGCTAAATCGAATAAGTTGGAGCTTTGGAGTCTAAGTAAAAATTCAGTAATTTAAACCGGAATTGCGTTCGGGGGTCGATGACCAAGTTTGGATAGCAAAAATTGAAAAAAAAAAATCACTATGAGAAAAAAACACGGCAGCGCCGCGTGGGGCGCCGCATGGTGCGACGCGGCAGTGCATGTGAAGATTCTTGCTGAAAGTAACAGCCCTCTGAAGATTGCCACTGGCGCGGCGCTTGGGACGACGCGAGGCGCGCTGCGCCTATCCATTTTTCTTAGAGTAATTTCTCACTTCAGCTTGTAAAGGGTAGTTCCATTCGGTCTCGCTTCTACGCAGTTTAAATACACCAAAAATATATTTTTAAAAGGACTTTTGACCTACGAAAGATTGAAGAAGCAACTAAAGCAAGAAGACACAAGAAATCATCAAGATTTCAACCAACAGTCAGTGTAACTCGGGAGTTTGTATCGAATCATTAGCATTGATATTTTATATGTCTTTAAACCTTCTTGCGATGAGTTTTTCCGTTGCTATGGAGTAATATTTCTTAGGGTATTGACAGACACTATGTATTGCTAATTTGATTAGGGAGTCGATTCTTGACAATCGCTTGATTTAATTGATGGAGTTTTGAATTGTATTGCGAAGTTATTCATTATTTGATTTAATTGAAAGAGGACATTTGATACTCTAGCTTAAATTCATGATTCAACTAGGTAATCGAAAGAGCTTCTTGAATTGTTAATCGAACTAGAAAATAGGGAAATATTCGTGAGAAGTGACCCATTAGACTAAAACCATTATTATATTCATTCTCGTTGTTCACCGTGCTTCAATTGGATTATTTCTTGAAATTAAAGTTTAATCGAAAGAGGAACCTTAATTGCAAGTTTAATCTAATTATTTGGTGAATTCGTGAGAATCAGCAGTATTATAAAGTGAACTAATTCAAGAATTGGATCCACGGTCAATTATATTCCACCTGTCTAGTCATTTACCTTATTTCTCTAACTTATATTTCTGTGTTGCTCAACTTTTGTCTTCCGTGATCAATTAATAATTGCTTAAATTTCAGTAGTTAATTGTAGTTGATAATCATTCCAATCAAGTGTCAATTTTCTTAGATAGTAATTAACTAAAGATTATTTGAATACTGTTTAAATCCAGTCCATGTGGAGACGATAATTAAACTATACTATCTTTTACTAGCGAGCATAAATTTCGTGTTGTGTTTTGCGCTCGCCAGCACTCTGTATTAGGATATTTTCTATACTCATATATCGAACCCAAAACCTGTTATTAAGGACTAACTTATCATATTATATCTATCTTAGCAGAATTCTTAAGACTAACTTATCATATTATATCTATCTTAGCAGAATTCTTAGTGTTATACTTTTCAAAAATTCTAAGCATATTCATCCACATTTTATTTTGAAAACATTATACTCCTTACGTTTCAAATTTTCAAGTTTAATTGGACATTCTGCTAGAAGGTTGTCTTAGTTTACGAACACGGTCGGTAAAGTAAATTCTAATAAACCGGTTTACCAAAGAACGAAGGGAATTATTATCACGGATAAAATTCCAGTAGACCTGAATTTTAGGTATTTGAAAATGAAAAGTACTTCTTCTGTTGGCAATATCGGCACCGAATTACCATCTTGGGATTGCAATGTATGTTTTGTAAAGTTAGTTCCTGTTAACCTATAATTTAGGAGTAGTACTTTGTTGGGACATATTAGATATTATAGACTTTACAAATAACATCAGTAATATAATTGTCAACTACGTAAAACTCTCGTTTGTTCAAGTATCACTTATCATACCTTATAATATCTATCTATAATTCTATATTTATTTATCTATTTATATCTAGAAATTTTTACCTATCTATAATACATTATAAACTTATTTACTCTCTTAGTGAGGCTATCATTTAATTATATTAGTATATACAATTTATCATTTATATTAAAATTGTGATGACCCAAAATGTCACTTTTAAATTTAATAATTAATTCTGTATTCTAAGACCACGAAAAGTACTATTTATCATTTCTCGACTTGTGTGCGCAGTCCGTATAATTTTCTGAAAAGTTTTTGTGTGAAAAAATGGATTAAAATATGAAATATAACTTTAAAACTCAACTGAGTTGACTTTGATCAATATTTTGAGCAAATAGACTCGGATCGGTATTTTAACAGTTCTGATAGGTCCGTATCGTGATTTGGGACTTGGGCGTATGCCCGAAATCAAATTCTGAGGTCCCTAGCCCGAGATATGGAATTTTGATGAAAAATTAAAAGTTTGAAAGCTTAATGATTTTTAAGAATTTACTAATATTGGATTTATTGACATCGGGTCCGTATTTTGATTTCGGAATATGGTATAGGTCCACTATAATATTTATGAATTTTCTGCAAAATTTGGTGAGAAACGGAGTTGATTTGACGTGATTCGGACATCCAGTTATGAAAATATAAGTTTCAAATTTTTCTTAAAAATTTCATTTGATTTGGTGTCTGATTCGTAATTCTAGGTGTTAAATTGGTTTTTGATCGTGCGAGCAAGTTCGTATGAGGTTTTTGGACTTGGGTGCATATTTGGTTTGGAGCCCCGAGGGCTCGGGTTGGTTTTGGGTGGCTAACAGATCATTTTTGGACTTAGAAAAACAGCAGAAATCTGCTTCTCGTATCCTTCTTCGCGTTCGCGAAGAAGAAACTGGAGACAGACGGAATTGTGCTTCACGTTCGCGACAGAGGGAACGCATTCACGAAGGGTCGAAATGCAAAGTTTCGTGTTCGCGATCGAAGCCTCGCGTTCGCGTTCGCGAATGCCAAGCCAGACAAGCATCGCATTCGGGAAGAATAAAATTGGACAACAGAAATTTGTGCTTCGCGAACGCGAGGTACTGACCGCATTCGGGAAGGGTAAAAATTCGAGAAAACATAACTTAAGTTCTGGAAAATGGGATTCGTCCCTTTTTCAATCATTTTCCATTTTTGAGCTCGGGTAAGACGATTCTTGGGCGATTTTCACGGAAAAATATTTGGATAAGTGTTCATTATCCTATATTGATTATATTTCATGATTTCATACTCATTTATATTTATATCATAAATCCGTAAAATTTTGGGAGAAAAATCAGATTTCTAAAAAATCTTCCAAAAACGAAAATTTAAGATTTGAAGGTTCATTTGACATCGGAATTTGATAATTTTTATATATATTAGACTCGTCTCGGAATGGGTGTTCGGATTTCGTAAGTTTTTCTGAGATTTGAGACGTGGGGCCCACTGCCAATTTTTAAAAGTGAATTTCGAATTTTATCCGGAAAATTAGTAAATTCATATGGAATTAATTCCTATGATTCATATTGAGTATATCAAATTGTTTGTGAATAGATTTGACGCTTTTGAAAATAAATTCAAAAGGAAAAGTTGTGGTCGAGTAATTGATTGAAATTGCAAAGCGAGGTAAGTGTCGTGGTTAACCTTGACTTGAGGGAATAAAACCCTTAAATTATTTGTTATGTGAAATGCATGTGAACTACGTATTGGCGAGGTGACGAGTGTCTATACGTCGTCAAATTAATTGTTTGCATAATTATTTGAAAATCATAAATTGTTCTAAGACACGAATCAGCTACCAGAGAAAACTTGAGGTATAGCTGCACGGCGTCCGCAGTTCTGAAGTCACCTTCTACTTTACTTTAGCTGTGTGTTTGTTTTCAGACAGCTTTATTTTATTCAGACCTTTATTTGTATTATTCTAGAAGCTCGTACACTTGTGACACCAATTCTGTGATGGTATTTAGACTCCGTTATTTTTATGGATTATTCACTACATTTCAGACTTTACTTCCGTATTTATTTCTTTGTTATAAATAAATTTAAAAATTATTTTAAAATGGATTAAATTATTCTAACGTTGGCTTGCCTAACAAGTGAAATGTTAGGCGTCATCACGATCCCAAAAATGAGAATTTCGGATCGTGACAAAAATAATATATTAGACACCAATCTTAACTATTTTAGGCTCTCTCTCACATAGGTGTTGAATGGACTGAAATTCAATTTTATTACGTATACTCTCTGTCGTAAGAATAGCCTTAGGCTCTATATTTAAATTTTTTTTCTCCATCCAAGAATCTGTCGTGAGCTATGAAGTTAAAAAATACAAAAGCTAAAATGAAACAATAGTTTGTTCGGAAATAAAAATTTGTAGTCCTGTGTTTTCTAAAACAAACTTTGCAGCCAACGACATGACAACGTTGGGAGTTGTCTTGTGAATTCGAAGCCCTGGCTTAAGAGTTCATTTACTTAAAATTGATGTGGTTGCAACATTAACTATTAGAAATCGAAAATCGAATTTTGCGAAATTATTATTTATTTGGATTGGGTTTTGTTGTAAATGATTGGGAGTATTCTTTGGAGTTTATATCTCAATTTTGAGAGAATTTGGTGAAGATTCAAGGTGATTTTGGTTGGAATTTCAGATTGAAACTCAAAGAAGAAGATATAAACAAATTGTATATATTTTATATGTTAGGTGTAGAAATGGCATATAAATTATGTACAACTAACATAATTGTATATAAATTGTATGTAAATTATCATTTTTGATCGGATTAAGTTGTAGATAAATTGTAGATTTTGACCGGATTTGTATATATTTTGTAATAAACTTTAGTTACTTTCTGTAAATATGAGAACTTAGATAAACTAGGTAAATAAGTTTAAAATATGGTATATATACGAAAAAATTCCTTATATCTATTTATATTATATTAAAAGCTCTTTTAATAAAATATCGTTTGCCTTTTTTACTCTTTAAATATAAAATTTACATCTGATAAACAATTAATTTATTATTTTTCTACTATTTAGGACGTCAAAGATGACTATAATTTTTGCAATAAAACTATTTCTTATTTGATATAGGTTGGAAGTTTTAGTATAGGATTTTAAAATCATTAAATTTTTACCTTATAATATTTGCTAAAGAAAAAAGGAAAGCCATCGACAGCCCAATCAACAACTAAACCACAAAATCATTTTTTTTTAAATAATGCAAAAGCATCCCAACACCAAACCACAAGAATTTGTACTAAAATTATACTATATAAATAATAAGGTTTTCCAAGCACATCCACCATTCCTTGACATGGTAATAGATCCAACCATCTAATCCAATTGTAATTAAAATTTCACAATTTTTAAAAATTAAAATTACTAAACCATTTAAACTACGATGTTTCATTTGGTTCTATTCAAAGAAGATCTTTTTTATCTTTGTGATAATGATGTATTCTTTTCAAATATGTAGGAAACAAATTTCATAATATTTCTTATTAATTAAAGAAATAGAACATTTACATTTTGTTTGTGAGAAAAAAGAAAGTGTCACATATCAGTTAGATGATCCAGTTTTTGTTTTCTAGAACGAACTTGAGAATATATAGCTTTCAAGAAGAAGAAAAAAACTTAAATATTCAAAGGTTATGTATTAAACTTAAAAGAATACATAATAACTTGTGAAATTGAAGTAATTAAATCTGAGTACTTATGGTGTAGAGTTTCTTCCTCTATTGAATTGCTAAATAGCAACAACAATCATAAAGTTATTAAACTTTTTCCTTTAGTTTTATTTAATCGTATCATAAGATTAGTTATTATAATTTAAAGTGGCAACAAAAACATTGTCTATTTTTAAGATCACGTATGTCGAATTGCTGAACTGGCACTACTTTTTAGCTGAAGACATAAAGTTTTTCTTTACTTTTTCTTATAATCTCAAAAATAGCCCTCACTACCAATAGTCCTAATTGTCTTTCCTTAATTCCTTCTACTGTTTCCTATTCGGGAAAGGGCCAAATATACCTATGTATTGTGAGAAAAGGTTTAAATATATCTTTCATTATACTTTGGGTCCAAATATATCTCTATCGTCATACTATTGGTTCAAGGTGGATATTCAATCATACGTGACACTGATATTTGATGAGATGGGTGCCACGTGGCATGCCACCTTAGCGCCCCTAATCCATATATAAAAGACTAAAATTTGAAATACAATATTATTCATGTAGCGGTAATGGTGGCAATAGTGGTGGAGGGGAAAGAAATTTTAGTGGTAGAAAAAAAATTGAAGAGAAGAGTAAAATGGGTTAGGGACACTGAGGTGGTAAGCCATGTGACATACACCTCGTTAAATGTCAGTGTCACATAAGATTGGATGTCTACTTTGGACAAACTTAACGAAAAAGGTATACTTGAATCAATAGTATAACGATAGGGGTATATATGAACTCAAAGTATAACGATGGATACATTTAAACCTTTTATGATAATACGGAGGTACATTTGGCCCTTTTCCGTTTCCTATTCTATAAATATCAAAATTATTTGAATTATATGTAAATAACCTTAAAATTTAAACCTTCTAGATAATTATAGATAATCGTTAGATATTAATTAAGAAACACTACATGAAAAAGGACTAACATTTTTTCTAATCTCGTATTGATAATTTATTTTTACACCATTTTTATTGGTGTCATTGGAACCTAAAAATTCCACAAAGAGAAATAATAACTCGTATTTATGGCAAAGCACAAAGGTTGACACAATATGAAAGATTCTTTGGTTACGACGCGACTCTTTTACTACGACTTGAACTCTTATTTGGTATGTTATTATTTTTTTTTAAAGTATTTCTATTTTGAAATTTTAATTTCTAAAACTTTATATATATTTCAATAATGATTATCTTTATAATGATGCAAGCCAAGATATTATCCTTAATTTAAAATTCACTTTAATAGACTATCTAAAAATTTAAATGATTGCTGGTGAAACTTTATTTCAGTATGACTCCATTTTTAGTTTATCGATATCTCTAGCCACAGATTTTGAATTTTGAATACCCTATATATACATATTTTTTTGTTCTTTGAATCATTAAATGTTAAATTAGTTGATTATTATTATATAACATTGCATATATTGTCTTAAAATTGCCAAGTAATTTTTTTTCGACACCATACTTGGCTTAACCTCAATGCAAACTAATCAAATTGCATTTAAATTCAAATTCGAATATCATAGAAGTTTATTAGTAGTAGTGATTTTTTAAAAATAACACACAATGTAAATTAAAAAAAAATATTGTAGGATATCCTTATCTTATAATCTATGTATTTGAGTTGAAAAAAATATTTGAAATCGATGAGATCAGCTTCCAAATTTATTATACTCAATAAAGATGAGACAGAAGAAGAAATGTGTTGTCATCTCTTATTTCTGGCTTTTAAATTTTTCATATTTTTTTTCCTATATTTTTTTTCTTTTATCTTATTTTTTATTCTTTCTTTCTTTTGTTACAAAAAAAATAATTTATTTCGCTATAAAAGGATGAGTTTTAATTGAAATTATGTACATAATTACTTTATTTATATTTTAGTCTTTGGTTGAAATTCTTTCATATTTTTCTTTTGGCTTTATCTAATCAACTTAAATAGGTGCTCGCCCAATCACTTAAATTAAAAAATTGAAGGATGTGTAATTTATATATAATCTACATATAATATGTGTATAATCGTGTGTTGTCGGTATATCATCTAGGTATATTAGCTATAAAAAATAAATAATTAATCTGTCCGGATATTTATGTAAATATTCCATAAGATTTTATTTTTTGATTTTATCCATGATATGACTTCTATTATAATAATTATAAAAACTCTCTACTAAAATTAAAAAATATCTTATTTTTTAATTTTAAATTACATTATATTTTAAAATTAATCCCATTTCGAAATAATTTGTTTACATTTTTTTTAAAAAAATCACGTCATACCATTTTGTTTTTTAAATATACTTTTTGTTACACTTCGTTATAGAAACTATCAATTAGAAAACCAATATCTCTCTTGCTGAATTCGAGAATAAAAAAAACTTTCACATAATCTAATGATTCAAAACTAATATTCTTCAACGACACCGGGGGAAACTTAGTCCAGAGAAGAAAATGTCAGTTAGGAAAGAGTAAAAAAAATATTATACCCTTGCAATGTTGGCTTGACTATAGCTAAATGAAGAGGTTTCAACTTATACCCTTCAATTTCCTGAAGGTGCTAAATTAAAATATATGATTGCAATTGTATAGCCAAAGTTTTGTTTTTTGTTTAATGTCCATTTATACAAATTGACTCTTCAAACAAACATTCTTCAAAAAGTTTTTTTTTTCTTTGAATATTGACTGATTTTTGTGATGTTTCTTTCTCCAACATGTAGGTTTACTTTATTATATATGTAAGTAAACTTTTATTCGATTTTTAAACTCTTTTTTTTATCTGCATAAACATAGACGTGTAGCCTATATATTATATTTATTTTAAAAGAAATTCAATTTATTCAAATCTAGCTATAGTGTTTTAAAGAACTATAATTATAGAGTTTTAAATGTGAAATGATTTTATAGTTATATGCAGTTGTTGTTTTTTTCTAGAGGCGAAATAGCATTTAAATAATTAAAAAAGATAATAAAAGTTCCTAATAAGATTGCATATGATCATTAACTTAATTAAGTATGATAACATGATAACAAAAGATAAATTTCTTTTTTATTTTAATTCAAATTTTAAAAACTTTTTCTTTAAATTAAAATTATCTTTTAATTCGAATTCAGTTAGTTACCATATAATATTAGCATTTATTAACCTACCACTTGGCTTAACCACAATGCCAATTATATATGATAACTTTATTCCTTTAATATATATATAGATTTTAAAAACTTTATCTTTAAATTTAAAATTATCTTTTAATTCAAATTCACACACACACACACACACACACACACACACACACACACACACACACATACACACACACACATATATATATATATATATATATATATATATTTGTATTTCAATTTGACTAACATAGTAAAATATAGAATAAAGTTATCATATAAAAGTGATATTTATTAGCTTGCCACTTGGCTTAACCACAATGCCAATTATATATAGTAACTTTATATATATATATATATATATATATATATATATATATATATATATATATATATAGAGAGAGAGAGAGAGAGAGAGAGAGAGAGAGAGAGAGAGAGAGAGAGAGAGAGAGAGAGAGAGAGAGAGAGAGATATTTGTTTCTTTTGTTGCATTGATTCTTTAGTATTCATAAAATTAGCATTTTATAATTTTCTGTGAATTATGCCCACCAGCAGTGAGATAGTTAGTAAGATTAGATTGTTGAATATCTTATTCCTTACTCCTACTAACTTATAACTTTATAAATTGAGATCATTTATTAGGATTTTCAAATGCAAAGAAAGTGTCTTTTTCTGAAGTTGAAATTTATTCCCACTTTTTTTTAAAATAAAAATTCAGTTCATTTCTCTTAACAGTATGATCACGATTTCTATAATAAAAAGGTGAAATTTTTGAATATTTTTTATTTTTATCGGGTAAACCGATAAACGAATCGATAAAGATCGATAACTGATATCTTATGGGTACGATTATAGGTTTAGCATATTTATAAACGATGACCGATATGCCAAACCGATAACATTCACAACCGAACCGAATCGACCGATGCCCACCCCTAGCTTACAGGTTAATATATATTTTAGTCTAATTATTATGTAATTATTATAAAGTCAATTAGGACATAATATGTATTTGAATTAATTCTCAATTAGAATAAAATCTTGCAGTAATTAGCTAATTTATAATTTTAATAGATTCAAGGATATTTTTATCATTGTAATAGAAAAAGTGCTTTTCACCAAAAAGCAAATAAATTTTTACCTCGAACTCTATACTGATGTGAAAAGAGTTCGACATTAATCGTTTAATACAAACACCTCGCATATGGATGTCCCGCAAATTAGAACTTCTAGTTCTAAGGGCAAATCGATCCTATAACAAAGCTAGTTATTCCACAGAATAAACTGCAATTGCACAACTATTTTGCTTGCACAACCACTTCTCTCAAAAAGTTTTGATATTTCATACCAACATAATTAGTGCATGCATTAGCTCATACACTTAATTAAAAGGAAAAGATGGGTTGTAATCTGTTTCCTTTAGCACCTAATGCACAGAGATGGATGATTTTGCAATTTAAAGCCTTGAAATATCACTTGAAACAGGATCGCTAGACTCATACATCAAAGCATGAAGAGATAACCAAAAGACTCAACGAACAATGTTTCAAACAAAATAATACATGAAGAGATAGCCAGAAGACGCAACAAACCATTAATATTCATTGAAGAGCCACAACTGCAGAGACAGCACAGAAACATAGGACGCAGAAAGCAAATACAGCGCTTTGACCAAATAAGCAAACACACACAACAATGACCAGGTCTCTAAACAGAAGAGTACGACACCAGCAAATTACTGCTTTATTTTGCAGCACCAAAAGCATTGGACATCTAGTTTCAAAAACCTATATAACTTGACTATCAAAAACAACATTATTGGTTGACGTAAACGGACACAACTGCACTAGAGACCATATCATAAATAGATCAAAGGGAAAAAGAACCACGCATGCATTAAGTTACTCATCCTCAGTTTCAGACTCGGCACTCTGCAGCCACTCAACAAATGGCTTAACATTCTTCCAGATTGGGGAGAGTTTGTTGCTACTTTTCGATCCCTTCTCATACCACTCCACAATAAGCTCCTCTTCCAGCATATCAACGTCATAAAGTGCTTTCAGAACCAACGCAACCTCCTTTACAGCTTCTGAGCTTGATTTTCCACAAAATGACTCAATAGCATGTAGTAGAGCTAGCTGCGAACCATCTTCCTGTAGAACAGCTGCAAGATAAATTTTTTTCTTGGTCACCTCCTTGGAAAAACCTTTTCCAACTCCACCAAAAAGAGCTTCAAACAATGCATCAACAATGTCTTGATGAGTTCCAGAAATAGAGCCCAAGAAGGACTTCAGCTGAGCCACAGATGAACCCTTATTCAGGTGTTCCTTGATTTCATCAGCAAGACTCTCTTTAGCATCAACAAGCTTCTCCTTGGAATTGCTACGCTTAACACCATTGGTCTGTGCAACAAGCGACTCTTTGGAATTACTAACACCAGTGCCTTGCCCGTTGGCCTTGAGCTTCTCCTCACGTGCTGGTGAGCTTTTGCCAGACTTCTCTTCAGTTGCCGAAAGCATAACCATGCTAGCAGTAACAGCATTCAGCTGCTCCTGAATTCGCTGCTGGGCTGCTGCCATGGAGGTGTCCGTCTGCCATTCAACATCATCATCACTGTCAGCAGGTGGCGCTTCGGTCTGATCAGCTTGGCTACCAGTGGGAGAGTGCTCCTCATCTGACACATTGGCCTTTTTCTTAGATATTTTTGACGAACCATCCTTTGAGGAACCTTTTTTCTTTGCAGCCTCTTTCTTGAGTTTCTTTGCCTCCTCATCTGCTGCTTCCCCTTCTTTGAGGCGTTCTTTTTCAGCCCTCCTCATTGCCTTTTTATCTTTAGATCCCTTCTTCTGCTCAGGAGGGTTCTTGAGAATAAATGTGGTGAGCTTGTCCCTCATGTCAACATCAGAGATAAAGCCACACGCAGCACACTTAAGGGTTAACATCTGTGATTTTGTGATCAAAATCTCAGTTTCAGGATTCCTGCAGCCATAGCATTGAACATATTTCTTGATGAAGTTCTCAAGAAGTCCAGCAAGCTTTGCAGTGTCATGGGCACCATTAACATGAGAGGTACCTGTTTTCTCATCAAATTTAGACTGAGCTCCGAGTTCACAGCCAAAATACTTTGTGGTGTATGATGCTGGCCTGCCCAATGCCTTGGCAATGTCAACCATGTTCACCACATTAGTCTTGATGCCATTTCCACGACCTTCTATCTTTGTAATCATTCTTGGCATCTTGTACCTGTAAAAGGCATCATCCTTGTTTCCGGCACCAATGTTTTGCAAAGCCATTTTAATTTCACAATATTTGCTCTTTTAGCTTTTATCAGAAGTGGTACAAGGAGCCTAAATCGATGAGTATTTCTTGGTCTATAGATGGGGCAGGCTGTATAAAATGATCCTTACGATAGTGCTTGTGTGCTTGTGATGACTCCAGATGCATGCAGCCAACTTTATGAGAGAGTCTAGATGGAGGACAGTACTCTCCAAGCAGCCCAATTGATGACAGAAAGAGAGAAGCTCTTTCAGACATAAAAGAAGTTTCAAGCTTAACACTCTCCACTTTTGCTAACTGCAGATAATGCAGTTAATACCTGAAGAATTCTGAAACACAACAATGAAGAGTTAACTGCATGAATTTCAGGATAATTGAAGCACAAAACTTAATTTTTTGGACCAACATTATCATATATTGAGGAGAAATGCTGTACACCAATACACAGTTCAAACTGCAACATCAAATAACAAATTAAATGAAGCAGAAAAACACCAACAGACAGGTGCTATTTTAATGATGCAAGAATCTTCTCCTTAGTGAGGCAAAGGCCAAAGAACAAATAGCAATACAATACCTCCAATCGTACTTTCATTGACTTTCAATCACAATAAAATTGCATTCAACTTTGATATCCGAAACTATAAAATAGCTATCATCCATCAATGTGTAAAAATTTTATATTAGTTAAAGAAAATCTTTTTTATGTGGTAATCTCCATTCAATTAAGCTTTACTAAGGAGTAACACTAAGGTGTTATATTGATCAATTGATTAAACTAATTGTTGGGCACCCTTGATAGATGGGCTTCCATTCAATTAACCTTTACTAGATATTGAATAGCCCGTATAATTAATTAAACTACAAATTTAGAACAAAAAGACGTTGATATGTGAACTAGGAAAAACAATCTCAAAAACAGTAAAGTTAGATACATTTTGAACAAGTTACAAAAAGTTTCCTCATCCAACACAAAACTAACAAGTTGCTTCCAGTTTCCTGGGTATTATTAATAGAATAAAACACAATGGACTAATAAGCACATACTAAACAACAACAACTATGGTAATTTTAACAAAGAAAACTAAATAACACATTTTGGAGAACTCACAAAAAAAAAGGATGTACATCTGACCATACTGTTGCTATGTAGGTAAATTTCAACAAAATAAAAACTAAATTAAATCCAAATATGAATTCCCAATATTCAATATCTGACCAATTAGATATGTAAGAAAAAACCTAATACAAATAAAAAAACAGAAAACATTCCCTCACCCCCAACATACAATTAATAGCAGCAACCGATCTATGAAAAAAACCGAAAAATCAAAACTGAGTCTAACTTTAAAAGAGCTCTATGGTCAAAACAAAGAAAACCCAGATAACGAAAATTAGATCTAAACACAAAATCAATATATAAAACAAAAACAAAGAATAGCAATCAATAGAAGAAGAAAAAAAAACTGGGATTTCAGAATAAAGTGGATATATACCTTGAATGAAGAAGAGGGAGAAAGGAAGAGAGGTGGCGATGGAGAAGGAAGATTTGGTATTCTCAATTCTGTGGCTGTAACTGTAAGTTGCGTCTACAGATGGAGAAAGAAAAGGAGAGGAGATATATAGGGAGAGAGAAAACCCTACGCCTCAAGGATTAGGTCATTTGGGTAACACTTTCAAATTTTGATTTTTCCTCTCCTTTTATTTATTCTTTTTTCCTGTTATTTTTCTTTACATTTAGTGGTTGTTTGGACATAAGAATGGTAAAATTCTATATAAAAAAAAAAAAAATTAAGTGAAAATGGTATTTGAAAATTAGAGTTGTGTTTAGATATGAATATAATTTTGGATTGTTTTTGAAGTTTTGAGAGTGATCTGAGTGAAAATTTTGAAAAATAGCTTTTTGGAGTTTTTCAAATTTTCGAAAAATTTTAAAATTCATGTTCAAGTGAAAATTATAAATTTTATGGCCAAACACTGATTTCAAAAATAAATTTAAAAAAATCGAAAAAGTAAAAAAAAAAATTGTCCAAACGGGCTCTTAAATGTTTTATTCCTTCTAAAATTTCAAATAATTTCCAATTTTGCTCCGAGATGAGTGGAGTTATTTGTTGTTACCCTCACAAGTTATATGTAATTTATCTTTTGAAATATTGTATCTTTTTTATATGCTTCGTTTTGTCATAAAAAGTCTTATTCTCACACTTGCATGAATCATGATGCACTTTAATTTCTTATGTATTATCAACGAATTTTATTACATTTCTTATTGATGTCGCTCAACATGCCAAGAGTTTCTAACTTCTTTATTACTCCATCATTTACTCATGAAAGTTGGGATTATCTATTTCATTTTTTTTTCTTTTGTTGTTATTCTTGTTTTCTTTTGCATTTTATGATACGTAAATTTTCTTATAGAGAATTTCATGTACTTTTTGTTTTATTTTGCATGACTTCCTTCTTTATATCCTTTTTTTCACCTCCTTCTTTATATTCATAATTTTGATATTACTAATATTTAGCTAGCGTTTGGCCATAAATTCCCAAATTTGTTTTGAAAAATCTATTTTTGGTGAAGTTTGGCTTGAAGATGAAAATGTGTTTGGACATACGTTTTCAAAACATATTTTCTAATTTTATTTTGGAAAAATATGTGTATTATTAGGGATTTGGCCCAAAACCAACTATTGAGCTGGTTTTGGGATTTGGGATTTTGCCAAAATATAAGGAAAATCTATGGCCAAATATGTGTTTGACAAATAAAACCCAAATTTATTTTGGCAAAATCTATGGCCAAACGGGTCCTTAGAAACGACAGTTGGGTGCACGAACCGGGGACGAATAGGGGTACTTTGGTAATTATGAGTTTATTTAGGGATAAATTGTTAATTAAGTCAACACGCATTTTTAGGAAAACACGCGTACTACATTGTGTAAACACGTGTACTGCAATTTTACTGTGTAAAAGTTCTACTCTCCCACCTACCTTACATGACTCCTTTAGTTTTTCTCCAATTTCTTCTCATCGGCGTATATTGCAGTCTAGAAATTTCTATTGCCAATGATTTTTATTCGATTATGCACAAATTTTTCCAATAGTGGTTCAACTGACTGGATTCTCTAAGATGTCTCGACGTTTAGTTATCTGAGAGAGGCGCAGTTCCATGTTGTTTTTAGAGATTTAGCTCTGTCAATTCATCTTCCATTGATGTTTGTCGTTTTAAAGTTACCAGATTTTCTTATAACTATTCTAGAAATTCCTGTGGCTTTGACTCTCATTTTAACCGATTCTACGCATGCACATGGAGAAGATGGGCAAGAGAGAAAGTAAGTCTCCATCTTGAACAACTATTTTACTCTTTCTCTTACCCATATTATGCATTTATTTTGTTTGCTCCTCCTTTTGGCCTTGGATTTTGGTTTCATTTCAAAATTTCTATATTTTGGTTAGGTTTTTCTGGTTATTCTTCATTTTACTTAGTTTTTATCTGTTATTTCTTGATGGGCATTTAAACATATGATTCTATTTTTTTTAATATTGATCTACAATCGTCATATTGCCTCTCGAATTCTCCTTGTTACTAATATTTAGAAACGACAGTTGGAGGTGGACGAACAAATGGGATTTTGAGGTGGACGAACAGGGGGGAAAATGTGATTTCAAGTTCTTTTTTTTTGGGCATTTGCAACTAAAATTACTTCTATGTAATACATGTATGTATACGTTTGGCTCTACATGTATGTATACATTTTTCTCTCCTTATCGATAGAGTCTAGAATCCACTCCAGAGATCACTCCAGAGATCTACTCTCTCTGCATTTTGTTTCCTTTGCTGCTCCGCTTCTGGCCATCGCTATGGGTCATCTTTTTCAGATTTCTCTAAGTCGAGTTTGTCTATCGTGTTTTTGTATTTTTGAATTGCGGTAAGTTTTTTTTTCTTTTATTCTTTATTTACCGCACACTGCCTATTTCTCATTATTGGTTGGAATATATGCATTTGTATACCTCTTTGTGTCTTTTTTGTTTACTTGACTTTCTTCAATTGGTTAAGAGAATATATTTCTTAATGCATGTCGATTCTTATTTTATTTTTCCATGTTTCCTGCTTGTGTTACTTTTTGGGTTTCTAATATTCTTTATGCATGTCTTTTACAGATTGATTTTCGGAGTTTTCTGTAACGACTTGACCGGTCGTTTCGAGCAATTGCACTTCACTCGGTAGTTTGAGGGTATGAGTGGTTCCGTATAATGTGTTATAACTTGTGTGAATCGTCAATTTTAGTTTTCAGATTATTCACAATCGATTTGGAAGAATAAATTTCATTAGTGAAGCTTTAAGTTGGAAGAGGTGATTATGTTTGACTTTTGTGAATTTGACCCCGGAACGAAGTTTGGATGGTTCTGTTAGGTCCGGATGGTGATTTTGGATTCGGACGTATGCCCGAATTTGCATTTGGATATATATAGAAGGATCACTAATTGTCAAAATTGGAAAGTTGAAGGATTGAAAAGTTCATAAGTTTGACCGAAAGTTGACTTTGTGGATATCGGATTCGGATTGTAGTTTTGGAAATTGAAATAGCTTCGTTATATCATTTGGGACTTGTGCGCAAAATTTGAGTTCATTCCGAGTTGATTGGATATGTTTCGGTGCGAGTTTTGGAATTTGAAAGTTCTAAGTTCATTACTTTTGATTTGTGGCGCGATTCATCATTTCGATGTTGTTATGCGTGATTTGAGGCCTCGGCTAGGTCCGTGTTATGTTATGGGACTTGTTGGTATATTTGGACGGGATCCCGAGGGGCTCGAGGTGAGTTTCGGATGAGGTTCAGACCATTTCGTCGCATGTATCATTTGGCTAAGGCCGTTGGTTCTAGTGTGGCCGCATCTGCAGACAATTGGTCGCAGTTGCAGGGTCTTCTTCGCAGAAACGAAAAGGGATAGATGGGCGTGAGGGTTGCAGGTGCAGGTGCATGGGCGCATATGCGTGACCGCTGATGCGGTTCAGTATGCGTAGAAGCGCAATCGCAGAAGCGGGTAGAAGATCGCAGAAGCGATGGCTGCTGCTCCAGGATTCTTCGCAAAAGCAAAATATTTACCGCAGAAAGGGGGGTTGCAGATGCGACGATTTGATCGCAAATGCGATGAAGCTACGATTTGATCGCAAATGCGATGAAGCTAGGCAGATTATATTTCGAGACTTGGTCGTTTTCTTTTCATATTTTTGGGATTTTAGAGCTCGGTTTGTGCGACCTTGGGGAGAAGTTTCACCATGTGGATTCGGGTAAGTGTTATCTACTCATTTTTTATTATATTTCATGAATCTATTCTCGTTTTTGGCATTTGGATTATGAATTTTAAAGAGAAATTGGGGGGTTTAGCCTAAAATTTCATAGAGTGAGTTTTTGAGTTTTGAACATCGATTTGGAGTCGGAATTGGGTAAAACTAGTATGGTTGGACTTGTAATTGAATGGGTTGTCGAATTTTATAAGTTTTGTCGAGTTCCGAGGTGCGGGCCCGGGTTGGACTTTTGGGTTGATTTTAAACTTTTGACTAAAGATTCGACTTTTATCGATTGAGTCTGTTTCTTTTGGCATTATTTGATGTATCTGAGTTGCTTTTGGCTAGTTTCGAGCTGTTCGGAGGTCAGTACGCGTGGGATGGCATTTTTGGAGCATCGCTTGGCTTGCTCGGTATTTGATTTGGCTTGTCCGAGGTAAGTAACACTTCTAAACTTGGAGCTGAGGGTATGAATCCTGATTATACGTGCTATGTAATTTGTTTAGAGGTGACGCACATGCTAGGTGACATGCGTGTGGGCGTGCACCGTAGAAATTGAGACTCAATCGATTCCGTATAGTTGTGTAGTCAATTAACTTATATTTTTCCATGCATTTTTCATGTGTTAGAGAAACTGAGCTTTGACTCATGTTAGAAATCATTCTTAGGCAATTGTTGGTATTATTGGGACCCACTGAGGTCATTTCTATTATCGAATTAACAACAACAACAACAACAACCCAGTATAATCCCACTAGTGGGGTCTAGGGAGGGTAGTGTGTACGCAGACCTTACCCCTACCCTGGGGTAGGGAGGCTGTTTCCGATAGACCCTCCCTCGGCTCCCTCCCTCCAAGAACTCCCCACCTTGCTCTTGGGGTGACTCGAACTCACAACCTCTTGGATGGAAGTGGAGGGTGCTTACCACTAGAGCAACCCACTCTTGTCTAACAAGAGTTATTTAAATCTTGAGACCAAAAAGCTAGAGTACTGGCAAATACCTGGAACTTTGTTGTTATTTATTGATACATCATATCATTATTTTGGGCTAGTTTCATGACATTGTGAGCCCGAGAGACTGGAGAGATTGATGAATGAGTGAGGTCGAGGGCCTGATTGTGAGGTTATTGATACTATGGCACGTGAGTTATTCGTGCAACACGTGAGTTGTCCGTGCGAATCCAGATATTGATACTATGGCACGCGAGTTGTCCGTGCAGCACATGAGTTGTCCGTGCGGATTCATGCCATGATTGGCTCATTATAGCACTTAAGATGAAGGAGCCCCTTCGGAGTCTGCACACCCACAATGAGCTCAGGTACCTATTAAGTGCAAGTACGAGTGCCGAGTGATTGGGAGGACTGAGTGGATTGATACTCCTAGAGTATGCATATGGTTATTCACTATGTTGTACTACATTCGACATGCACACTTGACATACATGCATAAAGATGCATTTTTCCTCATGTTATACGGTATCACGTCATTCGTGACTTCTCATACACATTGACATGTAGGGATGGAGATGTACCTTTTCCTCATGCCATCTAATAATGAAACATTTACGTGTTGAAAAGTTTTGGAAAGAAATTCACGATTTTACAAACTTACTCAAATTTGGTGCTTTCGGTAAAAAGATATGGATTTTCAGTGTTAAACTTGAAAAACATGCCTATTTTCCGGAACTGTGAATGAGTTGAACATTATATCTGTAACGACCCGGCCAATCGTTTTGAGAATTAGAGCCTCGATCCCCTAATATCTGCTTTTCCCATATTTGTTTCTACTTTTGGGACTTGCCGAAGTGATTGGTTATGGAATTCAGAGAGTTTTGGGACACTTAGTCTATAGTTATGAGTTTAAGCCTTAGAGTTTGGACCGTAGTCGGAACTGTGAAGATGGATCCGGAATGGAATTTCGTTGACTTAGTTAGCTCCGTTGAGTGATTTTGGGGTTAGGAGCGCGTCCGGAATGTGTTTTGGAGGTCTATAGTAGATTTAGGCTTGAATTGGCGAAAGTTAGTTTTTCGGCGATTTCGGCCGATAGTGGAAATTTTGATATCGACCTTGAAATGGAATTTCGAAAGTGGATGTAGGTTCGTAGTGTCAATTGTGACCTGTGTGTAAATTTTGAGGTCATTCGGACTAGATTTGATGTGGTTCGGCGTCGTTTGTAGCATTTGAAAAATTTTAAATTCTTAGGCTTGAATCCGTGCTTAATTCATGATTTTGGTGTTGTTCGACGTGGTTTGAAGGCTCGACTAAGTTCATATGGTATTTTAGGATTGGTTGGTATGTTTGATTGAGGTCCCGAAGGCCTCGGGTGTGTTTCGGATGCTTAACGGGAAAAAATTTGGACTTAGGAAAATCTGGTGCATTGCTGGTTCTGGTGTTTCGCACCTGCGGAGGGGAGTACGCAGGTGCGCTTGAGTGTTCGCAGATGCGAAAATGGACAGGGCATGCTGGGCTCGCAGGTGCGGCTGGTCGTCCGCAGAAGTGGAGCCGCAGATGCAGCCCAGGGGTCGCAGATGCGGACCCATCCCAATAAGTGACTTCCGTACCTGCGTTGATTGTTCCGCAGGTGCGAGACCGCAGATGCGGCCCCATGAGAGCAGATACGAAAATCGCTGGGCAGAAAAGGGAATTTCGAGGGTTTGAAATTTCATAACACAAAATTCGATTTGGAGCTCGGTGGGAGACGATTTCTCGAGGGATTTTGAAGGAGAACTATTGGGTACCGAATTCTAACTCTACTTTGATCATAATACAATAATCTATTGTTGTTTTCCTAGTCTAATTAAGGAATTTGAGGGTAAAAGTTTGGAAATCGGGGAAAAGGTTCCCCAATTGAAAATCTGAGATTTGAATGGGAATTTGACGTCAGATTTAGATGATTTTTGTTCGAATGAACTCGTGAGTGAATGAGTGTTCATAATTTATAATTTTTACCCGATTACGAGACGCGGGCCCGGGGAGACTTTTTGGACGTTTTTCCTAAATTCACGTTTTAGTTTCGAATTAATTAGTTAAATTAGTTACTTGTAGTTATATTTACATTATGCAATTACTTTGAATAGATTCGGGCCATTTGGAGTCGGATACTCGTGGCAAGAACGTGATATCGAGTTGATTTGAGCGGTTCGAGATAAGTGGCTTGCCTACCCTTGTATTGGGGACTTTCCTATTAGGATATTTCGATATTATTTGGTGTGTGAGCGTCGTGTACGTGAGGTGACGAGTGCGTACATGGGCTGTTATTGCAAAAATCCCGTTTATCCCCTTTAAATCATAAATTATTTCTCCTATTAAATTGCACTAATATGCTTAATTGTTTAGTTTAGACTAGAAAAGCATGCTTACGTGTTTTAAATACCTATTTGACATTTTGTGCGCCATATCTAATTAAATCCCTATTTTTCCTTATCTGTGTTCAGTATAAACTGTATAACTCGATGTCTTACCTGCCATTTCATCTTGCGTTGTATATTTAAATTGGGACTACGGACGTATTCCGGGAGATTCCCCTGTCTTGTATATTTACTTTGGGACTACGGACATATTCCGGGAGATCCCCCAGCACTGCATATTTACTTTGGGACTACAGGCGTATTCCAGGAGATCCCCCAACAATGCATATTTACTTTGGGACTACGGACGTATTTCGGGAGATCCCCCAGCACTGCATATTTACTTTGGAACTACGGACGTATTCCGGGAGATCCCCCTGTACTGCATATTCATTCGAAACTATGGGAGATTTTCCACCGTGTTTACCTTGTTATGAGCCGAGGGATCCCTTAACTGTTAAATTTTTTTTTTGAGAATCTCTTTAACTGTGTTGCCATAAATTTTACTTATATCTTTTACTGTTTAATTTATTATATTTACTCCGGTAGGGCCTTGACCTGACCTCGTCACTACTCGACCGAGGTTAGGCGTGACACTTACTGGGTACCATTGTGGTGTACTCATGCCCTTTCCTGCACATATTTTCGTGTGCAGATCCAGGTGCGAGCTATCAGCCTCGAGGTTAGTGCGTGCTGCTGATTCTAGGAGACTTCAAGGTACTTCTGCTTGCGTCCGCAGATCTTCGGAGTCCCTTTATACTCCCTCGCCTATAGACTTTCTTTATTATCTTCAGACTTTTGTATAGAGCTACATAGATTATAGCAGCTTGTGACTTAGTGATATTCTGGGTCTTGGGAAACTATTTTGTATATGTCGAGTGGTACTACTCTTGGCTATTCATAATATGCTGTGTTATCTTAAAAATGTTGTGTTTTCTTTATATTTTTTGTAATATTAGGCTTACCTAGTCGTAAAGACTAGGTGCCATCACGACAACTTACGGAGGGTTAGTTTGGGTCGTGACAATATCTCCGAGCTATTTCATGTACCACTTTTATTATATTGTTATGAGTTGTTTGTTGGCTATTGGTGTTGGATTCTTACTCTTGTCCCAACTCGTCACTACTTTCAACCTAAGGTTAGATTTGTTACTTATTGAATACATGGGGTCGGTTGTACTCGTACTGCATTTCTGCACCTTGCGTGCAGATGTTGGATGCCAATGTAGCTGCGTACTGCGGGAGTTGGATCTGAAGATGTACCTGCATTCCAGTCATAACTGCCTCTTGATCTTGGTAGCTTTAGTATTTCAGATCTGTTTATGTATATTTCAAACAGATGATGTAATTTATTTTAAACCATCTTTGTAAACTCTATATCTTAGAAGCTCATGATTTGTACTACCAGTTCTTGAGAAATTCTTGTATAAAAACAGTTGTGTTATCATTTCTTTTCTTAATAAATCTCATTAAATTCGATAGTTGTTAATTGGCTTACCTAACGAGTTGGGTTAGGTGTCATCACGACTAGTTGGATTTAGTGCACTTCCAATAGTCCTTGAACTTTTCTGGGTGGGCATGATTAGCTCTTTTTCAGGTTAACAACTTATGTTATTTTACTTTTGGTAAGTTTGATGCAATTCAATTTCTGTAATAACCTGAAGTATCAAAATTGTTGTTGCGAGATTGGGTCTATTCATTTGCTCTATATTTGACTTTTAAATTGTTCTTCCCCGACTTTACTACTTTTATAAAAATTTCTTTCTTGACGATATCTGTATATATGAAAACTTTTACTTTCATAATGTTCTCTATCTGTACATGTTGTATTTTATGATCAGTGACAGCTTCCATCAATATGACTTTTTGCTTTCCTTTACTTTGTTTTTCTAGTTATTTGATATTTTCGTTGTTTACTTAACATGATGGATTTAAACTACAACTACTGATGCAACTAAGGCGCTCGATGTTATGCCTGCCACAACTGAACAATTTAACAATTTGATTGGTCAGTGAAATTGTAAAACAAGTGAAAATGATACATCCCTTGAAAAGGATACAGACTTTAATGTCATATCGGATCTGGCAATAACCAAGAAATAAGAAATTCATGACGGTTCCATTTAGTTAAATACAATAGTAGATGAAGAAGGTGCATAAGCTTCAGTTTTACTTTTTTGTTGTAAGATTCTTATCTCCTAAAGAATTCTTCCCAAATATTTGATTCTAAGTTTTCGATTTCTTTTGAGGGAAACATAGTCAATTTCTGGTTATGTGGTTGTTTTTTTGCGTAATACTTTTGAAGTAGAGCTTTTTGTTTAAATTCATAGAAAATATGTGTGGTTATACAAGTAATTAAGTCTAAGATAAATAGTTGGTTAGAGTATATTTGTATCTGTCCCTTCTATATCATGTGCGTGATTCCTGTGGATTTGATAAATGGTTGTTAACTCTTCATGTTTGAAGAAAAGTTCAACCTATTTGTGTTAAGCACTAATAAAATTAATTAGAAAGAATTAATTTTATAGTGTTAAGTATAAGAATGATTCTTACCTTTTCCATGTTAACAATTTTCATATACCAACAAGGCTTGGAAGCATTAAAGTGCATCAACCCCATGTTTGAGTTTCTCTTTTCAGCAACGAAGCAGTAAGTTACAGGAGGAACAAAAGCGTAGCTTGGAGAGAAACACATAATTCCAATCATACATGTTCATATTTGTTTGGTTAAATGCACACATTTAGATTAATTGGGTTTGACTTTGATAAATAAAAAACTGAGATTGATGAAATACTTGGCATATATATAAGTGAGGGCAGGGTGTACGAACACTACATTAAATTATTGTACACATAGTAATCGAGATTGTACTGTGGATTTGGACCTTTGTCATTGGCGATTGAATTTATTTATCCTCGGGGGTGGACAAGCGATTCTAATTTTTGCAATCATATATTTCTCTTCCTTGGACGACACATGTCTACTTATTTGGGATATCTGGCCTGCACTTCTCTTCTATTTCCCGATCTCTTTCTTTCTTCTTACTCTGTGGTTTCTGTTTCTGTTACTTTTCTCTCTGAAAAAGAGTTGCTACATGCTGTTTTTGAAAAATTGGTCGGCACACACGTGTGTATCGCACCTCCAAAATTCAGGACGACTCCTATGAGCACTGCTTCGGTTTTCACAGTCTTGCAGTATTGCTATTGATAAATTCTTTTGAATATAAATTTTAGCTAATTTCTATTACATGTTAGTAATCATACCTGATTTACACGTGCATTGTCTCTTTGATGTATTTTGTCTTTGTTACCAAAACTTCAAGGTATCAGAAGTGACTGTAATTTTGAAATGGAGCTTGCAGCCATGGTATTTGATGATATGTCTAAGTCATCTTATCGGGAGTATACTGTTGTGTCCACCTCCTATTTTGGATGCAGACAGTGAAATCTCTAGGAGCAACTGAGCAAGAAATCTTCCAGAAAAAAGTCAATTTATCTTAATTTGATCACTGTGGGGCTACTATTCAAGACTTAAGGTCACCATTTGGTTGTTACCGCCGTCCACACACTAAAGATGCAAGGTATGATTTTAAGTTACATGTTATTGATATATTCTTTTTTTTGCTTTATTTGGTAGGCTGTTCTACCTTTTTTTTTTTTTTTTTTTTTTGAAATTGCAGAATAGTAAGAGTGCACGAATCATCTGGTGTGGCTTTGTCCACTACCGTCTACCGTTATTCAGTGATTCATTTGCGTTAAGCTTCTTCCAGATTAAGTGTTAATGGAGAATGTGGGTCCATCAAATTTCTTTTTCAAGTTTGTTTAATTGGAAGGTTTCTTCCATACCATCATATTTAACTCTTGGTTTATATTTATGTACAGTGAATGTACTTCTGCATAGGGTGGTAATAGCATAAAGAGAAGCTTAGCTAACATAGCTGGGTGACCATATGCGATATAAAGTCTCTTGGCCTTGTACATTCTGTAAATTGCCTTTTCACGTTTCCTATGTGTTATTTCGAGCTTAAACTTTTTCTCATGCTCATATCTCAAGGATGTACTTGAGGTTCCTTAGAATAGTTTTCAGGATTTTATCTTTTGCTGACTCATGAGTATAACAATGATTGCTTTTAACAAATTCTGGCAACATTTATAATAGTGACTTTTTGGTGTTTACAGAGCATTTTTTCTTTGATGTAGTTGGAAATCAAAAAAGTTATATATGTTTGTAAAGTAGACAAAGAAAAATTGTCATTTTTTAGCTTTCTTCAGTTGGAGCAGCCTATGGAGCAACTCTGCCATTTGATGTGTGAAAGAAAGGAGAAAACAGTAAATCACATACTTCTTCACTGTGAGATGGCTAAGAGATCTAGAACATGGTGACATCATTTGGAATGACACTACTCCTAAAGTGATTTTCTCTACTTTAAAGGGAGTAATGTAATTATCCAATTACCTTTTCCTCTTTCATTTGATATTTGGAAGTTCTAATATCTAGAGTGTGCCTCAATTCTTATGAAATTTTAAATACCTTTGTAGGTCATGGCTTATTTGATTTTAAATCCTATGGCAGGAAAGTTGACGTTCAATGCTGATGGAGCATGAAAGCAACTCTATAGGTGGCTTTGGTGCACTGTCTGAAAAAAGCTTAAGCTTTTGTCAAAGAAAGAATTAAGGGAAACAGAAGTTGATAGCTTATAATCCCTTGGATATATAGTTTAACTTTGTAAATCTTTTGGTTTGCTGAATTCCTTGAATGAGTAGTGGAACTTTAATAGTGTTTAATAAGTACAGTTCACAAGAGCAAATTAGTGTTGTTCAACAACTATACTCTAAAATTTGTTGTGATTTTAAGCTTGTGTAGCTTAAAGAAGGTGAATGAGAAATGGAGGGAAAATAAAATATTTGAGTTTTCCTTGGGAAAGGGACATTGTCCCATATCGGAGGAAGAAAACGCTTTTGATGGGTATATATATAATTGCTCTTCTTCTAGCTCTTAAAGAGTTAAGAAAAAGACAAGACTCGCGCCGCCATCGTCGCTCGCTCGGCTCGGCTTCGGTTTCGGATTTGGTCAAAGATTGATTGATTAATCTTTTTGGACAAAATTCCTTTCAATTATTTAATTAAATAATTAACGAAAAATTCAATCTGAACTAACCCATGACCCGCGACCCGGTTCGGTCAGACCCGTTTTCTTTCCCGGATTATTTTAAATATATTTTTCTCGCAATACTTCAAACACCCCTTTTCCAAACAGCCATGGCTGTTTCTGAAAGGTTACAAACCTTTTCAGAAATAATGTCAGCAACTCTATAAATAGAGTTTGAATCCTAGAATCTTTCCTTACGAAATTTTCTGAGCTTCTTCTTCTTCTTCTTCTGCACAATATTTTCCAGTGTGTTTTACGATCATTGAGTAGTTGGCAGTTCATCAGAGTTTTTGGTACCAATACACTGGTGAGTTAAATCGTTCTATCCTGGGAGGATATATTCCAGCACTTCGGGTACTTGAGGGGAATAATTTCCTTAAGGACACATTGTGTATTCAGTGGGCTCGATTTATTCCTATACTGTTTTTTGTTTTCCAGAATCTATTTCGTTAAACAAGTATTACTAACTTTCTGTTTTGTTTTTTCAGAAAGTTTAATTGTTTATTACAGCAATACAGAATTATAACAAAATTCTCTTCTTATACAAATATGATGTTGTGAACATTCGTGTCTACTGCATTCAAACTTTTGCTCTTACTTTGCCAGCAACATTTCGAGACTTCAAATTTCTCCATATTATTTGTTCCTGATTCTGCTGTTCTCTCAAGTTTTTCTCAAAGTGTTCCTAAAACGTTGAATATGCACAGGATGTTGAGCCCGTGCTAAACAATTCTAGTTTGCTACTAAGCTCAAGTTTTTTCCTTTCGATGAAATTGTAAAGTTAAGTTTGGGCTAACATAACTCAGATTTTTCATGTGTTTTACCCATTTATATTATATTTGGATTTTACTATCTATTTTTATTATGAAAATAATTTTCTGCACCATTTCGAATCCGGACTCTGTTAAAAGTCTCTCTGCTAAGTATTGAATAATGTTACTTACCAAATCTAAGTAATTAACTAATAAGCTCCAAGTCATACAAGTGGATTTACAATTACAAGATACTTAAAACTAAGCCGACCAAATTCATTATCATCGCTAGGAAAAAAAAATATAACTCATTAGATCTTCAATAAAACACAAGTTATGCAATTTACTGCCTTCATGTTCAAAAGTTTCAAAACTATCAAATTTTAGGAACCACCCACTAAATCTTAAAATGTACGTGGAAAGAAAATACATTTTTATATTTGAGAAAAAAGTCAAAATGGCTCGTATACTATTCAAATTGAGCAATTTTGTCATCTATTACACTTTTAATCTCATCATACCTCCATCGTTAAGAAATGGTTCCCTTCTCACGAACGATGGAGTTTTTTAATGGATCCAAAATGGAGGGTAAACTAGATCATTTTGTATATCATATACATTAAACCTTTCTATAGCAACATCTCTATATAACAACACTTCACTATAAAAGTCAAGCTTTTTCAGAACTAATTTTCATGTTATGTTATAATATATATTCTATATAACGGCACTTCGCTATAACATCCAAAAATATTCGGAACAAATGAGGATGTTATAGAGAGGTTTGACTGTATATAATTTTGACTATTTTCCTATGTTTAAATAAAATTAACTATTTATAACTACTTTGACGTTTCTTTCATTATTCCAGAAATACATAAATCAAGTCAACTTGTGAAAATTGGTGCCTCGGCAAGATGTAAAATGGTACAACCGAAATTCTCGATTTTTTAAGCTAATAGTATGAAATTTGAAGATTTCAACATGCTCATCTTTATTAATAGAAGAACTACACGTTGAAAAGAAAAAATTTCTACACTATCAAGATAAAGTTAAACTAACTGTTTGAGAGGATCTAAATAATTTCTTATTGTAAAACATAATCGCAACTTAAGCAAATTAAACAAAGACATTGTGATGGGGTATAAAATGCCAAAAACATACTAAGAGCCCCTTTTAAAAACTTAATGACTAAAATATTCTCTTTTATTGAAAATGATAAAATATGCTCCTTTTAAAGATTTTATTACCTGAATGCCTCTACCTTGTTTTGCCCGAGCTCCACCAAAGCCCTCCCTTTTTTTTTTGTTTTCCTTATCTTTTTTTGTTTATTCACTTTTTGGTCCCTTTTCCTTTCTTTTATCTTTTTTTCTATTTTGTTGTTATTTTTTCACTTTATTTCTTCTTTCTAATAAAATATTGCACTCCTTTTTAATTTTTTGTTTTTTTTTTGTTTTTTCTAGTAACAATCACTCACTCTTTTTCACTTTATTTTTTTCTTGTTTCAATTTATTATGATTTGTTGTTGTATTTATTTTATTTTTTAATTTTGTCCTTTTCAGTAAAATATCTTCGTCCAAAATATTTGTCATTTTTTTTGTTTTTACCTTTTTGTAATAAATTCTGCTCTCATTTTAGTTTTTTTTTTTAATTTTTCTTTTTCTTTTTTGTAGTTACTTTTTATTTTAAATTTTTTGGCTCTTTTCAGTAACAATCCCTCGCTCTTCTTCACTTTATTTTTTTTATCTTATTCTTTATTGAATTTTATTCTTTAAGTAAAATCTCTTCGTCAGAAATATATCTCATTATTTTCCCTTATTATATTATTTTTCATCTTAGTTTTTCAGTTATTTTTTCAGTAAAATTCCTCCGTCAAAATTTTTATCACTGTATTCCAGTTTTATTTTGCTTTTGTGCTTTCTAGATAAATAACCGAGTTCCAAAATTAGTATTGGGACACTTTCTATACAATCATTAATCGATTATAATTATCAAGAGTTACCATGTCACTCATTTTAGTTTTATTTTTGAATTTTTAAATTTATATTTGTAGATATTTTTTTAATTTGTGAGAAAATTTAGGTTTTTTTATAATAAAAAAGTTGCCAATATTTTTAACTTTTTTTTGTTCGTTATAATTAAATCGGCGAATAATTTGATATACTACACTAATCATGGTATACCAATATGTAGTATATCAAGAATATGAGATATCATGATTCAATAGTAATTATGGTATACCAATGTGTAGTAAACCAAGATTGATGAGTATACCATTTGATATCTGTACTCAAATAAAGTATACTATAATTCAATACTAACATGGTATACCAATGCATATTATACCAAGAATATTGGGTATACAATTTTTTTTGGTTAGAAACTAAAATTTTATAAATCAAAGTATCAATATACACCACTTGCTCATTGGATTCTAGAGTCAAGTCCATTAAAGAATAACCAAATAAAACGACTATGTCTTCGTACTGTCACTGACTAGCTATTGTACGTCTCACCTTCTAGGAAGGGTCTAAGCATAATAGTTGCCTCCAATGGCTAGAACATTAGCATGGGTAACTATTTAGCCTCTCTAAGATTTACTTCCATTTATTCTATCGATGCCTTACAATATGTACTTGTAGTGCTATTTGTCTGAGTCTGTCACAGATCTCTCGCCTGGTTTGCTGGAATCTCTTGTTGATTCTCTCTACCAAGATGTGATATACTGCTGTCATAAATAATAAGTTGAGAGGAAGTTAATGAGGAAGATGCATCATAGGAAAAAATATTTGGCTAAAATAGTCAATAACAGAATTGCTTAGTTTATTTACAGCTTGTTTGGATGGTTGTTACTTATTGTATTGTATCGTATTTTTTAAATGATGTTTGTTTTTATTGTTACTTAAATTTTAATGTATCGTATCGTTAAATTCGTCGTATAGAATAATTATTTTGATACAGGTGAAATTTATTTATTAAACTGTATGAAATTTCTGTTGCAGGAAAATTCTACATTATTATTCAGGTGAAATCATTCTTTAAATTCATTCAGAGTTTGAGGAGCATCCTAGTCGGTTCCTAAAATTCTAAGTTTAACAGCAAAAATATTAAAGCAACAATTGAGCTCGAGTATAAGAAAATTAACAAGTTAAAGCATACAAGAAGCAATAAAATAGATCCACCTTACGGAGCTGTCACAATCCAATTTCCCTATAGGTCGTGATAACGCCCAACGCCGCCGTTAGGTGAGTCAACGCGGAACTAGTCATGTACGTATTCTTTTTAATAATTTCAAAGTAGTTGATTTTTATTTATTAAGTAAGTGATAAGTGAAAACAAAAAATTTAATAAGGTAAAGCGTGAGCAGATACGATGAAATAAATACTCAAAACCATAAAGTGTCTACTAGCATGTTTTCAAGACCCGATGTCACAAGTGTATGAGCAACTAGTAGAATATACAAAACACCTCGCTACTGTCTAAAATGAGATAGACAGAAAGTAAATACAAAGGAGAGACTACGGGTGCAGCAGAACGGACTCAGAAAGCAGCTCACCACTATGCCTCGGGGTAATGGAAGTGCGCGCCTGGATGACTGTCAGATGCACCTGCCTCAGATCCTGCACGATTAGTGCAGAAGTGTAGCGTGAGTACATAAATAGCATGTACCCAGTAAGTATCCAGTCTAATCTAGAAGAAGTAGTGATGAGGGGTCGACATCGACACTTACTACGGGCCAATAATATAAATACAAAAATTTTACATAGGCATGGAATACATGAATAATAAAATAACACAATAACCAGCAATGAATAAATGGTTCTTTAACTGATAGTCAATTTAAAAGTCTCCAATTGACACATGCTAACTTCAACAATTTCAGGCCATTAAATAAATTATAACTTCTCAAGTCATAAAAATAATATCAAGTGTATTCGGATTTCGAGTATTATCACGCACGATTTATGCCGAAGTCGTACGGCCCGATCCAAAATATTGTGTGCACTGCCGAATGTCAAACGACACAAACCATAGATACATCTATTATTCTGCCGAGGCGAACGGCCCACTCCCATGAGAGTAGAGAAGTTTACCTCGCTCGCGGAAGTACTTGCGACGCGAGAGGACATGGATTTCTCAGAGTTATTATGTATTCCTCAATTCTTCCAAAAATAAAAAACTTAAATTGAAAATTTGCGACTTTAAAGTCCCTAGTCTCAGCTCTATTCAAGACAATTAATATGCATAATAAACACAACATTTCAATTAAAGCATGATGTGGATCTAAGACTACCCAGACATATCATGGAATATAGCTACGCACGAACTCTCGTTACCTCGTGCATACGTAGCTCCCCCCACAAGTAATACACAACAAAGGTACACCTAAGGGGATGAGTTCCCTCTTACAATGTTAGCCAAGAGACTTACCACACTCTCAAGCTCACTTCCGGTCCATAAATCCATTCAAAAGCCTCAACTTGGTGTCAATCAATCCGAAACTAGCCAAATGTTATATAAATTAATTAATACACACTCATAAGTTCATAATTTAGTCATTTGAGAAATTATCCAACCCAAATTGAAAGATCCCTAAAATTTACCCATGGGCCCACGTGTCCGGATTTCGAAAATTTTTGAGAATAAATATTATCCATAACCTCACGAACTCAAATATATAATTTCTACCCAATTCCATAATCATTTTCGTGGTTAAATCCCATTTTTTTAATCAAAACCTAAGTTTTTTCAACTAAACCCAGATTTTCTAAATTTTATGTGTTAAGAATCTACCAAAATGCACGTATTAAACTCATCTTGTATAGAAATTACTTACTTCAACGTGCTAGGTGAAAATCCCTCTTCAAAGAGCTCTAAAATCGTCCAAGAAGTGAAAGAAATGAACCAAAATAGCCTAAGTCCTGACATTAAAAGCCCTCACTACCTCCAGCGATTCCGCTTCTGCGAACCTTGGATCGCACCCGCGACGCCGCTTCTGCGGGCAAAGGTCCGCACCTGCCAAACACACACAACCCAGCACTGGGCGCACCTGCGGATAGACACCGCACCTGCGAGCTCGCTTTTGCGGCTCGCCTCGCGCAACTGCGACCTTGCCCACACAGGCCCCCCTCCGCTCCTATGATCTCCTAATCGCAGAAGCTAGTCCGCTTCTACGAACATTGCCCAGTCCACTCCCATCCACACATGGCTCACTGGATCGCACCTGCGGCTAGCTCCTCGCAAGTGCGAATGCACCAGAAACTATTGCTGCTTCAGCCATGGCTCCAAGTCAAAACAAGTTCCGCGCATCGTCCGAATAGCACCCGAGGCTCCCGGGGCCTCGCCCAAACATACCAACAAGTTCGTAATCATAAAACGGACTCACTCGAACCCTCGGAATGCATAAAACAATATAAAAATTAAGAATCGAACCCCAAACCAAATCAAATCAACTTATGGATTTGTATTTGGATATTTCTAGAAGGATCACTAATTGTCAAAATTGGAAAGTTGAAGGATTAAAAAGTTCATAAGTTTGATCGAGAGTTGACTTTGTGGATATCAGATTCGGATTGTGGTTTCGAGAATTGAAATAGCTTCGTTATGTCATTTGGGACTTGTACACAAAATTTGAGTTCATTCCGAGTTGATTGGATATGTTTCGGCGCGAGTTTTGGAAGTTGAAAATTTTAAGTTCATTACTTTTGATTTGTGGCGTGATTCATCGTGTCGATGTTGTTATGCGTGATTTGAGGCCTCGGCTAGGTCTGTGTTATGTTATGGGACTTGTTAGTATATTTGGACGGGGTCCCGAGGGGCTCGGGTATGTTTCGGACGAGGTTTCAGACTATTTCGTCGCATGTATCATTTAGCTAAGGGCGCTGGTTCTGGTGTGGTCACATATGCGGACAATTGGTCGCAGAAGCGACTTCGCAGATGCGGTATCTTCTTCGCAGAAGCGAAAAGGGACATCTGGGTATGAGGTTCGCATGTGCGGGTGCATGGACACATCCGTGCGACCGCTAATGCGATTCAGTATGCACAGAAGCGCGATCGCAGAAGCGGGTAGAAGATCGCAGAAGCGATGGCTGCTGCTCCAGAGATTCTTCGCAAAAGCGAAATATTTACCGCATAAGGGGGGTTGCAGATGCGATGATTTGATCGCAAATGCGATGAAGCTGGGCAGATTATATTTCGAGACTTGGTCGTTTTCTTTTCACATTGTTGGGATTTTGGAGCTCGGTTTGGGCGACCTTGGGGAGAAATTTCACCATGTGGATTGGGGTAAGTGTTCTCTACTCATTTTTTATTATATTTCATGAATCTATTCTCGTTTTTGGCATTCGAATTATGAATTTTAAAGAAAAATTGGGGGGTTTAGCCTAAAGTTTCATAGAGTGAGTTTTTGAGTTTTGAACATCGGGTTGGAGTCGGAATCGGGTGAAACTAGTATGGTTGGACTCGTAATTGAATGAGTCGTTGGATTTTATAAGTTTCTTCGAGTTCCGATGTGTGGGCCTGGGTTGAACTTTTGGGTTGATTTTAAACTCTTGACTAAAGATCTTTATCGATTGGGTTTGTTTCCTTTGTCATTATTTAATGTATTTGAGTTGCTTTTGGCTAGTTTCGAGCTGTTTGGAGGTTGGTACGCGCGGGATGGTATTTTTGGAGCATCGCATGGCTTGCTCGATATTGGATTTGGCTTGTTCGAGGTAAGTAACACTTCTAAACTTGGAGCTGAGGGTATGAACCCTGATTATACGTGTTATGTGATTTGTTTGGAGGTGACGCACATGCTACGTGACAGGCGTGTGGGCGTGCACTGTAGAAATTGAGACTCAATCGATTCCGTAAAGCTGTGTAGTCAATTAACTTATATTTTTCCATGTATTTTTCATGTGTTAGAGAAACTGAGCTGCGACTCATGTTAGAAATCATTCTTAGGCAATTGTTGGTATTATTGGGACCCACTGAGGTCATTTCTACTGTCGAATTATATGTTAAATTGTAATCTCGTACTTAGTCATATACATTCACTGCATATCATATCTCAGTCTTTGTTGTTATTTATTGATACATCATATCATCATTTTGGGCTAGTTTCATGACATTGTGAGCCCGAGAGACTGGAGAGATTGATGACTGAGTGAGGTCGAGGGCCTGATTGTGAGATTATTGATACTATGGCACGTGAGTTATCCGTGCAACACGTGAGTTGTCTGTGCGAATCCAGATATTGATACTATGGCACATGAGTTGTCCGTGCAGCACATGAGTTGTTCGTGCGAATTTATGCCATGATTGGCTCATTATAGCGCTTGAGATGAAGGAGCCCCTCCGGAGTCTGCACACCCACAATGAGCTCACGTACCTATTGAGTGCAAGTGCCGAGTGATTGGGAGAAATAAGTGGATTGATACTCTTAGAGTATGCATATGGTTATTCACTATGTTGTACTGCATTCGACATGCACACTTGACATACAAGCATAGAGATGCATTTTTCTTCATGCTATACGGTATCACGTCATTCATGACTTCTCATACACATTGACATGTAGGCATGGAGATGTACCTTTTTCTCATGCCATCTGATAATGAAACATTTACCTGTTGAAAAGTTTTGGAAAGAAAATCACGATTTTACAAACTTACTCATATTTGGTTCTTTCGGTAAAAAGATTTGGGTTTTCACTGTTATACTTGAAAAGCATGCCTATTTTGCGGAACTGTGAACGAGCTGAACATTATATCTCTGAGCTATTTCCTGTACCACTTTTATTATATTGTTATGAGCCTCAACTTGGTGTCAATCAATCCGAAAATAGCCAAATGTTATATAAATTAATTAATACACACTCACAAGTTCATAATTTAGTCATTTGAGAAATTACCCAACCCAAATTGGAAGATCCCTAAAATTCACCCTTGGGCTCACGTGCCCGGATTGCGGAAATGTTTGAGGATAAATGTTACCCATAACCTCACGAACTCAAATATATAATTTTTACCCAATTCCATAATCATTTTTGTGGTTAAATCCCATTTTTTTAATCAAAACCTAAGTTTTTTTCAACTAAACCCACATTTTCTAAAATTTATGTGTTAAGAATCTACCCAAAATGCACGTATTAAACTTATCTTGTATAGAAATTATTTACTTCAACATGCTAGGTGAAAATCCCTCTTCAAAGAGCTCTAAAATCGTCCAAGAAGTGAAAGAAATGAACCAAAATAGCCTAAGTCCTAACATTAAAAGCCCTCACTACCTCCAGCGATTCCGCTTCTGCGAACCTTGGGTCGCACCCACGACGCCGCTTATGCGGGCAAAGGTCCGCACCTGCCAAACACACACAACCTAGCACTAGGCGCACCTGCGGATAGACACCGCACCTGCGAGCCTGCTTTTGCGGCTAGCCTCGCGCAACTGCGACCTTGCCCACACAGGCCCCCCTCCGCTCCTGTGATCCCCTCATCGCAGAAGCAAGTCCGCTTCTGCGAACATTGCCCAGTCCACTCCCATCCGCACCTGGCTCACTGGATCGCACCTGCGGCTAGCTCCTCGCAGGTGCGAATGCACCAGAAACTGTTGCTGCTTCAGCCATGGCTCCAAGTCCAAATGAGTTCCGCGCATCGTTCGAATAGCACCCGAGGCTCCCGGGGCCTCGCCCAAACATACCAAATTATGGACTTCAAGTTCTTCCAACTTACCCCGAAATGCGCCGAAACAAACCTAAACTTCTCAGAATGACATCAAATTTTTCGTACAAGTCATAAATCACCATACAGAACTATTCCCAGGCTCAGAATCCCAAACATACCTCGATAACACCAAATAGGATCATACCTGGAGAGCCGAATAGGTATGGATATCTGCTACGCATGTCCTCCTCGGTCTCCCAAGTCGCCTCCTCGACTGGTTGACCCCTTCACTACACCTTTTCCGCAGAAATCTTCTTGGATCTCTACTGGCGAACCTGCCTGTCAATAATGGCAACTGGATCCTCTTTATAAACTAGGCTCTCATCAAGCTGAATCGTGTTGCAGTCTAACACATGCGACCTGTCGGCATGATACTTCCGGAGCATAGACACGTGGAAAATCAGATGAACTCCCGATATACTGGGAGGCAAGGCAAGCTCATAAACAACGTCCCCAACTCGCCTCAATACCTCAAATGGACCTATAAACCTTGGGCTCAACTTTTCCTTCTTCCCGAACCTCATGATTCCCTTCATCGCCGAGACTTTCAAGAGATCTTATCGCCCACCATAAATTATAAATCACGCGCCTTCTTATCTGCGTAACTCTTCTGTCTGGACTGTGTTGTGCGAAGTCGTTCCTGAATCAACTTCACCTTCTCCAAGGCATCATTCACCAAATGGGTACCATATAACCTAGCCTCACCGGGCTCGAACCATCCGATGGGCGAACGGCATCGTCGACCATACAAAGCCTCAAATGGAGCCATCTCAATGCTGGACTGATAACTGTTGTTATAAGAAAACTCGGCCAAAGGCAAGAATCAATCCCACTGCCCTTCAAAGTCAATCACATATGCTCTGAGCATATCTTCCAAGATCTAAACCGTCCGCTCCGACTGCCCGTCGGTCTGCGGATGAAAGGCTGTGCTGAGCTCTACCCGAGTCCTTAACTCACTCTGTACTGCCCTCTAGAAATGCAAAGTAAACTGAGGGCCTCTTTCTGATATGATGGAAACAGGCACACTATGCAACTAAAAAATCTCATGAATGTAAATCTGGGCCAATCTCTCTGAAGAATACGTAGTCACAACCAGAATAATGTGTGCCGACTTGGTCAACCTGTCGACAATGACCCAAACTGCATCAAACTTCCTCAAGGTCCGCGACAACCCAACTACGAAGTCCATAGTGATGTGCTCCCATTTCTACTCAGGTATAACCATCTGCTGAAGTAGGCCACCTGGCCTCTGATGCTCATACTTGACCTGCTGGCAATTAAGACATCTCGCCACATACTCAACTATGTACTTCTTCATCCGCCACCACCAATAATGTTTCCTTAGGTCGCGATACATCTTCGTAGCCCCTGGATGAATAGAATACCGAGAACTGTGTGCCTCCTCTAGAATCTTCTCCCTCAAGCCATTAACATTAGGAACACATAGGCGAACGTGGAGCTGCAGAACACCATCATCACCGATAACAACCTCCTTGGAACCATCATGTAGTACCATCTCTCTGAGAACCAACAAGTGTGGATCGTCGTACTGACGAGCCTTGATCTGCTCGAATAATGAAGACTGGACGATAGCGCATACAAGAACTCAGCTGGGCTCTGAAATATCCAACCTCAGAAGTCTGTTAGCCAAGGACTGAATGTCCCAAGCCAATGGCCTCTCCTTTGCTGAAATGAATGCCAAACTACCTATACTCTCAGCCTTTCTGCTCAAGGTATCCGCAATCACATTCGCCTTGCCCAGATGATAAATGATGGTGATATCATAATCCTTTAGTAACTCAAGCCACATGTGTTGCCTCAAGTTGAGATCCCTCTACTTGAACAAATGCTGCAAGCTACGATGATCGGTGTAAACCTCACAGGATGCCCCATAAAGATAATGCCTCCAGATCATGAGAGCATGAACTATCGCGGCCAACTCCAAATCATGTACATGGTAATTTTTCTCATGGGGCTTCAGCTGACGTGAAACATATGCAATAACTCGCCTCTCATGCATCAATACAGAACCCATGCTAATGCGTGAAGCGTTGCAATACACTGTATACATCCCAGAACCGGAATGCAACACTAACACTGGTGCTGAAGTCAATGCGGTCTTGAGCTTCTGAAAGCTCGCCTCGCAATCATCGGACCATCGGAACGGAACACCCTTTTGGTTCAATCTAGTCAAAGGTGCTGCAATAGATGAGAATCCCACCACAAACAGACGATAATAACCTGCTAACCCCAAGAAACTCCTGATCTCGGTCGCTGTGGTAGGACGAGGCTAACTCTGAACTGCCTCGATCTTCCTGGGATTTACCTTAATACCCTCGCCTGATACAACATGCCCCAAGAATGCCACAGAATCTAACCAGAACTCGAACTTGGAGAACTTAGCATATAGCTCCTATTCCCGTAGGGTCTGAAGCACCACTCTCAAGTGCTGCTCGTGCTCCTCCATGCTACGTGAGTAGATCAATATGTCATCAATGAAGAAAATGACAAACGAGTCAATATATGGCCTGAACAACCACTTCATCAAATCCATAAACGTCGTCGGGGCGTTGGTCAAACTGAAGGATAACACTCAAAACTCATAGTTGCCATATCTAGTCTGGAAAGCCATCTTCGGAACATTTGAATCACGAATCTTCAACTGATGATACCCTAATCTCAAGTCGATCTTAGAGAACACCCTGGCACCCTGCAACTGGTCAAACAAATCATCGATACGCGGCAACAGGTATTTGTTCTTAATGGTAACTTTGTTCAACTGACAGTAATCAATGCACATCCGCATAGTCCCATCTTTCTTCCTCATGAACAACACTAGTGCACCCCAAGGCGACACACTCGGTCTGGCGAACCTCTTTTATATCAACTCCTCAAGCTATTCTTTCAACTCCTTCAACTTTTTTGGAGCCATGCGGTACGGTGGAATAGAGATAGGTTGGGTACCTGGAGCCAAATCAGTACAGAAATAGATATCACGATCTAGTGGCATGCCTGGTAGATCAGAAGGAAATATATCGGAGAACTATCAAACCACGGACACTAAATCAATCATCGGAGTCTCTGCAACCATATCCCGAACATAAGCTAGATAAGCCAAATAACCCTTCTCGACCATGTGTCGAGCCTTCATAAAAGATATAACCCGACTAGATGCACTGATAGATGAACCTTTCCACTCCAATCTAGGTAACTCTGGCATCGCCAAGGTAACAGTCTTGGCATGACAATCAAGAACGGAATGATATAGAGACAACTAGTCCATGCCTAGAATGATCTCAAAGTCGGTCATATCTAGCAACAAAAGATCCGCTCTAGTATCATAACCACAGAAAGCCACGATACATGACCGATAGATCCGATCCACAACAACAGAATTGCCTATTGGCATGGACACATAAACAGGATTACTCAAGGACTCACAAGGAACACCCAGAAAATGAGCAAAAAGAGATAAAACATATGAATATATAGACCCTGGATCAAATAGTACCGAAGCATCCCTACCACAGACAGAAATAATACATATGATCACGGCATATGAGGCTACTGAATCTGGTCTAGCTGGAAAAGCATAGAACCTAGCTGGAGTTCCAATTGACTGGCCTCCACCTCTAGGACGGCCCCTACCCACCTACCTTCTGCCTCTAGGCGGCCGAACAGCTGGTGTGGAAGCTAGTAGGGTAGTCATAGACTGATGACCCAGCAGTACTGCCGTCGCGCTATACCTGTTAATCGGGTCGGGCTAACCCGTTTACAGCCCGGTTCAGCCCGGTACTATAGCATGGGGGGCGGGCTGGGACGGGTTGGGCAGGGAGTGGGTTTCAAACGAATAATTTTTTGATACCGGTGCACCGGAACCCGCTAAGCCCGTTAACCCGTTAACGGGTTGTTAACAGGCTACAACCCGGTTCAGCCCGTTAACGGGTTATTAACGGGCTACAGCTCGGTTCAGCTCGTTTATTAACGTTTTATTTTTTTTTATTTTTTTATGGACCAACTTAAACTCCTGATATTGACACTTGTATTTCTTATCTACACAAACATTTAGAAACATTATATAATTATTATGCTAACATTGTTGATGCTTCTTCTGCTGTAGATGCAAATATTCCTTCAAGTTCAGTTTCAACATCTGGGACCAGTGCTTTGGATGATAATGATAGTGTTAAAGATTATTTGATTTGGTCTACACTAGGGGAGCATCAAGCCATCAACAAACCAGTAGCAGGAATAACAATGAACTTTAATTCTACTTGCAAAAGTCAGCAGATCCCCGCACAAAGGAATTTCTACCATTGGGTTGGTGGAGGAGCAACTCAAATCAATTTCCTGTTCTTTCGGCCATGGCTCGAGACGTGCTAAATGTGCCGATTTCAACAGTCGCATCAGAGAGCGCATTTAGCCAAGCAAGGCAGCAACTAGGAGATACCCGTCATTTATTGGGTAGCAACGCTTTCGAAATTCTAGTGTGCTTCAGAGATTGGATAAGATCAGAACGACGAAATCAAGGGTGTGACGAGGTAGATGAAGCGGAGGACCAAGAAATTAGAGATATAATGGTTTATGGTTCCGATTCAACCAATGCCGGAAACCAAAAACCTCATGTTGACATGGATGAACTTACAAAAATGATGCAAAGCATGTGATGTACTATTTGTTTTTTTATAATTGTTGTAAAATTTTAATTTGCAAGTTCAAAAATAACAAAATCAAAAAAAAACTTGTAACTTAATTTGAAGTATTATATATTATTCAATAAAAATATCAAATGAAAGTCTTCGGAGCTTGATCCTTACATATAGGTCTTATTAAATAATTTTTTGTAGCCACTTACTTTCAAATTTTAATTTTAACATTACAAAATTCAAATTTCAAATTTAAAATTTTAAACTTCAAAGTTTAATTCTAAGCCTTAAAAGTTTACAAACACTTAAGTATCAATAACATTGAATAAGAAAAATAAAATTTACTTTAAAAAAAAATAAAAATCCACGGCCCGCTAACAACCCGCTAAAAGCCCGTTAACAGCCCGCAAACAACCCGTTAACAGCCCGCTAACAACCCGCTAATAGCCCGCTAACAACCCTCTAAGCCCGAACCCGGACGGACAAAAAAAAACCCGAAAAAGTACAGCCCGCTAATAGCCCGCAACGTTAAAAGGACGGGCTGATTTTTTTTGTCCAGCCCGTCCCAACCCGCCCGTTAAACACCCCTACGTCGCACCCCTCTTTCTCGCGAAATCGAGTTTCGACATTGACAACTCTTTTAAAAGGAAAGGTTACTAAAAGAGAGAGTCACCACCTAACGGATTAAGGTGCGTTAGGGCACCTATTGCAAATGATTCAGGTTTACTAGTTTGCGTCACCAAAGATCGGGTAAGGGCTCAAATTACCTTGAGGCGAAGGTGTTAGGCACTCCTCGAGATCCACAACGGTGGGTCCCGGCCGAACTCAAATCATGTGAATTAGTCTAAGAGAAAAGAAACAATTGACAAATGAAATAAACGATTTATTTTAAAACAGAAATGGGGGGTCCTAAGTTTTTTAGCCTAAAGGATCACCCCGTGCAACATAAATAATACTTCGTAACTCCCTCAAGACGGGGTGTTACTCATATTATTCAGCGGGCACAGACTATCATCTGCTGCTACCCGATTACTATCTTTAAGTTGTTTACCTAAAGCGCTCTAGTCAATTCTAAGTCGTACTCTATGCGTGCACTACCCATCCCATGCCTAGGGTCCAGGAGACATTTGGACCTCTATTTCAGGGTGGTTCTAGACCTTAACTTAGGTTGCTCAAAAGGAGAAAACCATGCGACATATAAAAACAGTTAGGACTTTCAAATAGAAACAAGTATGGGCTCAAGTTACCCTCCGTATTTAGACATCAAATGCACGCCAAACTGATTAGCATTGACAATTGCAGATTTTAATAAGTTAAGGTTGCAGAACCCTATAGGCAGGATCTCTATGTGACACTGAATTTAATGAGCAGGCATTTTATACGTAAAAGCCTTTTCTCTTAATACAATTTCTAAAACTGACATAATTGCCTAGTGATTGCAGGTATAAGGGATTAGAACCTATAGGCATGATGTCTAGTTGATTCACGCAGTAACTAATAATGGTAATCACATGAATATGTTCAGAATTGCTTAATCGAGTCATATATGCATGGTTTCTAGAATGGTAATTAGCACAGTGTTGAAAACTCTTAAAGAAACGAGCAGGGTGATAATTAAAATGGATTCAGACTCTATAGGCATAATTACTAGAATTAAAACTGATTTTATATCCTATAGGCATGATTTCTATAATTAAAAACTGATTTTAAATCCTATAGGCATGGCATCTAATTTGTAGATTAAACCGTAAGTAAACAGAATCCTATGCACACATTGAGATATTAATCATTCAATATCCTATAAGCATAGTTTCTAACAGGTAAAAGCAGAACACATTTGAACCAAATAAAGAACCTATAGGCAGGATTTCTAACGCATATTTGAGCAAAGTAATGAATCTATAGGCAGAATTTCTACCCATTTCAATACAAGTGTAAGATAAAACCCCTTTCCCAATTTCACTAATAACCCAAAATATTATTACAAGAATTATTACAGACCAGAATGAATGGAATAAATTACAAAGTAGAATAACTATAGGGAGCCTACAGCAGGCCCAAAGATACACCCAGTCAAGCGAAGCCTTCATTCTCATGGCTCATAACAGCCCAAAATTACATCTTCATGGACATAAGGCAGCCAGAAATTAAGTGATTCACCCAGTGGGCATAAAACAGAGTTGAGCATATAGAACCAAGACCCTAGTGTGTGAGAGTTCCCAAGGGCTTCAAGAACCCAGGGCAGTGCTCACACTAGGGAGGTTAACATAGATAATTCAGAGGAGAGACTAAGGACCAAGTCCTAGTGTGTCAGAGTTCACAAAGGTCTCAAATGAACGCTGAGCAATGCTCACACTAGGGAGGTCAAAGGACAGAACCTATGTAGCCTTGGCTTTCAGCCAACTAAGAATGGGATTCAAAAAGCTTAGGTGACAAGTGAAAGAAGGGACCAAAGTTGAGAAACAAGAATTGAGAGATTTAAACAGACACGACCAAATTGAGCAAACAAAGCAAACAGTTGAATAAATCATAGAACTTAAAAAAGCAAGCTGAATGTAAACTGAGAAATAGGTCCCACACTTAGTGCAGAAGCAGTCATATGCTGAAAAGAAGTTGAGAAAAGAACATGTTTGCAGGATTGACAAATATTGTTGTACACAGGTGCAAAACAAGTTGAAACATGGTTGAATTATGCTAAGTACACAACCTTGTATTATTACCAAGAAAACAGGACAGTATTGTGATGAGTCAAATAATCATAGAAAGAGCAGGGCATCATGTTAGCACAGGGGTGAGATTACAATCACAAATTAAGACACATATGCAAAACTATTACTATAGAGTGGAAGGTAAAATCATGTCAAGTAGCAGATATTGGCATTCAAGCTTTGTCATAGTGGTCTAATTAGCTAAAGATGATCTGGTTATAACAAGGGTTTAGCCTAACATTGCAAAGTAACAATTCAAACATGATGAGACAACTGTTCCAAATCAAAAGCAAACACCAGAGGGGTATGGGGTCGAGTGATCATGTTGAGTGACACAATAGCAGAGAGGCAGATTATGACTAACAATGAAGGTCTTAACACAGGCTAACACAAATGTGAGGCATCCAATACAAGGATTCAGGACAAAGTAAGTAAACATGTTCATGAGCATTCAGGAGTCAATTCACTCACTGAATAAACCTTAAGAAGGTTCAGATTAATCAGGCTAGGAGTAGATAACTTCAGAACTGGTAGCATTAAGAGCAGTTAAATTCTAAAGAGACTAAAAGCATATAAAGTTGACAGAATGATGCCTGAACATAACTCAGAAGCATATTGAACCATGGATTCAGAAGTAAGAACACATACAAATTAGAGACACGTAAGGATGAAATTGCACAAGTCAAGCGACTTACCGGTTAAGCAAAAATGCATAAAATAACAGAAGTCCACAATATTCTGAATAGCAAGATCTCAGAACTAAATGGCCTTGGCTTTCAGCCGGCCAAAATCAGAGTATAGAATGCAATATCAGAGTAAAGCTTTAGATCTAGTGAGGCTATAGTGAGCCAAAAAAGTGTGCTCTAAAGCGAATGGGGGAAGGGTTTATATAGTGTAGAAATCGAACACATAGACATGGAAAATAAATTATTCAGATGCAAACAAGATAGAAAGAAAATATTCCGGAATCAATTAGAAGCGATTTTAGAGCATAAATTAGAGATTCAGTAAATCAATAGGGAAACACACAAATGATACCAAAAATACCAAAATCGTTCAGAGTCATATTTAAGGCAAAGAATACATTAAAAAATAAGGAAAGATAAGGAAAAAGAGTAGTCAAACACAGAAAAGAAAAAATATCAAGTAAGAATCGGTAAGAAACAAAGGGGAATTCAAACCCTAGTTGGCAGAAGTCGAAGATTGGCCGAAATCTCGGCTAATCGGACCCATATAGCCATGGTTGTGAAGCACATGGACGAGATACATGTCCAAATTCAAGTAGTCAAGAGGAAATGGTCGAAATCTGAGGTGTAGTACTTGCCATGTTTAGGCAAGTACTGAGAGGTAACATAGAATCGTAGGAGATGGTGGTATAATACACAAAAGGTAAGAAAATCATGGAAAAATCCATGATTGAGGCAGATTCGGAGAGGTTTTTTGAGAGGTGGCGGGTTAGGGTTTTCAGAGAGGAGAGAATAGAGAGGCGGCAGGTTTGGAGGGAATGGGTTGAGTGATATAAGGAAAGGGGAAGTCGTTTGTGAGTCGTTGGTCATTTTTGATCAACGACTGGGATTTGAGAAGGGGTTGGGTCGGGTTTGGACTGGGCTAGGTCATTTAGGATTGGGCTGGGGTTATTGGGCCAAGGTCTGGGTAGTCAGGTTTGAAATTAGGAGGAATTTAGGGCTAGATTTTAAATACCCAATTTTAATCAAATAAATAATTCATAAAAGTAATAAATAAATAACAAAAATATAATTTGTGCATGCAAATGATTAAAAACAATTATTTAACATTATAAAAATATAAAAAGTTATTTTTTGTATAAATAATGTAATTATATGTATATATGGTCTATTATTGTAAAATGTGCAATTTATCCCTGAAAAATGCAAATGTAATTAAACGAAATGCACTGAAAATATTTAAAACCTCATATTCGTATAAATGATAAGTTTAGATGATTAAATCATCATAAAAATAATTAGGAGGGTAATTATTGGATATTTATATAATGAAATGCAGAAATAAATTGATTTAAAGTCTTTAAAAATTATGAAAGATTATGAAAAATACTTGTGTATGCTTGTAAATCAAATGATGATGCATATGAACTATTTTGAAAGTATATATATATATTTGAAAAAATATGAGGGAAAAATTGGGTATCAACAACTGCTTTGCCCCGAAGTCTAGGACAAAACTTCTTCATGTGGCCAAGATCCCCGCACTCGAAACAACCCCCCAGAACGGTGGACTGCTGACCTGAAGTCTGATCCTGATAGCCTGAATACCTACTGGAGGACCCCTGAATAGTTGGTGGATGGTAGGAGCTCTCTCGAATGGTGTTGAAATAGGGCCGCACTGAGCACCCCGAGGAAGAGGCGATGTTGGATATGTAGGCCTACTAGACTGACCCCTCATGAACTGACCTCTACCCCCAGATGGAGCACCACTGAATCCTCTAGAATATCGTTACTGCTTGTCCCTCGACACCTGCTCTCAGCTCTATTGACGAACACCCTCGATCCACCGAGCTATCTCTACAACCAGCTCGTAAGAGGTCCCCATCTCAACCTCTCGGGCCATAGTGGCCTGGATACCAGAGTGCAAACCCGCAACAAACCTCTGCACACTCTCTGCATCGGTGGGGAGTATCATAAGTGCATGGCAAGACAACTCAGAGAATCTCGCCTCATAGTCGGTCACCGACATCTGACCCTGCTGGAGCTGCTCGAACTGAAATCGGAACTCTTCCCTCTAAGAGGGTGGAATATATCTATCCAGAAAGAGACGTGTGAACTGGTCCTAAGTCAAGGGAGGAGAACCTGTTGGCCTACCGAGGAGATAGAACTACCAACATCTACAGGCCCTGCCTTCCAGCTGAAAGGTGGTAAAGTCCACCCCGTGGGACTCCAATATCCTCATGTTATGCAGTTTGTCCCTACAATGATCAATAAAGTCCTGGAGGTCCTCATGTCGCTCACATCCAAAGATAAGAGGATGTAGCATGGTCCATTTATCCAATAGCTTCTATGGCTCGGCGACCGCAACTGGTCTGGGCTCTGGTATAGCCACTGCAACTGGCTGAGCTCCGCCTATGGGTAGTGCGCCCGAGGTCTGATATACGGTAGTTGCATGCCCTAGAGCCTGAGTGGTACGGGTCTGTGCTCCCCCTCCCACATGAGATATGGCTGGGTCTACTGGAAATAAACCAGCATGTGTAATAGAATCCATGAACCGCAGCATACGGCCCATGACCTCCTGGAATCCTGGTGCGGACATAAAATCCACTGGAGGCCAGCTCTGTTGCGGGCACCTTGTCCTGCTTCTCAATAACAGGATCCTCCACTGGATCCATTAGTGGCAAAACTAGAGCAACTCTAGGATGCCCTCGTCCTCTACCACGAGCTGGAGCCCTCCCTCGGCCTCTATCAACATGGGGAGCAGCTCTTCCGCGGTAGGGTACATCTGCCACGCGCGTTCTCACTATCTGTGAAAGAATAAGAGAACGATACTTAGCACAACATCAACTGCACTATAGGAGATGGAGAAAGAGAAGTTTCCTAACACCCTATATTCTCTCGAAGATAAGTACGGATGTTTATGCACCGATCCACAAGGCTCTATTAGGCCTTCTCATAAATTGTGAGACCTACACGAACCTAGTTCTCTGATACCATGTCGTCACGACCCAATTCTCCAATAGGCCGTGATGGCGCCCAATGTCTCCGCTAAGCAAGCCAACGCAGAACTAGTCATGTACTTATTCTTTTTAATAATTTCAAAGTAGTTGATTTTTATTTATTAAGTAAGTGAGAAGTGAAAACAAAATTAATAAGGTAAAGTATAAACAAATGAAAGAGCATATACGATGAAATAAATACTCAAAACCATAAAGTATCTACTAGCATGTTTCCAAGACCCGATGTCACAGGTGTATGAGCAACTAGTAGAATATACAAAATACCTATGCTATTGTCTAAAATGAGATAGACAGAAAGTAAATACAAAAGAGAAACTACGGGTGCTGCAGAACAGACTCAGAAAGCAGCTCACCACTATGCCTCGGGGTAATGGGGGTGCGCGCCTGGATGACTGCCAGATGCACCTGCCTCAGATCTTGCACGATTAGTGCAGAAGTGTAGTGTGAGTACATAAACAACATGTACCCAGTAAGTATCCAGTCTAATCTAGAAGAAGTAGTGATGAGGGGCCGACATCGACACTTACTACAGGCCAATAATATAAATACAAGAATTCTACATTGGCATGGAATACATGAATAATAAAAATAACACAATAACCAGCAATGAATAAATGGTTCTTTAACTGATAGTCAATTTAAAAGTCTCCAATTGACACATGCTAACTTCAACAATTTCAGGCCATTAAATAAATTATAACCTCTCAAGTCATAAAAATAATATCAAGTGTATTCGGGCTCCGAGTATTATCACACGCGATTTATGCCGAGGTCGTATGACCTGATCCAAAATATTGTGCGCACTACCGAGGGTCGAACGGCACGAACCATAGATGCATCTATTATACTGCCGAGGCGATGACCTGCTCCCTAGAGAAGTTTACCTCGCTCGTAGATGTACTTGCGACTCGAGAGGATATAGATTTCTCAGAGTTATTATGTATTCCTCAATTCTTTCCAAAATATGAAATTTAAATTGAAAATATGCAACTTTAAAGTCCATAGTCTCAGCTCTATTCAAGACAATTAATATGCATAATAAACACAATAGTACAATTAAAGCATGATGTGGATCTAAGACTACCCAAACATATCATGGAATATAGCTACGCACGGACTCTCATCACATCATGCGTACGTAACTCCCCACACAAGTAATACAAAACAAAGGTACACCTAAGGGGATGAGTTCCCTCTTACAAGGTTAAGCAAGAGACTTTCCTCGTTCTCAAGCTCACTTCCGGTCCATAAATCCGCTCTAAAGCCTCAACTTGGTGCCAATCAATCCGAAACTAGCCAAATGTTATATAAATTAATTAATACACACCCACAAGTTCGTAATTTAGCCAGTTGAGAAATTACCCTACCCAAATTGGAAGATCTCTAAAATTTACCCCCGGACTCACGTGCCCGAATTCCAAAAATTTCGAGGATAAATGTTACCCATAACCTAAGGAACTCAAATATATAATATCTACCCAATTCTATAATCATTCTCGTGGTTAAATCTCATTTTTTTAAAATATCAAAATCTAGTTTTTTTCAACTAAACCCATATTTTCTACAATTTATGTGCTAAGAATCTACCCAAAATGCATGTATTAAACTCATCTTGTATATAAATTACTTACCTCAACGTGCTAAGTGAAAACTCCTCTTCAAAGAGCTCTAAAATCGTCCAAGAAGTGAGAGAAATGAACCAAAATAGCCTAAGTCCGGACATTAAAAGCCCTCACTACATCCAGCAATTACGCTTCTGCAGACCTTGGGTCGCACCCGCGACACCGCTTCTGCGGGAAAAGGTTTGCTTCTGTGGAACACACACAACCCAGCAATGGGCGTACCTGCGGAAGGACACCGCACCTGCGAGCCCGCTGATGCAGCTCGCTTCACGCACCTGCGACCTTGCTCATATTGCCCTCCTCCGCGCCTGCGATCCCCTCATCGCAGAAGCGAGTCCGCTTCTGCGGACACTGCCCAGTCCACTCTCATCCGCACATGTGCTCACTGGCTCGCACCTGCGGCTAGCCCCTCGCAGGTGCAAATGCACCAGAAACTGCTACTGCTTCAACCATGGCTCCAAGTCCAAACAAGTTTCATGCATCGTCCGAATAGCACCCGAGGCCCCCAGGGCCTCACCCAAATATACCAACAAGTTCGAAAATATAAACCGGACTCGCTCGAACCCTCGGAACACATAAAACAACATCAAAACTAAGAATCGAACCCAAACCAAATCAAATCAACTTATGGATTTCAAGTTCTTCCAACTTACCCCGAATGCGCCGAAACACACCTAAACTTATCGGAATGGCACCAAATTTTGCGTAGAAGTCATAAATCACCACATGGAAGTATTCCCAGACTCGGAATCCCAAACGAACACCAAAACCTACTTCAAACTAAATTTATTGAACTTGAAAACTTTCAACATCATGCGCTGAAATGCTCTCGGGTCATCTGAAATCCGATCTGAATATACGCCTAAGTCCAAAATCATCATACAAACTTATTGGGACCGTCAAATCCAGGTTCCGAGGTCATTTACTCAAAATATTAACTCAAGTCAAACTTAACCATTTTAAGCCACTATTAAGGAACTAGTGTTATGATTTCAACCCGAACCCTTCCAAACCCGAACTAACCATCCCCGCAAGTCATAAAATAGTAAAAGCACATACGAGGAGTATTATTTAGGAAAATAGGAATCTAAAAATTAAAACGACCAGTCGGGTCATTACAGGAGCAAGATGTCCAACGTATCTATGAACCATGAAAATTTTCTGTCATAGTCAAATTAATAGGCAAAAGAGTTCTCCATCACTACCTTAAAAAGAAAATACAAGACTTATGGAGGCTACAGAAAACTTCCCTCTAATAGACCTTGGTGAGGACAGCAAGAAACAGATACACAGTAGTCTGGATTCGATTGCCATAGCTCCTAACTGAATTTTATGATGGGATCATACTGGCCAAGATAAGGAACAGCATCAGCGTGCTACTTAAGATTGATGTGTGCACGTCTTCCACCATTATAGGCCGCTATACAAGGTTATGTGTTTAGTTGCCATTGGAGAAACAAGTGCAACCCATGTCTTCATTGGCTCACATAAACAAGTTATAGTTTACGAATGTGAAAATATTTTATGTAAAATGTGTGGCCGATTGGGGCATACATCCCTAAAATGTCCCTATCCAATCCTACTAGCCCAACATATGGCTAATGAAAAGGATCATGTCACACAACAGAAGGAAGATAGCGATGGGGAACGGCGTACTGTATCCTTTCCCAAGAAAAAGAAATCAAGTCCACCACACAAAGGTCAGGTAGGAACTGAATCAACAAAAGCCACAAGTATAAATGTCAGAATTTTTTATGAGTCCACAGGTAAGCCAAACCCTAGTGTCACGATCTAAAATCCAACTAGTCGTGATGGCACCTAACCCAACCCGCTAGGTAAGCTGCTATCCATAAACACAATCCAAATGAAATTAACATGAAATAAATGATGAAATAACTGAATTATTATACAATAACCCAAGGGCTAGTAATACAATTCGCGTGCCACTAAGACTTAGATTTACAAAGTTGGTATGAAGTAATACAACATCTGTTTGAATATACATAAACAGAACTCAAATCTAAGACTACCAAGAACAAGTGGTAGCCATGTCCGGACAACGAGTACATCTCCAATGCTAACTCCTGCCATGTACCGCAACATCAACTCCAAGATCTGCACGCAATGGTGCAGAAGTGTAGTATGAGTACAACCCACCCCATGTACTCATTAAGTATCCTAACTAACCTCTGCGAGGTAAAAGAAGCAAGAACTATAAATGATGCTCATTAACACATGTACAGTTCATAATTTCAATAAGGATAGAACAGATATGTGATCAAATCAGGAAATCTCACGTAAAACAACTTTGATGCTTACAATTCTTTATTTTAAAGTGTTATACTCAGTCAACAATCCAGCATATAAAGAAGATATACAAGTAAAACAAGTAAATAGTCAAGGAAATTGCAAGTAAGAGTGAAATGCAATAACAAAATAACAGTCCGTTACGGCGCAACCCGATCAAATAACAGTAACCAGCTCTCTTAGAGCTCACAACAACCAGAAACTCGTCGGTTTCTCACAATCCGCGTGTACACCATCAAGAGAGAAACATGAGAGGGTGACCCTAACGGGATGGATATGTATCCACATGCAAGCATGGAAAATTCAACGTGCTACCAGCTCGCCGTGGTCACAAGCTCAATATCATAAATCGCCCGGCGTGGTCACAAGCTCAATAGCAACCGCATGGACAACTCACGTGATGCACAGATAACTCACGTGCCATAGTATAAGTATTTGAATCCGCACGAACAACGCACGTGTTGCACAGATAACTCACGTGCTGATACTCACAATCCACCCAGCGTGGTTACAGGCTCAACATCATAATCCGCCCGGCATGGTCACAGGCATAATAACACAATCCGCCCGGCGTGGTCACCGACACAACACCACAATCTACCTGGCGTGGTCATAGAAATAATAACACAATCCACACGACGTGCTCACAGGCATAACAACATAGTCCGCCTGGGCGTGGTCACAAGCACAAAAATACAATCCGCCCGGCGTGGTTACATGCATAACAACACAATTTGCCCGGCGTGGTCACAGGTATAACAACACAGTTCGCCCAGCGTGGTCATAGGCATCCAGTCCAATCATATCACACATGAGCAAATAAACAAGAAGACATGTATGTGGTGAATGAATAACAGATCTCATGCTCTTGGACTGGTAAAAATTATATGCTAAAGTGTAGGCATGTGCAAAGTATGCTATCATAGCTCAAATCGATAATTTCATCACAGAATAACATTTATCAAGTTCATCCAGGGAATTAACCTTTATATAGACTCAAACATGACTCAAATAGTTCACAACAATGTTACAAATATGAGAAATACCATAGCTTAAAATTTACAGTCAATTGTAGGCATATCATAGCCTAAGCATAACCCGAACATGGATAAATACCCCGATGCTCGTAGAACCTATAAACCAAGAGCTCTGATACTAAATTATCACGAACCAAAATCCAACTAGCCGTGAAGACACCTAACCCAACTTGCTAGGCAAGCCAACTATTCATAAACACAATCCAAATGAAATTAACATGAAATAAATGATGAAATAACTGAATTATTATACAATAACCCAAGGGCTAGTAGTACAAGTCACAAGCCACTAAGAGTTAGATGTACAAAGCTGGTATGAAGTAATACAACATCTGTTTGAATATACATTAACATAACTCAAATCTAAGACTACCAAGAACAAGTGGTAGCCATGTCCGTACAACGGGTACATCTTCAATGCCAGCTCCCGCCATGTACCGCAACATCAGATCCAAGATCTGAATACAATGGTGCAGAAGTATAGTATGGGTACAATTGACTCGGTGTACTCAATAAGTATCCTAACTAACCTCTGTGAGGTAAACGAAGCAAGAACTATAAATGATGCTCACTAACACATGTACATTTCATAATTACAACAAGGATAGGACAAATATGTGATCAAATTATGAAATCTCAAGTAAAACCACTTTGATGCTCACAATTCTTTGTTTTAAAGTGCTCTACTCAGTCAACAATCCAGCATATAAAGAAGATATGCAGGTAAAGCAGGTAAACAGTCAAGGAAATTGCAAGTAAGGGTGAAATGCAATAACCAAATAATAGCCCGATGTGGTGCGCAACCCTATCCAATAACAGCAACCAGCTCTCCTAAAGATCACATCAACCAGAAACCCTGTTTCTCACAATCCGCGTGTACACCATCAAGAAAGAAACATGAGAGGGTGACCCTAGGGAGATGGATCCGTATCCAAACGCAAGCACGACCAATTCAACGTGCTACCAGCCCGGTGTGGTCACAAGCTCAATATCATAAATCGCCCGATGTGGTCACAGGCTTAATATAAACTGCACAGACAACTCACGTGCTACATGGAAAACTCACGTACCATAATATCAATATATGTATCCGCACGGACAACTCATGTACTGCAATGAACAACTCACGTGCTGATACTCACAATCTGCCCGACGTGGTCATAGGCTCAACAACACAATCCGCCTGGCGTGGTCACAGGCATAACAACATAATATGCCCGGCATTGTCACAAGCATAACAACACAGTCCGCCCGTCGTGGTCACATGCACAACAACACAATCCACCAAGTGTGGGCACATGCATAACAACACAATCTATACGACATGGTCACATGCATAACAACACAGTCAGCCCGGCGTGGTCAAAGGCATCCAGTCCAATCATATCACACAGGAGAAAATAAACAAGAATACATGTATGTGGTGAATGAATAACAGATCTCATGCTCCTGGACTAGTATAAATGACATGCTAAAGTGTAGGCATGTGCAAAGTGTGCTATCATAGCTCAAATCGTTAATTTCATTACAGAATAGCACTTATCAAGTTTATCTAGGGATTTAACCTCTATGTACCTCAAATATGGCTCAAATAGTTCACAACAATGTTACAAATATGAGAAACATTATAGCTAAAAGTTTAATAGCCAATTCTAGGCATATCATAGCCTAAGCATAACCCGAGCAGGGATAAATACCTCGGTGCTCACACATAGGCTCAAACCCCACACATATGTGCACCCATAGCACGCAGCTATCATAAATAATTCATGCAACTAGTGCCTCAACCAAGTCTAGATAAGATACTTACCTCAACAAGCCAAATCAAATACCGAGCAAGCCAAACAATACACTATAAGCTACATAAATTGACCTCCGAACGACTCAAAACTAGCCAAATGTAACTCAAAAATATCAAATAATGCCATAGGAGACCAACCCAAACGATAAAGATCGAATCTTTGATCAATTACTCAAAGTTAACCAAAACGTCAAACCCGGGCATGCACCTTAGAAACCGTCAAAACTTAAAAATTTCGATAACACATTCAATTACGAGTCCAACCATACTAATTTGACTCAAACCGACTCTGAATCGATGTTCAAAACTCAAAAATTTACTTTAGGAAAGTTTAGACAAAACCCCTCATTTTCTCTTAAAAATTCATAATTCAAATGCCAAAATCGAAGATAGATTCATGAAATATAATCAAAATCGAGTATAAAATACTTATCTAAATCCATGTGGTGAAAGTTGCCTCCAAAATCGCCCCAATCTGAGCTTCATAGCTCAAATATGATAAAATGTCTAACACATTCGAAATAGAGTACTTATAATCACTGGACAATCATATGCATCGCGATCGCGGAACAATCCACGCGATCGCGAAGAAGATAAAATGGCACTGCTCAAAATACTCATCGTGTTCGCGAAACATACCGAACGCGCCCAGATACATGCAATCTCAAAGACAACTTCACCCAGCACCCACGTTGATCCGCGATCGCGATCGCGATCCCACTCACGCGACCGCGATAGACAAACCCCTCAAACTCCGCGAACGCGGTCCTCCAATAGCGAATGCGTTGAGAAAAGTGCCCCAGCTCCAACTTTGTACATCGCTATCACATTGCTCCACCTGCGATAGTGTAGAAGAAAAAACATCACCAGCAGTCCAGAACGCAACATCAATCAAACATGAAGGAAAAATGGTCTGATTCCACTCTGAAACTCACTCGAGCCCCTCGGGACCTCGTCTGACCATACCATGAAGTCCCAAAACATAAATAGGACCTACGTGAAGCCTCAAATCACACAAAACAACATAAAAATCACGAATGACACCTCAAAAATTTTGCACACAAGTCTCAAATGACATAAAGAATCTATTCCAATCTCCTAAATCACAATATGAACCCGATATCATCAAAATCAACTTTCGATCAAACCTATGAATTTTTCAAAGCTTCAAATTGACAACTATCGCCAAATAGTGTCGGAACATTCTACAAACATCCAAATGTAAATTCGGGTACACGTCCAAGTCCAAAATCACTATACGGATCTAACAGAACCATCAAAACCTCGATTTGAGGCCAAATACACAAAGTCAAACTTGGTCAACTCTTCCAACTTAAAGTTTTTTAGTTGAGAATCATTCTTCCAATTCAATCTCGAATCACCTAAAGACTAAAACCGATGATTTAAACAAGTCATAATACATCATATTAAGATACTCGAGGCTTCAAACACTTGAATGGAATGCAAATTCCTAAAATAACCGGTGGGGTCGTTACACTTAGAAAATCCAAAACTCATCCAAAAATTTGATTTGGATCAAATTAAGGATAATAACAAAAATATTAACAAAAATGATAATAATTTTATGGAACTAATTGAAGAGCACACGGTTTTACCACTAAATAGTGGTGCCAGCAATACCACCAATACAGTGCATAAAAATAATTTTCCCTTTCAAACAAGTGGCAATAACGTGTCCACAACAGAAAACCCTTCTACTAGTACTTATCAGCTTCTTAACACTAATAAGCAAGAGCTTAATCAATCAGTAAATGGTTCACAACAAATTATTAATGACGAGTGTAAAATACACACTTAAATTACGCTCGCTAATAAAAGATAGTATAGTATAATATTGTATCCACATGGATTGAATTTAAACAGTATTCTCATAGTTTCTAACTTGATTGCTATCCAAATGGATCAACAATTAAGATTTATATGATTGATAATTAAAATTAACTAAGAATCTAAAGTTATTGAATAGTGACTATCGAGACAAGGAATAAGCAAATAAGGTTATCAGTGGGAGAAGGTAGGGTTTTGATAGGATAGATGCAAGATAATTGTTTGGTATATAACTCTAAATAATTCACTTCTAATGTTCAAGTGAGTCTCTCGAATTCACTCAATTATTGGTTCAAAGGTTCAGCAGAAAATCCTCTCTCGATTAAGCCTTAACCTTACGAGAAGAACCAAATTAAGCACTGTGAAGATATGCAAGAATGTGTAGTGGATTGGTCTTTAGGAAAACCTCTTTCAATTATTCTCATAACTAGGTTTAATCAATAATTTAACTAGCCTTTTTCGATTACTTAGAAGAATCTATGAACTCAACCAACAATATAATATAAAAAAATCACAAGTTATGCCTCTCTCGATTGCATGAACTAGTGAATATAGATACAACAATTAAATATTCCAAAATGATTCAATACATAAAACTAGAGTAATAATCCACAAACAATCCTCAATACACCAAATTTATCAAACCCTAAAGGGAACTACTCCATAGACATGGAGAAATACATCACAAATATAATTAGAGTATAGAAAAACATAGATTCGATCCAAACTCGGGTCTTGAGTGAGGAAGGAATGATGAAATCCTTGTGCTTGTGTTCTTCCAACTCCTCCTTGGCTTCCTTAGGTCGAAAGTATGTCAAAAGTCCTCTCAAAGACGTGTTTCTAATATATTTATACCAAGTAAGAACGAACCTGGACGAAACTACCCTCTTTGAGCCGAAGTGGGAAAACCTACAAACTTTTTACACTTCATGCATCACATTATGGTACGTAGTGTGCGTAGCATTAGTGCAATTTGCTCGCTTGTAAACTCTCTGAACTTAGCTTGTCTGATAAAATTTTGTACTGATGCTACGCACTATGCCACTATGCCTAGCATTAGTGTATTTTTCTGTCAGACCCAAAAATTTCAAGTCTCTGAACTTCTCAAACTTCTGATGAAATTTTTTACTAATATGACACTTAACGCCACGCCTAATGCGATGCGCATGTACATTTTTGCTCTAGCCCTTGCTCTTTCTTCCAACTTTTGTATGCAATGCCGGTCCACGAGCCTCGGACGCGATCCCGATTTAATTTTTTGGCTTTTACTCAGACTTTAAAGCTCCAATTATTCGATTTAGCTCTAGAACATCTTCTTAACTCGGCATCATCTCCTACAAAGCATAAAACACACCATCAGTGCAAAACACTTCCAATTAAAGCAGAAACACAAGTAAATTGAAGTAAATTAGAGTGCAACAAGCAACTAAAATATAGGACTATAGCCTACCATCAATTAACAATAAAACAAATGTCCCCACCCCATAACTGTCCCTCTTAACTACCAAGACTTGCCTCGAAAATCCTACTAATCAAGTTTGCATGCCATCAAATGACCTTCCACATGAGAAACACTTGGCAGAAACTAATGAACAAATGTCGGACATATTATCTATGGAAGATCAAGTTAAAACCTTCATGCAAGACCACTCCTCATCCATGAAAATAGACTCCATCATTACAAACCTCCATATTCTACTATCCGGAGCCACACTCCCTAATACACACACTCCTATATTAAATAAACACAGTACAAACCATGCCACGAGCCCCGTTCACGTTGAGAAGGTGATACAAGACTTGTTCAACTCCATTGCCTTCAACGACCATACCCAATGGACAACCTGCTACCCCTCCCAACACGATTCCCAGCACAACCAGTCATATACGCACAACCACCAAGCCCCCCTCCCGAATCACTAACCACAATCATGGATAGAGCTGGATTTGAAGGGACATGCAATATCCTTCAACCTAGAGATCAATGGATAAGACACAATCCTAATCATCCAAAACACAAACTACTTAGCACAATTGATCTCAGAGGGAATGCATCTAGCTATGAACAATTACATCAACTAGATGTGGATGCACAATATATTTCAACCACTAGTTCCCTCCATGAACCAGAACCTCGCTCACACCATACAACATGTGGAATGTCGCGGGCAATCCTAATACTCAGATGCCATAAAATATTCCACTGAACTTTCCCTTCTTTGCACCGGAGGAGATATCCATAACGAACCCTATATTCTTCAGGTGGGTTGCAGCTTAGACACCAACCCAACAAATTGTTCCACAGAATTTTCCAACACTAATGGAAACCCATGCACAACAAACATGCATGCAAAACCAGGAAGAAAACCAGGAGGAGGAAGATGTGGAAATCCTACCACACCATGGAGAGCCTAGGGTGGAATTCTCAAACCTAAGTGAGGTAAAAATACTAATCTTCAAGAAGATGCTAGACAAGAAATGTATCATCAGTTGTCCACTAATATTGTTCAAGTGCTCAATAGATATAAGGCCAGCACATGACCCAACGAAGGAAAGAATGTAGTGATTCTAGTACCCTCAATAAGGAGGAACATTGTTCCTTCAATGAGAGAGAACAAACACCACACAACCAATCCATTAATGATGAATCGGCCCATTAACTTTATCATTTGGAATGTACGAGATGATAACAATGCTAATTTCAAAAGGAACTTTAGAGAACTTATGGATACATAGGTCTAGTATGGTAGCTCTACTAGAAACCAAAATGGCAAACCACATCTCAATCATTGAGGAATATGAATCTATGGAGATGATAGAGGTACCAACAAAGGGGAAATCTAGAGGTCTTGTTATCCTTTGGAACCATGCAACGGCAACAATCAACTTCACTAGGAGGAATCAAAAAATTTATGCCATGATTAAGATAAAACCAAATCATAAAAACTGGCTTTTTAGTTTTATATATGCTAGTATAGAGAAGACTAATAGAGACATTCTCTGGCGTAATATTGAAGCTATCTATAATAGCTACAAGGATCCCTGACTTGTAGGAGGGGACTTCAATGATGTTATAATGTCACAAGACAAACTTAGAGTAAAGCCTATAATCAATCTAGACAAATTATAATGGCTAGCCTAAATTATTGTAAGTTAGTCCACCAAGGGTTCAAAGGGTGTAAATTCACCTGGTCAAACCATAGGAGAAGAGGAAAAGGTCTGATCATGGAATGCCTAGATAGAGTTTAAGCAAATGTTCAATGGTTAGATATTTACCCCAATGCCTCAGTAACTGCACCTACCAAAAATTCACTCGAACCACAATCCTATTTTAGTAGAGCTAAAGGGTTATGCAAATGTCAACATAGACAAACCCTTTCGATTGGAAACAATATGGTGCACCCACCCTGATTTCATAAATATGATCAAAAGTAATTGGAATAACAATGACCTGTTACTGCAACATCTAACTTTAAGGATGAGGTTAAAATTTGGAGTAGCGAGACCTTTGGTAACATATATAAGAAAAAAGGCAAATCCTGGCTAGGCTAGGAGGGATCCAAAACTCCCCATATTACCACAATAGTATATTCCTACAAGAACTAGAGGAATCCCTTCAACAACAGTATAATGACATACTTAAATTAGAGGAAGGTTACTGGAAGCTTAGATATAGAGTCAAGTGGATTAACCATGGTGATGCAAACACTAAATTCTTTTATATAACGACCACCCATAGGAGAAGAGTTAATAAAAAAACCTATTTCAAAGACGACATGGGAAATTGGCTAGATGACCACAAATCTATTATGTCTCATGCATGCAAATTCTTCCAAAATTTGTTCAAGACCTTCCACACATATTCTACTTGACATAACAAAACAAGTGATACACCATATTTCCACATGATTTACCTACATGCCTAGACTCTCCATTATCGAATGCTGAGATTACAAAAGCAGTCTTCCCTTTAAACCTTATAAGGCCCCCGGTCCTGATGGAATACACTCTTTCTTCTTCTAGAAATTTTGGAACATTATTAGTATAAGAGTTAAAGATTTTTGTTATAAAGTGTTCCAAGAAAATGAAATACCAAAAGAAATCAACGACACCTACATTTGCCTAATCCCTAAATTAAATGCCAATAACCTAAAAACTTTTAGACCAATAAGTCCACGTAGCATTATTTACAAGGTTATTACCAAACTAATTGCCAAAGGATAAAACATTTATTAACTAAGTTAATAGGCCCCTAGCAAGCTAGATTTATCAAAGGTAGAAGTGCCTCTGATAATGTAATAATAGTCCAAGAAGTTATAAACTACCTCAAGAGCTCTAAAAATAAATGCGCGAATAGGATCCTTAAAATTGACCTTGAAAAAGCTTTTGATAAATTAGAATGGTCCTTCATACATAGGACCCTTAGATATTTTAAATTTTCTCCAAATATGACCAAATTAATTATGTCCTATGTTAGTTCCTCCAGCTTTACCATACTGATAAATGAAGCTAAATCCGGCTCATTTGCCTATCTAAAGGTATTAGACAGGTGACCCTATGTCCCCCTATATTTTTATCCTTTACATGGAAGTGCTATCAAAAATAATTGAACACATGGTGGATATTAGGAAATGGGATACAATAAAAATCAATTCCCTCCTTATCCCACATTTTCTTTGCAGATGACTTAACATTAATGGGGAAATACAATAGAAAGACCACACAAACCATTCTCAATTGCCTTGAGGACTTTTGCTTCTTATCGGGCCATGTCATTAATAGAGCTAAATCAAAGATAATAGTGTCCAAGAATTACACCCTAATTGTAAAAAAACGATATGACCACCCTACTCAAAATAAGAATAAGTAAAGTCAGGAATTCTTGAGTAAACCCTAGTTCTCTCTAGAGAGGCAACCAACAGCAACAGTAATACTTCGCACAAAATGGTCGATGAGCCATCGTTCGGTGGTGAAAAGCCACCGGACCAGCTCTAACAGTAGCATAACAACTCTGTGCACAAACCCCATGTGGTCGCTCTTACTGCTTCTTCCCCATCTGCTACAACTGTCAACAAAGGCGGGTCTGTAAACATGCCAAAAAAATAATTGGAGACAATTACAACGTACTGTACTATTTCTGAACCAAATCAGCTTATTCAAAACCATGGAGATTACTTAACACCTCAATTACAATCGATACACATAGTTTCAGACAACATCAACACACGAACCAACGACACTACATAGATGTACAACGACAACACTCAGATTTTGATTGCACATAGGGTGACAGATACCCAAAATGTTCAAAACCAATGCCATTATACTCCAATTGATCTGGATACTGATGCCAACTCTTCAAATAGCAACCACGATGAACAACTTGAATCAATATGGCAGAATACAGAACACACAGAATCACACATGCCATCTGCTCGACAAAATGCCAGGGTCAGTTTTAATGTTAATGTTGATGAACATATGAATGATTGTAATTCACAAAGTCATTTTGAGATTAGTCGTCAAGAGAATTTGAAATAAAACACAAAAAATGAGGGCGATAAAAGGCAGTCACCTACAGCACCACATGACACTTATGGAGTCCCTGGTTCTTCAAATGTCCTAGCCCCAGTTGCTGAAGGTCGCCAGAAGGTCCACGCTCAAACTCCAGTTGGTATCATTGATACTCGACCACTGGCGGAAAAGTTGAGTGATTCACTGACTGCCCATGGAATTCCCTATGCTTCACATGTCGAGATAATCTCTATTGATAAGGAAAAGGAAATCGCAATCACTCTTACTACTCAAGGGTAGCCAATCACTACAATATCAAACTTGGCATCTTCAGGTAATGTCTCGGCAGCACATGTGTCTAATACAACAAATACTGACTTAACTAGGAATATCAATGCTCAAACTAAACCCCAATTCAATTAAATATCAATGCCAGCAAATTTTTCTAAGATCTCCACCAACTTTGACAAACCACCTGTTTTCCAGAATAAAAATAATACTAAGACTAAGCACCATCACACTAACACTCAGATGCTGACACCAAAAGAAATTACACAGCATACCAAACACCATAATCAAACAATTAGTACATCTGCTGCAAATACACATCCAAACATATTAACCAGTTTTTATATACCAAAACACACACACTCCGTACAACCACCTGCAAATGTCCACCAAAGTATCTAGTTTTACTCAACAAAATCAGCAACCAAACTAAACCAAACAGAAGCTACTACCCAGCCACCTAAACCAACTGATTATCATGCCCCATCACCTCCTACCATAACTCATTCACTTGCTGCAAAATTAAGAGCAAGGCAAGCAGCAGAAATAACCCCAATAGATTTCACACCCCCAAAAATAACTACCAAACAGGGCCAACCGACTATCTTATTTACTAGGAAGGACTACATGATCACACTTGCATCCAGATGCTAATATACAATTGTAGGGAAACTCCTTAACACAATGCCTCGAATGGAGGTGATCAGGAGAAGTTTCATAGCACAAACAGAACTAAGAGGAGGAGTTAAAATAGCACATTTCAATGCTCGTACAGTTTACATTGATCTAGACAATGAGTACGATCACACAACTGTCTAGACAAAAACCTTCATGTACATACAAGATCAAAGAATGGAATTACAAGCTTGGACACCCAACTTCAACCCGAATAAAGATAACCCAATTGTTCCTATTTGGATATTTATTCCTGAATTACCATGGAAGTTTTACTACATGGAGGTCCTATTTGTACTGTTGTCTCCTATTGGGAAGGTATTACATCTCGACCTAGCCTCTATGCGGAAAACAAGAGGAAGTGTAGCTAAAGTCAAAATGCAAGTTGACTTGACTCAACTAAGGCCTCATCATGTTTGGCTAGGTTCTGATGAAAATCAGGATGTCAATGGGGATGGACAGTGGCTAGAAGTGGTATATGAGGATCTCCCAACATATTGCTCACACCGCAAGCACTTAGGACATGAAGACTACTCATGCCCTATTCGAGAAAGAGAAGAAGAAGACAAGAAAAAAGTAGCGACTGAAATCCCACAAAATAAAACCAAACAGATATCAAACAATACTGAAGGAGCAAATAGAATACAACATCAAAAGGAGCAGAGCATACCAGGGCAACACAAAGAACAAAACTACAACCAAAGAGTAGTGGTACAAGACCAAAATGAAGAACAACTGGGCAAAATCAAACCTAAAGCACATCAACCAATAAATGCAAACCACTCCAAGGATCAATGGCAATCTCAGAAGAAGAAGAATTTCAAGGGTATCAACCGAAAAAACAAGCAAGAGAAACACAAACAGTCTTATGAACAAATGAATGCAAAACAGATAACCACAAAAGCTCAAAACCATGGCTCACAGACCAATTCTCAAATTGTAATAGCAAGTGCTCTGGAGAATATGGCAGAACCAAGTGCCAGGTATACTGGTATTGATGCTGCAACTGATGGAGATAACAATGGCAAGGACCAGATAAATGACAAACAACACAAGCATCAAACAGTGGAAACAAACATAATTCAAGAGATCCAACATATCAGGACTGCTAACAAATCCAGTGACAATCCAAAAGACCCAGGAATCGGCATAAACAATACTGCTACAATTTTTGGGGTAGCGCCAGATGTAACAAAGGAAAATACTTTTAAATGGGTTCAAAGGAGTTTTGGAATGCATAAGGAAATCCTTAATGTTACACTCAACCACTCATGCCAGGATATGCCCGCACAAACATGTATGGAATCCCCTATGCCTAATGGCAATACAACAGGATATGTACAACTAGGGACTGAACTGAAGAGTTATGGATCAGGGAAACAAACAATATCCAGAGTTGGTGATCATAAGGAAAACCCAATTCCAGAACAGTTTCACAATACGTTACCTAACAATGCGTTGAACAACAGCACAACTGGAAAACTACTAGCCAATGTTCAAGGACCAATAGTGGCAACCACACCACATGACATAGTCAGTGATGATGTTCCAGAACCCAAGATGTGGTTGGGAAGGATGCTATCATTATATATGAACAGAATGGTACAATTATTGTACCAAAGGAGTCAACTGCAATTAATACATTGTCTATGGCTTGTGCATCAGGTACACGATCTCCAATACAGATCCAAGTAAGTGTACCATTGAAATCTCCAAATCATGTAATGCATGATATTATTACACACAACCAATAACCAATGAAATTTCATACTGCCTTGGTTGACAGAGAGCAACTAGAAGATGAAGGTAACAATGAATCTATTGCTGGGAACTTCAAGGCTATTGCAAGAGAAGGAGATTTGTCACCTAGGTTGTCTACTAAACATGGGAAGAAAGGAAAAGGCAAAACCAATTAAAAGAACAACTACCATCTATAAGAATACTGCCCAAAAGGGCAGCCTCCGCGACTAGATGATGATTAAAACACTCGTATGGAATATTAGATCTGTTAAGACACAACAGGCCTTTCAGAGAGTTATCAACATGCAAAGGGAACATGGTTTTTTTTGTTATAGCACTTATGGAACCTTTTCAAAATCAAATATTTATTCAAAACTACAGGAGGAGACTTGGCATAGATGTTGCCATTTCAAATGTCAATGGCAAGATATAGCTTTTTTTGGATTCAGTCGTGCAGTGGGAATTGGTAATTGACACTGAACAACAACTTACTATCAGAGTCTATCATCAAGATATTGATAAATATATTATGATGACTTTTATATATGCAAAGTGCTCAGCACTGGACAGACTAGAATTATGGGATAGTTTATACTACCTTGCAAGTGATATGAAACTACCATGGCTAGTTGGAGGGGATTTTAATGTACTTTTGAGTGAAAAAGAGAAAATTGGAGGGCTTCTAGTCTACCCTCTAGAATATGGAGACTTTGCCTTCTGTGTAAATTCATGTGAACTCTTTGACACCGGGTACAAAGGAAGTCCCTTCACATGGTGGAATGGGAGGCCAAATGCAGAATGCATATTTAAAAGACTAGATAGAATCTTGGTCAATTCCCCATTCCAATCTCTATTCCCAACTACAGAGGTCGAACATCTTATTAGAACAGGCTTGGATCATGCACCTCTGTTTATGACCTGTGGTGACGCGACTACCACATTTACTAAACCATTCAAATTTATGAATTTTTGGACAAAACATACCTCTTTTAAGGAGTTGGTTCGACAAAATTGGCAGGCTGACGTCACAGGTAATCCCTTCTGGATGTTCAAACAGAAATTAAAAAGAGTTAAGATTGCTCTTTCAAAATGGAGTAGGCTCACTTACGAGGACATCTTCAAGCAGTTAGCTTTAAGGGAAGATGTGGTCAGAATAAAAGAAATGCTTTTTGAAGAAGAACCCACAGTTGAGAATAGAATTGTACTTCAGAAGGCACAATCCGAATTAAAGAGATATATGAGCATAGAGGAACAATATTGGAAATAAAAAGCAGGTATGTCCTGGTTTGCAGAAGGAGACAGAAACACTAGATTCTTTCATAACCATGTCAATGGTAAAAGGTAGAAACTCCAACTGAAGAGAATCCAGAACCATGATGGTAACTGGATTGACTTGCAAAAACGGATGGCTGACGCAGCAGACGATTTTTTCCAAAATCAGTTCACACAAGAAGCTGATCATACAAGGTCTGAGCTGCTCAACTATGTACCCTCAATGGTGTCTTGTGATCAAAACATAGAACTTTGTAGAATTCCTACAAAAGATGAGGTAAAGGCAGCGATTTTTTCACTGAGCGATGAAAGTGCAAGTGGGTCAGATGGTTTCACAGGCATTTTCTTTCAAGAATGTTGGGATATAATAGGGGAAGACATACATGAGATGATGAAACTATTTTATGGAGGAAGTTTTTTACCTAAGTCTATAACCCACACAAACCTTGTCTTGCTACCAAGAAAAACAACAGGTTCAAACATTTAATGACCTAAGGCCTATTAGCTTAAGCAATTTTGTAAATAATGTTATCTCTAGAGTTGTCCATGATAGGCTGGAAAAAATACTGCCTTCTTTGATCTCTTCCAATCAGTCGGGATTTGTCAAAGGGAGAAGTATATTTGAAAATATTTTGTTAACACAGGAGATTGTTACTGACATAAGATTAAGGGGAAAACCTGCTAATGTAGTTATCAAACTTGACATGGCAAAGGCTTATGATAGGGTCTCATGGAAGTATCTAATGCATGTTTTGAGGAAAATGGGATTTGCAGAATGCTTCATCAACATGATATGGAATTTAATTTTCAACAACTGGTATTCTGTTCTGATTAATGGTCAAGCATCAGGATTCTTTCAATCAACAAGAGGGGTCAAGCAAGGAGATCATCTCTCTCCAGCCCTGTTCATTCTCTCTCCAGAGGTTTTGTCTAGATCGTTAAATAAACTATTTGAATACACGAGATTCAAGGGCTTTGGGATGCCTAAATGGACTGATCCATTAAATCATTTGGCCTATGCAGACGATACTATAATCTTTTCCTCTGCTGATCCATACTCTTTAAGGAAAATTATAGAAGTTTTGTCTAAGTATGTGCACACTTCAGGCCAAATGATCAATAAGACAAAGAGTTCCTTTTATATGCATTATAGTGTGTCCTCAACAGTGTCTAGCTCGATAAGTACTATCACTATATTTTCAAAGGGGGAATTTCCATTCACCTATCTTGGTTGCCCAATATTCTACACAAGAAGAAGGAAGGAATGCTACAATGACCTGATAAAAAATGTAAAGGCAAAATTGCACTCTTAGAAGGGAAGCTACTATCCTATGGGGAAAAATCTACATTAATCTCTAGTGTCCTACAGAGCATGCCAACGCACATCCTTTCTGTCATTGACCCTCCTAAAAATGTAATTGAACACCTTCATAAAGCCTTTGCGAGATTCTTCTGGAGTACCAAGGAAGAAGGTAGGAGTAGATATTGGATAAAATGGCAAAATCTATGCCTACCAAAGGAAGAAGGGGTGTAGGTTTTAGATTACTGCATGATGTATCAAAAGATTTATTTGCCAAATTGTGGTGGAAGTTTAGGACATCCAAGTCCTTATGGTCTAACTTTATGTGGAACAAGTACTGTAAAAAGGAAATCCCGACAACTGTCCAATTTAGATAAGGATCTCATGTATGGAGGAAAATGTTAGAGGCTAGGGAAGAGGTGGAGCACGAAATACTATGGGAAATGAATAGGGGTTCTACTAATGTTTGGCATGAGAATTGGACTGGTCTGGGAGCTGTGTACCATATTGTTCGAAATGACTATACAATCAATGGAGATATGCAGGAAGTAGCTAAATTAAGAGTGGATGATACATGGGATGAGCAACTTCTAGTGCAATCTTTCCCTGCAGACATCGCTCAACATATCAGGCAATAAGTCATATTTGGCACTACTGACGATTCCTAGGATGTTCCTAGATGGATGCCTTCACCCTTGGGAAATTTCTCTGTTAGTAGTGCTTGGAATATTTTGAGGCACAAAGATCATGTAAATCCTGACTACAATAAGATGTGGACTAAAGGTCTACCTTTTAAAATCCCATTCTTCTTATGGAGATTGTGGAAGGGGAAGATTCCTACTGACGATTTGTGGAGAAAAAGTGGGTATTTGGTAGTGTCTAAGTGTTGGTGTTGTTCACAACCGCAAGAAGAGACTTTTCAACACTTGTTCCTAACTAGTGAAACTGCAACTAGAATATGGAGAAACTTCCTTCAAGCAGCAGGTTTAGTTGTCAATCTGGTACAGGTGCATCAAGTAATAAGAACATGGTGGAATGTAAAGTGTTGTCCTAAACTAATGCCATTATATCAGGCAGCTCCAACTGTAATCACATGGGAACTTTGGAAGAGGAGAAATACGATGAAGTATGGTGGTGCAATTTCTTGCAATAGGGTGATTTATGAAGTGAATAAGACTTTACATTATCTAGCAAGGATGAGATACCCATGGCTGTCCAGAATTCCTCCTCTATGGTCAGATATGATCAGCTTCTTTGAAGGCTGCAAGCCATATGTGGGGACTAAGATAGTTACATGGCAGCTTCCTTATGAAGGGTGGTTCAAATGCAATACTGATGGTGCATCAAGAGGCAATCCTGGCCCAAGCTCATATGGGTTTTGTGTTCGAGACCATGCTGGCGATTTGGTGTTTGCGAAAGCACAGGAGATAGGAGAGACAACTAACTTAGTAGCAGAAGCAAAGGCAATTATGGAGGGGTTGGCATACTGTGTGGAAAAGCAGCTACGTCCACTGATTATGTAGACTGATTCCTTAGTAATGAGGAAGATAATTGATGGCGAATGGGCAACTCCTTGGTGTATAGGTGCTGAAGTAAGGAAGATCAAGCATATAAAGAACAACTACAATGTTGTTTTTCAGCATGTACTAAGGGAAGGGAATATTGTTGCTGACTTTTTTGCTAACCTAGCTTTCACTTTTGCAGGTACACACACATTTCAGTCATTTAATGAATTGCCAAGTGCAGGAAAAAAGCTGATCAATATGGACAAATCACAAATTCCTAACCTTCGGATTAGGATTGTGAAGAGAAGAGAACCTGGTTAATGAGATCAACATATAAAACCTTACCTTGTTTCTTAGAAATTATGGTGTCTCAACAATATATGCAAGATCTTAAAGAAAAGTAGGCTAGTAAAACTCCACCAACTAGCATTCCTAATCATGCAGTTGTTCTCACTTGTATGGTGTACATACTTGGTTGGTTATAATTATAGCTAGCATTGCACAACACCAGACTATAGGGGATATGTTGCAACCTCCTATAAATGCTTGGCTGCAGATACCAAAGACCTGCACTGCCTCTACAAATTCATATTGGTTTGATTATTGTTTTTGTCTCTCTCACTCTACTAGGCTATACACCAGTTGAAGAATGTAGATACTTGAGTAGTGTAATCTAACTGAGGCAATAGCATGGTCAAATTGTTTCTGCACTTCTCCAGGGTTTTAAACAGGTTTCTGTTGTGACCATTTTGCTCTCAATAATATGTTGGCATGAGGTTATAACAAATGTTGAATCTGCAGGTCAAATACATACCAACTGAAGGGTGTAGATGCAATAATATGGGAGCACAAACACATTTCATAAACATGTTTGCTACATTTTGCAGGATAACAAGATCAGAAAACTGAGGCAAAGACTAGTCTCATACGGATACCAAAGGATGCCATATTTGCTTGGTTATAATTGCTTTAACTCACCCTACTGGGCTTACATACACAATGCTTGAAGGGTGTAGATACCTGAGTAGTGGTGACTGTAATATGCCTGGCTACAATATAATACTCAACCAGCACTGCTTCTGCACAGAAGACAATCAAGAACTGATTAGCCTTCAGCAGAACCAGTATTACTATGCCAGCTGGAGTTGCCAATACTTAGTGCTATGTGGGAATGACTTGAAGATAACCAACAAGAGAGTCACAATCCAGCACTAACAACATCCCTCATCATCATCAAAGTTATCAGCACACACAAATCCTGGGAGCACAATTTTACACCCTAACTTGGTTGTTTCATGTTGCAGGTATCAATAACAAGATCAAAAAACTGAGGCAAAGAATAGAGGCTCAACCTGCACTGCTTTTGCACAGAGAACAATCACAAAACTGATTGGTCTTCAATGTGTGGCTGCTAGTTGAAGTTTTCATTGCCTTTTACTATGTGGGAATTATTTAAAATGTTTGCTGCTTCCCAGAGGATAACAAGATTAGAAAACTGAGGCAAAGACTAGTCTCATACAGATATCAAAGGATGCCATATTTGTTTGGTTACAGCTGTCTTCTCTCACTCTATTGGGCTTACATACACAATGCTTGAAGGGTGTAGATACCTGAGTAATGGTGACTGTAACATGCCTGGCTACAACATAATGCTCAACCAGCACTGCTACTGCACAGAAGACAATCAAGAATTGATTAGTCTTCAGCAGAACCAGTATTACTATGCCAGTTGGAGTTGCCAATACTTAGTGCTATGTGGGAATGACTTGAAGATAACCAACAAGAGAATCACACTCCAACACCAACAACATCCCTCATCAATCAAAGTTATCAACACACACAAATCCCGGGAACACAATTTTGCATCCTAACTTGGTTGCTTCATGTTGCAGGTATCAATAACAGGATCAGAAAACTGATGCAAAAAATAGAGGCTCAACCTGCACTACTTTTGCACAGAAGTCTATCACAAAACTGATTGGTCTTCAGCAGAATCAATACTGCTGTTACAATGTCTGGATGCTAGTTGAAGTTGTCACTGCTTTTTGCTATGTGGGAATGATTTAAAGATAACCAACAAGAGAATCACAAACAAGCACCAACAACAACCTTTCTTCACCATTCACCACTCAGTCATCTTCAAAGTTTTCAACACACACAGGAACCTGGGAGCACAACACTACATCCTAACTTGTTTGCTTTATCTTACAGAGTTCATAGACAAGATAAGACTGCTTTGGCAAGTATACAGAGGGGTGTTAACAGTACAAATAATTAGTAGAATACTGGTTCAACACAACATATGTTTGCTGCTCCTCTGAAAACTTTTAATGCCTATTGGTGCTAGCATCAACTCCCAGAGGTATTAGCATATTGCAATGCTCATTATGGGAGTCTCTCAGCACATTAGAATAACCAAATATCAGCAACACAGATGACAGCACAATCATGTTACACAGATCATTTTTAATTCGACTAAAGTGGTAAGAAATTTACTGTACATACACAGAAACAACATAGATATCAGTACAAGTCAGGATCAGAAAAAATGGAAGTTATCCTGCTATACATCACAAGCAATTTAACTTGGACATCAATCAGATGCACATACACAGACAGTTATCATATGGCCTGAGCTTGACTACTGTGTATTACTTGTATGATGTTAGACCATCTCTCAGTGGTATTAGCATGTTATCATGCTCAGTTTGGGGGTGGTGTAACACCATACAGAACCATGGAGTCAAGCAGCCATCTCATAGATATAGATTATACTAAATGTGATTGCATTTATACACACTATATGGCTGCACATGAACAACCTCTTTGTGTATTATTTATTGGTACTGGTATATCAAGATACCTACTCACATGAAATACAAGGAAAACTACTGCTTACATATATTTTTTGGTATTGACAGTATAGTGTCGTATCATTATCCAGTGGTATTAATGTGCATGCATGCTCAATCTGGAGATGAAAAGACACTATATTGTCTTCATGTATCAAGCTGGCAGTTCTGTCTCTAGTAAGTTTTCATCTCAAATTCATGCTCAATGTATCAACAATGATGCTGGAATTTTCAGCCCCAAGAACACAATGTCCAAAATGCTTTGCTAGACAACTATTGAATTTAAACATACCTACTCCTTGGATTGCAACAAATGGCGCCTGGTGAGAGCTTTGTAGGTGCTACAACAAATTGTTGGCAACTGGTGTGTACATTCACAATCGTTGGCAATACTTGGATGCTTCAAATTACTAGCCTTGTAGTTTCCGTCGTTTATTAGTTACTTCTACTTTGCTTTGTTTGTAGGTTATTTAAATATTTTGTAATTTTTACCCAGTTGGGGATTTATTATATATAATAGCTACTAGGGTAATAACCTAGTAGTATATTTGCTAAACAATATATATATATATATATATATATATATATATATATATATATATATATATATATATATATATATATATATATATATATATATATATTTTGGAACAAATAATAAAACCACGTTCAACGCACAACAGCTTGAAACCAAAGGACTACCAATTTGTAATTGATAAAATGAAAGCCAAATTAGGTAGTTGGAAAGCAAAGTGGCTTAATACTGCAGGAAGAAGCACACTAGCATCATCAACCCTTAATAGCCTTCCAAATGACATAATGCAATATTCATTGTTAACCACAATAACATTAAAAGAAATAGACAAAGTACAAAGAGACTTCATATGGAACTCAACACCTAAGAAAAAGAAGATACACTCTTAAATTGGAATATAGTAAGAAGAGATAAAAGTTTCGGAGGGTTAGGGATTAGGAAAGCAAAAAAAAAAAAATGGCCCTGCTCACTAGCCTAGCTTGTAGAATCCAAAACAACCCTAACACCTTGTGGGCTAGAATACTTCCGAATAAATATGCAAGAAATAGGGGAAAATGCCCAAATTTCTTTATTTGGAAGAGCCTATTAAAGAGTTGGTACCACTATAGTTTAGGTATTAGATGGGAGGTCACAAAGAACTCCAACATAAATTGGATCCCTAATGTTTTGAACCTTAGAAGAGCAATTCAGGGTCCCATAAAAATCATGAATCCACTCTAACCATAAAAGACATTAGATAAGGAAACCAATGGAGCCTAACAAAAATCTCCTTCGAACTGCCTAGGAGCGGCTTTTTGCAAAAAGATGAGGGGGAAATGCAGTAAGTCCTTCAATTTCTCAAAATACAAGCAACAATTTTATATGGATTCTAAATAGTAGTGGTCTCTTCTCAACCACCTCTTGCTTACCAAATAATCGAGAATGAGGATAGACCTCAAAAAGATTTCATGTGAATTTAGAGATTACATTGCCCAAACAAAATAAAAATCTTCATATGGAAGCTACCACGACAGGCTCCCATGTAGATCGTACATATCAAAAATAGGAATAAATATTGATCCCTCGTGCCCAGTCTATTGGTTTGGTGAAGAAACAATCCCTCATAACTTCTGGGAATGCATCATCACAAAAATATTATGGAACACCATTGGGATAATTAGCACAACATCAAAAGTCTTCAATCACTGGATTGATTTAATCAAAAATGCGAAAAATACACTGTCACATAAATACATAGATTGGAACGATGTACTCCCCTTTGCATTATGGCACATTTGGAAAAATAGAAATCACAATCACCATAATAATACAACCTGCCATATAAAGATGATTACTATCTTTAACCATGCTTTAAAATACAAGTTGCTAACATATAAAGCAACGACTAATATCATCAACAAGGCAATCCGAATAACATGGCACAAACCTCCAAAGGGTTGGTTCAAGCTTAACATAGACAGAGCATTCAAAGTCAACAAACGGTTCGTGATTTCGATATTCCTACATCAAGATATAAAAGTTTTGGTAAAGTCACGCAAATCTGAAACCGTCGCCGTATCAGAATTTAATGTTGATTTAGAAATATTATCTGAAACTATCCTTAAGGCGTTAAATTTTATATTTTGGATATGTTTTAGATTTGAAAGTTTAGTCTCCAAAAAATCAAACGGTTCATGATTTAACGTTTCTACACCAAGATAAGATTTTTTTGTGAGACTGCGCAAATCTAAAAATTTTAACGTGGTGGACTCTAAAGTTGGTTTCAAAATATTATCTGGGGCGATTCTGAAGGTGTTTGATTACGAATTTTGGATGTCTTAGATTTACAATTTGATTTTGAGAAATCAAGTGGCTCATATTTTTGACGTTATCACATTGAGATATATATTTCCTACTACAAAAGGTACAAAGGTGATGAACAATATTATCCTCAAAAAAAAGAGAGGATGTATCTTCAAATAAAGAGAATTTCGAGACATGAACGACAACGATGTTTAAAATAAAGCCAAGTTCTATTATGCGGATGTTGATACATCATGCTAAGCAAAGAACTTTGAAATTTAAAATCGCAAAAAAAAAAAAGACATCAATAAAGATGTGTGATATAAAGTGTAACTCATAGAGTTTTTATTTACAAGAATAGTCGCTAGTTAATCAAATGCAAGAAAAAAAAGAGGCAAATCTCTATATAGGCTAATCTAAGCACAACTTGTAATTGACCAAGTCTTTAAGGATAGCCACTAAGTGTTTCTTCTTCTTCTCCACGTCGGCCAAATCATCAGCAGTCGCCAAGAAAGCATAAGAACATCTACAGTACTCCTATTCAGCAAACAAGACTCTAGATTCAATCTCTTCAACCTTTTTCTTAGCAGCATCTCGGAGAGCTCTTAACTGCTTCACCTTATCCTTAGCCTCTTTGAGAGATTGACCAGTGGCAGATAGTTCCTCGTCCTTCTCTCCTTTCTCAGTCAAGATAAGATCAAGATTTTTCTTGGCTTTTAAAAATAACTCTGATTTTTTAACTTCTACGACCTTATCAAAAAGAGTCGACCGTGCCTGGTCATACGAAGTAACAAGCTCAAAGAAATATTTCAAAAGGTTCTTCAAAGGAGAAATATCCATACCCTTTCCATGCATCTCCCCGAGAATCACTTGGACCTCATATGCAATAGAAGAAGCACATTCTATATTAAGGTCGGAGAGTTTAGCATGAATTTTAGCCCAAGCATCCAAGATGAAATTCTTGTGAAGTGTCAAGACAACCTTTCTTCCGTCAAAGATACACATTATTGGTGCTGGTCGTTTGTGAAAATTAGACCCCAATTTTGCTTTGGCTCCACTATAAGGATTAGAAGTCTCCTTTAGCTCAGACTTAGATGTTGGAAGTAATTCTTTTGAGTCTGGCTCCACTACAGATTTGCTACTACCTTGTGGTTTGCTTTGGTATGACGTTATCAAGATGTTGACATTGTTTGGCTGCATAGAAAAGATAAACAGTTAGTGAAGTCGCTTGAGTATCATGAGGTGAAAAGAAAGTTCAATTCATTACCTCTTTAATAGCTGTCAAAATTCTTGAAGCACTAACATCGTCATTAGGAATCTCTACCACATGCAAATTAGTGTCTCATGGCTTATCCGAATGTGGTCTCACTTTCCTCCGAAAAATGTATCCACGACTGATACTGCTTTCGTCTTGAGATGGCTATTTGTTAGAAGCTTGATGAGTTTGAGCAGGCGTCTTGTCTTTTTGAACTTCTTCATAGGGAGGTTCCTTTCTTTTGTATGGCACAACCACTGTGGATTTCAGGGAAAGAGGATTGGCTTTCTTGCAATGCTCATGAGGTGTGTGTTCTCTGATGGCGCAATGGCAATTGGCCTTACAAAAGTCACTAAGGATTCCAAATGATCTTCAAGAAAGATCACATGCACTTTTGCCCAACAGGATCTGTACTTTGACAAAAATAGTTTTTTTGCATTAGATATCGCCGGGGAAAGGTCTCCCTCACGTTGGTGGAATTATGTGACACACAAATTTGCCAAAATTTGAGTCCTTCTTCTAATGAGGCGCTACGAAGGTCATTCTCCAAAATATCAGGACTAGTCTGATAAAATCCAAATTGACGGCTGAATCAATGTGGACTATATGGTTCAAGAATGAAAGAGTTTTCACACCTCAAAGGGAGATAATTAAAATAGATACTCATAAAATAATTGACCTTCGATTATGATGCTTTGTCATTATCCTCAAAATAGTAAGGTTCGGACCCCTCCGGCTTGGTAGAAATCCAAGATGCATTATCTACTTGATGGATGCGTTTTCTTGCATTTGTATCACTCAAATACCTTGCAGCGCCTTCCCCGGAATACGCCACCATCAATGAAACATATGGTCATTTTGGAAGCACATAGTGTGTCTTAAAGTAGTGAGCAAGCCAGCCGTAGACATAATGCATGGGAAAAGAGATTTTGATATGCTCAAGCTGTAAGGACTTGGAGATCTTATTCAAACCGTAGTAGATGTTCGCCAGAACTGGGATTGCAAGGCTGAATTTTCATCCACGTGCCATCATGCTCACCATTTTAAAGGTCCAGGGTCGAATGAAATCGCCATCTTGAGAGAAAAATACAAATGCACACAACCAACAAGATAAGAATGCCGCCAAATACGTCCTTTCTCTTTTTTCATGCCGAACCCCAAGCTTAGCAAACATCATCTCATTCGTTCTAGACCATTTGACTACTTCTGGTATAACTCTAGTGGGATTGTGCATTGACTTCAAACGGGCAGATTTTTTCTCCCTTCTTACTGGAGCATGTTTATATCTCAAATCTCTTTTGTACCAAAATTCAATTTTCTTTCTAAATGAGACTTTTGGATCATGACTCTCACCTTTTTGAAGATGTTTAAAAGTGGTAAACAGGTATTCACAAGCTCGAGGAGTAAATCTTCCATTCTTCTCATTAACACATGTCAATGCGATAGCTTCGGGCACACTTTTTCGTAGGAAGAACCTCCAATAGGTAAACCACCAATGGTATGTAAATCTCAAAGAGATATTGATAGTTCTCCGGCTGATGTAAGTAAGGTATTTGTTGTGGGACACCAAGCTTCAAGAAATGCTTGCAAGATGTTTGAATTTCGATCATATGTAAATAAAAAAACATAGACGACATCTTAAATTCTTGTTGTCTCCAAAACCTGTTGACTTCTTCTAAGTATGTCTTCAGCCCATTCCCAATACCCTGAGATATGATAATATTCACCGTCAATTCTCAAAGTATCTCCCCAGCGTATCTCCCTTTGAATCATACACTGTCCTAGGCAAGGAAGGGTACTTGCAATATTAAGTTTTCATTAGTAAGGAGTCTAAAGAGACCACATTTTAGTTGACTTTTGGTTGTGCTCGGAAGTCCAATCTACCATATTGAGGAAATTCTGCAAAAGTGGCTACAAATTTGCGTATCGACCAACTAGTGGAGTGTAAGTCAACAACTTGGTTATAACCCCGCCATTCTTAGCATCAATTATGAGATACTTGCGCTTGGAGGATGGAGATATATAGTCTCTGAAGTGAACCATTTTCTTCAAAACTGCATAATCGAAAGAAGATTGGTAAATATTAAGTCGGCAACAATTAACAAAAGAAGGAGAAAATTCTAGTCCTTTGTGCTTTAAGCAAATTTCTATATGCGATTAAGAATTTGTCCTTCTTTATGTTGTCATGTGTTTAATCCTCTATGTGTTGATATGGATTTGATACATCAATATGGTGATGTGGATTTGTCCGTCTATATGGTGATGTAGATTTGTGCGCCTATATGGTGATGTGGGTTATACGTCTATATGGTGATATGAATTTGTCATCTATGTATTGTAATGTATTTGTCCTTCTATATGTTGTGAGAGATTTGTCCTTCTATATGTTGTCGTGGATCCTTCTGTGGGATGTCATGAAGTTGTCCGTCAACTTGGCACTCGAGGACTTTTCTTTTCTTTTGCCTACAAAGAAAAAAGGAAAGAAAGACGACAGAAAACATTACGCAAGAAGGAGAAAAAATTTAAAAAAATTTACCCGTCAAATATACACTTAAGCAGGCTTGCGAACTACAACTGATGTCAAAGTTTATTACCGATGTGGGATTCATTGTATTTGTGGTAATTATTAGAATCCAAAAAGAAGTAGGTATCCTAAATAATCGGCAAGGAAGGCCATGGCCAGTGACCGGCTTCTTCTATGTCCAAGCCATATTGAGTGTCTATTGATTTACCGGCTTGGAATCAAAGCATTGTCTAAGGCCAAGTAAATTGCCGAAGGTACTCTTGGGCACTGCATTGCTAAACTTTCACTTAACATGTGCTGAATGTAGTATCCAACTTTGCCAAAGTCAAAAGAACAGGAGAAAGCAATCATAAATCTCACGTGAATTTTCATTGAGAATCTCAAAGTTATATTTTGATTCTTCTCAATTTGTATACTAGAGCTTCTTTTTACGTGAAGACCAACTGGATGGTTGCAAAAAATGGGTAAAATAAAATAAAGATATTTGTTACATAAATAATTCAAGCCTAGTCTTCAAAAGTTTAAAGATCTTGACGAGTCTTGAAGTAAGGGGTATTTATAGGCATATAAATTTTATCGGAGTTAAATCCAATAAAATAACTTGGATCATATTTTAAATTCAAGATATTCTAGTCCAGCTAAAATATCATGGGCTAATATAATTGAATTAATTATATATGTCCAATACATATGAGTTAAATAAATATGTCTTAATCCATTAGGCTAGCCCATTTAGTTGGGGTACAGTTGATGAGCCCACTTCATTAAGCCCAAGATACCATTTTCTTAGTGGTCCAGTTTGGTGCCACGTGTCAAATGACGTGGCACGTCAAGTCAAACGGAAGGGCCAATAGAATCATGTCACGTGTCAAAATGACAAGGCATGCCAAGTCAAATTAAAAGGGCAATAAATGACATGTTCTAGCCAATCAAATGCGGCCTTGTCACGCTTCAATCTGATTGATCGAAAAGAATTTGTTCTCATCACAACTCTTCCCTCCCACAACTATAAATAGGGATTTTCAAACCTCATAAAAGACACCAGAATTTATAACAAGAAGCAAAAGAGAGCTCGTGGATCAAACGCCACAAATTTCTCTACAAGTTTCAAACTTCAAGCAATCAAGTTCAATTTCAAGAAATTAAGTTCAAGCTCAAAAACGAAGAACAAATCAAGGTTCAAGGAGTACGAGTTCAAATCAAAGTTCGTGCTAGTTAAATTCAATATCATCATTCGTAGCAACAAATATAGATTCAAGGTCAATCTCAAAGGCCATTGAATTTATTTACTATTGAAAAGAAGAATCAGAAGAATCATAAAGATTGTAACACTCAAATCACTTGAAATAAAATACTACGACTGTTGCAATATTTTCGGTCTCGATTATTTTCTTGACGCAAATTTATTATCTATAGCAACCTCCACGAGTGGTAGGAACCCATAATTTAGAGATTATAGAATCTCTTAGCATATATATATATATATGTGAGAGAGAGAGAGTGATTGATTTTAGAGAACCACAATATTAGAGAACCACAAAAGCTCTTTTGAAATAATTTTATAGGATCAATCTTGTTTTTCTCCAGCACAAACAATTGATAGTTTTACATGAGCACCAAGAACACATGATTTTGTTCTTTGATCACCATTAACCACGACTCCGAGTGGGATATACAAGCTCTTAAACACTATATTTTTTCAAAAACTTATCAAGTGCAAGATATCTCTTGATTGATTCTCTTGCTTGAGTGCATATTTGCTTCTTTTTGTTGAATCTTCAAATCCTTCTTAAATTTATACTTGCTTTCTTGCTCAGTATTCATTGAGTATTTTCATATGTCGCATCAGTTATCATTGGAGAGACTTCCATTTGAAATTATCTTCCAACTTGTTTCTTCCGAGTTCCAACAATAGTTGCCTTGATCATCTTCTAGCTGATTAAGATTTATTTCATATTCAGCTCTTCAGATTTACTAGTCTCTGAGAATTTCTTTCATCAATCTTGATGAGTATTGCTTTGTCAATGTTACAAGATTGATCTTCAGTGGTCAAAATATTTTCCTATAGAACTTTTCTCAATTTTCAAATCTTCCTCGATTGAGTGGTTTCTCTTTGATTCTACGTCATTTCTTTATCGTCAAGGTATGATAATTCTTATACTATTATTTGTTACGTACATAATATTTGCAATATAATATATATATATATATATATATATATATATATAACTAGTCTGTAAATCAAACTTCCCAAAACAACATTCGATTTGAACCTGAATATATTGCTTTGTCAGTTTGTCTTTCTTCCTTTTCAGCGTACAATATGTTATAATTAGATGAATCAGACAATTCTTTTTGTTATCTTAAAGAACAAAATATGTTGTTATCTTGTTTAATTGTCTTGTTTTCTTCTCCAAACTCATTTACACTTTTTTTTTGGATAATGAAACCAAACACGTAGAGGAAAGCTAGCGTCATCTCTGTCAGCTCCGGCGTAGGAGCTCCATGAAACCAAACCCCTCCCTTTTGACTGTTAGGGAAAGCTCCAAATCTCAGCCATCGATCATTTTATTTTCTCGCATACATAAAAGACACGTACCTTTAAGTTTTGGGGAAGGAATTTACGGGCTATATTTTTGGCTAAAGATCAAATTTGACCGCAACAGATCTGGGTATCAAGAAGTTCAAGCAAATGACTCTTGTTTGTTTAGCAAAAGTTAAAAAATTTAATAACCAACTCAAATATTTCTAGGAAAAACAAAATATTGAAATAAAACTAATCATTTGCAAAAAATGCTCAAACAAACGCAAAATTTTACCAACTTTGTTTTTGAAAAATTTCAAACAAACGGGTGAATGTGAGGTTTGAAGTCTTTTGAAAAGATTCAGAAAAGTTGTAGGGCACTTGTTAAGTTTTTTTCCAAACAATTTTTTTGGTTGCATATTTTCGAAATACTCACAAAATACTTATTCATAATTTTAAAGAAAAATCTTTATTCTGCAGAAATATTCTTTAATTCCTAAAAATTTCTAAGAATCTTTACAGAAATATCATTTAGCTCAGACAAAGTATAAGGCGTGTGCACTTATTTCAAGATGGTTGGATCTCTAATTCTCGGTTGATTTACTAAAATGGTGGGAGCTTCAATTCTTCATTTATTTGCTAACAAAAAAATAGGGATAACACGAGCAAGAAACAAATGGAATAATTTTGTTATCTTTTTATATATATATCAGGATAGTGTTTTAGCCATTGTCTTCTTTAATAGGCTTCCAAATCTATGAAACAAGGTTTCTTCTCCTTCTGATTTTGTCGCTTACTGAAGGTTTATCTGTTGATGGCTCTTTCTTCACTAATTTCGTGGAGCTCCATTGCCGTAGCTTATCGTAGAGATGAGACTCGGTTATTTTTTTATTTTGTTTTGAAGGGTTAAACTTAACAAGTGAATATCAAAATGATACACTTTTTTTATATATTAAGTACGATATTCATTAGGGACCAAAATAAAACAACCCCAATACATTAACAACCATTTTGATCATTTTCTCCGAGTATCGACGTCAACAAAGACTGGACTTTTCAGCAGCAGATATACAAGTATATCGTCGTTAACAAATATTGCTACTTTCAACAAATAATTGAAGTTAACGTTAACCCCTTCGAACAAAGTCCAAAAAGACATACAAAGGCAAACTTTAGACGGTCCAATGTCTTCCTCTTTCCTCGACTCTTCTATTCTATTTCTTCTACCTCTTGTGCCTAACATTCTTTGAAATAAGAATCCCCATACCCACTTTCAAGATTTGCTTTTACAACATTCTCAGAATCTCAACAAAAAATTAAATAACAAAAAATTAAAGGAAAAGACCAAGAAATCCATAGCCCTATCAACGCCCCCTTTCACGTTAGCACACCTCTCCTACTTCTCCTCCACCCCCTTTCATCTCTCTCTGTATAATTCACAAAAATAAAAAAAATAAAAAAAAATCCTATATAGTGACCCTTGACCTTAAAAGGCTTCAATCTTGCCCTTTTTCTTCTTCTTCTTGAATCAGTGTTTATTAGAAAATAGAAACAATGAAGAATAGACATACTGTTAAAGTATCTGTAAAATGGATTCCCATTTTCTCTATTGCCTTCTTCTTCATTGGAATGCTATTTTCTAACAGGTAACTAATTTAGATTTTGGAGGTTTGAGTTATGAAAAGTTTTGATTTTTATTTGATGGATCTATTTGTTTTGGTAAAGATTGTGGTCACCAACTGAATCCAGCAGTCAGCTCATAGCTCAGCATAGAAGGGACCAAGAACTTCAAGTTGTTTCTGAGGACTGTAATTCAACCAAAAAGGTTTCTGTTGATCTAAATCTAACCTGTTCTTCTGGTTTTACTATGAGGAGTTGATTTCTGTATATTGAAGTTCATTGGGGATTTTAGCTGCTTTTAAGTTAAAATCTGTCTTGTGTTGTAAATTCTTGAGTTCTTGATTTTGGAGTTGGTTAGGAGTTCACCAATCTGTCTGTTTTTTTCTGGAGTTTTGCTTCGTGGATGTTCAATCTAATTGTGGATTTTAGCTTCTATTAAGTTCAATCTATCTGTTTCTGCAAAAAAATTGACTTCTTGTTTGAAGCTAATTCTGGATTTTAGCATTTGCTGAGTTCTTTCTGTTTTTGCAAAAATTATAAGTTCTTGCTTTCTGGGTATTGAAGCTAATTGTGGATATAAGCTTCAATCTGTCTGTTTTCTTGATTTCTGGGTGTTGAAGCTACTTGTTGGTATTAGTTTCTGCAAGTTCAATCAGTCTGTTTTCTATTCCTCCCCCCCCCCCCTTTATTTCTGGTTACTGAAGCAAATTGTGGATTTTGGCTTCTGCAGATTGCAACCTTTTTAATTTCTAAACTCTTTTGAGTTGTTGCTCTCCGAGTGTTGAAGCTAATCGTAGATTTTAGCTTCTGCTAAGTGCAATCTTGCTGTTTGTGATTTCTTTCTTTCTTGATATCTGAGTATTGAAGCTGATTGTGGAGTTCTGTTTCTGTTGAATTCAATCAATCTGCTTTGTTTTTTTTCCAATGAGTTCTTGATTATGATGATTGAAGCTAATTGTGGAATTAGCTTCTTTGAAGTTCAATCAATCTGTTATGTGGTTTTCATAAGTTCTGTCTTTATGCCTATTGAAGTTGATGGATGGAGTTTTAGCTTTGTTAGGATCAATGTGTCTTGTTGTACTTTTTCATGAGTTCTTGCTTTCTGATAGTCGAAGCTTATTTTGGCTTTTAGCTTGTGGCCTTACTTGACAAACTTATGCTGAATTGTCATAATTTGTTGGCATGCTAGAAACAAGGACAAGATAAGGATGTAATGCAAGAGGTGTACAAAACCCATGAAGCAATTCAGTGAGTTCCCTAAGCCATCATACTTTTGTTTTTTCCTTACTTTCTATTTTTGGTACTAATGGTTGTAAGCCTGTTTTGGGAGGTCTGCTTAGATCATTGGACAAATCAATTGCTATGCTTCAGATGGAGTTGGCGGCCACTAGGAGTACACAGGAGATAAAGGCGGCTGATCAGTCTTCCAATTCTTCTCGTTCTCAGGATGGACCTCCGAGAAAGAAGGTTTTTGTGGTAATTGGAATTAATACCGCTTTTAGCAGTCGGAAGAGGCGTGATTCCGTTAGAGAAACTTGGATGCCTCAAGGGGACAAGCTTCTCAAATTGGAGAAAGAGAAGGGAATTGTAGTCCGGTTCATGATTGGTCACAGGTATATGCTGTTACTTCGTTTCCTTAATGACATATGGATTCTAAATCCTACATTTTGCAATAATCTTGAGCTACTGTGTCAGTAGTTCTTAAGTTTCTGCATAATTTGGGTTTCCTAAACGGGAAACCAGAGAAAGAAGTTTAATCTTAATTGTGGATGCTTAAAAGAATAAACTAAATTGGATTGAACAGGCTATCATATAGTCATGTCTTTGCCTTTTTGGTTTTTTTCAAATAGAAGAAACATGTTTTACAATAAAATAGTTCAGATGATTAATGCTGGTTGTTATTTAATGGACAAAATAAAGTTTTAACCTTCAGAGAGAAATCGTAGGTGCTTTGAAGATGTAGCTAATTCTGAACAGAGAATTAAGTCGGACTGTATATTTTTATTTCACTTTTGGTGTAAAGAGGCCTTAGTAGAAGATGTAGATTCACTTGTAGACATCATTGGGTCATTGTAACTATTACAGGGCTAGGTTTTTGGGTTTTTGCTTTAGGGATCCTGTATCTTTTGTTTCTCTTAGCACAGTCTTTGTGCTAAGGGCTACTCTCTCTTTACTTATATATAATCTGTTACCTTCTTAAAAAAAAATAGTAATAAAGTTTTAACCTTCAAGTTCTTTTTGGTGACAAGAATTTAACGGCATAACTACTGTATTCTTTGCAAGTGGTTGATTTGAAATGCTCTGTATTATTGAGACTAAATAATAAGGAAGTTCTCTCTCCATTTGACTTCTGGAGATATCAAACAGAGAACGAGCAGTTTTGAATTCCTACAAAGAGCACTGTCTAGTACCTTTACTTTCAGTATGGGTGTCTTGTCAACTTAGTGTTAGTACAACAACAACAACATATTCAGTGTAATCCCATATAGTGGGGTATGGGGAGGGTAATGTGTATGCAAACCTTACTCCTACCCTTGTGGAGGTAGAGAGTCTGTTTCCAATAAACCCTCGACTCGAGGAAAGTATAAGTACAACAATAACGAAAAAGGAATACAGTAATGTAGAAGCCATGAAAAGAAGCAGTAACAACGGCAAAATAATAAGATGACCGAAGAAAAAGAAACAGCACGTAGTACTAGAAAACTAAGAATAAGAAAATGCGAGACTACGTACTAATACTACTAGTATGAAAAAGAAGAATGCTCGACTATCCACTATCCTCCTACCCTAATTTTCGACCTCCACCTTCCTATCAAGGGTTATGTCCTAGGTAAGCTGAATATGCGACATGTCCTGCCTAATTACTTCTCCTCAATACTTTTTCGGCTTACCTCTACTTCTCCTTACATCCACCATAGCCAACCTCTCACACCTTCCCACTGGGGCATCTGGGCCTCTCCTTTTCACATGCCTGAACCATCTCAGCATCGCTTCCCGCATCTTGTTCACCATGTCCCGAATATCTTCATTCCTGATCATATCTCTCCTAGTATGCCCACACATCCATCTGAGCATCCTCATTTCTGCCACTTTCATCTTCTAGAAATGAGAGTTCTTGACTAGCCAACACTCCGCCTCATATTACATAGTCGGTCTAACAACCACTCTTTATAACTTACCTTTTAACTCCCGGAGGCACCTTCTTATCACATAGGACTGTCACCTTAGTGTTAGTCTGTTGGTGATTTGCAGAATGTGTTTAAATTGCGCTAATTCGATTTTTCTTTTTGTCCCATTTTAAATTTCGAAATATTTAGTCCTCATTTTCAGTATTTCTCCTTTTGTTTTTATTCTTTGTTCGAATGTAGTTAATTGGAACCATAGAGAATACTGCAGGTAATGTGAAAGCAGTTCATGCTGTTGGCTTCCGTTAGGGTTACCCCAAGTTCTATAGGGATGTTTGAAAATATCCTTCAACGAGTCCATGCAGGAGTCCTACTTCCCAAAGATGCCAAAAAGAGTGGATAACTTATATAGATGAAAAGGTGGATATTAAGTTAAAGCCAAGGAATTATATTCTCAACTCAAGCTCTCTACTACACCTGTCTCCCCCTGGAATCCAAATATAGGAAAGAGACACAAAAAGATGCTCCTATCCTATACTTCCAGCTTACTCGGTTCGCAGAAGAAAACTAAGAAGGCCTTTCCCTGCATCATGATGCAGCAGAAGCATTCTCTAGATACCTTCTTGCTTTGGGAACTACAAAATTTTGATATGCTTCAAACAAAAGGCCAGATAATGCAAATGATCTTTTTTTATCGGATGTTCTAAAGGAGGGGAAATGATCTCCTATGATAAAAAAAAATGACTGCAAAGATTATCAGTGTTTTATTTACATATCTCTTTTAATGTCAACCTATAGTAATCTCTTAGGAGAATAATCATATAACTAAAATAACATTTATAATGGACTACATAAGCAAATTCTCCCGATGGACTAACAATGCAAATAATACAAGTTATATGTTGTATAAACACCCACTAAGGGTCGTGGTGGATAGATGATAGGATCCCTCCACCCTTAAATTAGAGTCTGAGTTCAAGGCTTTTGGGAATGGAAAAGATCTTGTTAGGGAACTCCGGATTAGTCGGGGTCCCGATGCAAGTACAGACACCGAATAAGAAACCATATGGTATAAACAAAATAGATAGCACCCTTTGCTATAAAATAGGTCGTGCAGCGAAGAAACCACCCCTAACTCAATCAATTTGGAACTTGGTGAAGAAAATCCCTTAAATTGTGGTATGCTGATTGAGAGAGAAAGCAGAGCACTGGAAGGAGAGGCAACTCGAGTAATGGTAGGAGTGAACGAGTCAACAATCAAGGGTTATCCATTTGTTTCCATCAGCCGTAAAGGTGAATTCAAGTGGAATGACTGGAATCTTAAGTAAATCGTCCGGTCCAACACTTTTGGTTTCAAACTCCTTTTCCTCACAAGAAAACACACATAACATTTACAATCTCAAATTTATTCCTGACCTTTTATTTTTATTCCAACAATCTTAAGATAGAGCCTCGAATATTTCAAGCATATCCCTTTAGTTTGTCCTTTATTTTATTTTCAAGAGTAAATATCGTCTGTCTAATTCATGAAAATAAAATAAAGGATAAACAAAAGGGATAGAACCTTGTGAAACCCTAAAATTCTTAAACTAACCTCTCCTTTCTCTCTTCTCTTTTCCTCTTATACACAAAAGTTTTGGACCCTTCACAGTCTATATTTGCATCATTTTGGTGCAAGTTTTACCGCTCTCCACTTTCATCTTGTGAGTATGATAGGATGAAAGTGGATAGAGGTAAAACTTGCACCAAAATGGTGCGACCTAGACTGTGAAGGGTTCAAAACTTGTGTAGAATGGGAGAGTGGTACTTTAAGAATTTTAGATTCTATAGGTTCTAGAAAAGTGAATTTGAAAGTGTTAGTCAGATCAACTTAGATTCGGCCAACGGTATTAATTCATGAAATAACTAAAAGGATATGTTTGGAATATTCTAGGCTCAATCTTAGGACCGTTGGGTTAAAGGTGTAGAGTGTGTTTGTTGTGTAAGTGTGACCGTTGGATCAATAACTAGGTAATGCATTAAAAACCTGTAATATTCTTTTATGGTCTTAGATTGATCTGCGCGCTTTGGTGGACCAGCAATCTCTGTTTTTGGGAGCCTACCAAAGTCCCTCTTAGATAGAATATCCACTGTTCAGCTTTCTGTGAAAACATCTTTAGGGGAACCTATCAGCTGAAAATTTGTCTTAAAGCTGTTTTCCACACAAAGGAGGCCATCTGGTTTGTGGCCTAATTTACCAAATACACAGTAGTTGAATTTACTTATTCCTTCATCCACTGTTTCCAAGTTTTTGTACCCAGGGTAAAGTTACCCGTAAAGGTATAGTGAACTTGCTATGCAGAAAATTGGCTATACAAAATGGATGTCAAGCTGTTTTGAACACAAAGCTGGCCATCTGGTTTGACTGTTTGAGGCATTAATATACCAATTTGCGCACTAGTTGATTCCGCTTTCCTCCACTGCTTTCAAGTTTTCAAGCACTGCATGCATGCAGTAATCTTTAAAGGCTTTTGTCAACTTGCTTGGTGAAAAGAATTAAAGAACCTTTTCATAGGCTTAGCAAGTTAGATACACAATTTGCTAGGAGAAAAAGTATTAAAGTTTTTAGTTGCAACAAATTAAATTCATGAAATTGACTCTAGTGCTGAACTCAAACGGTTTGTTTTCTGCTTGTTACCTTTCTAATGTTGAAAAGAGGTAAAGAAACGAAATTGATTTAAATGTATATGCAATTTTTGGTGAGAGAACAATTCAAACCAAGAGGGATGATGCTTAGCAAGAGAGACTATCTTTATGCTGCCACATGTTAGGAGGTAAAGGTGTCATTTGGAATGCAGTGCATTTTGAGAAATAAGTGCCTTTAGCATGAAAAAGTACTTCTTCTGCAGCTGTTTGGTAGATATTTAAGAGTACTTTTGTTTGTAGTTATTTGGGCAACAAAACACTTTTTGCCGAAGTTCAGTTTGGGAGCTCCTGAAACTACTTCTGTGCGTAAAATTTACGCCCTATCTCGACAGGTTCAATAGTTTAAAACAAATGAGATTAATTTTCTAAAGTATTGATATAAGTATTATGGGAAATTACCTCACCAAACCCTAAATGATGTGTCTAAAATTTTCAGAAGTAAAACTACAGCGAAACACATTTTAGCTAATGAAGGCATGATTTCATGCTGTTTAAATTTGGAGGATATGATATGAACTTCTGTTCATTTTAATGTTAGCTAAAAGTACTTGCTATGAGATATTACCACCAACAAGCCTATACTAGCTAGATTTAGGATTAAAGAGGATCTAGATGTTCCATTTCGGATATTTTGGCTTAGACCCGTGCAATGGTATTTGTTATCCGTATGATTTTTATTCGATCCAGCTAATCTTTCATCACCTGTAGGATCCTTGTAAATTCTACATATTTGCATTTTCTTTGCTCTCCCTCTTTCTAGCTGTTTCTTTTCTTTTTTCCGTACTAATATTGGTAATAGTCATTACTCATAAATGTCATTGAACATGGGTGAAAATGCAAATTAATGTTACTTAACTGACAAATATCTGGATTCGTTATCCAGTGCAACATCTAACAGCATACTGGATCGCGCTATTGATTCTGAAGAAGCTCAACATAAAGACTTTCTCCGGCTGGTAGGGATATATTCAGAACAGTTTTGCTTTTGTTGTTAAATCTGGAAATCTTACAGATTTTGGGTCCCAATCTGCATGATGTTGTAGGAGCATGTTGAAGGATATCACGAGCTCTCTGCCAAAACTAAGATTTTCTTTTCTACCGCTGTTGCAAAATGGGATGCCGACTTCTATGTCAAGGTTGATGATGACGTCCATGTCAATTTGGGTACGCACTTGATATGTTTTCTATATATTTTTATAGTTCGACAACTAATCCTCTTCGTTCAGCTTGTATTTTAATGACACAAATGATTTTACAGGAATGCTAGCTGCAACTCTAGCCCGTCATCGGTCAAAGCCCAGAATTTATATTGGGTGTATGAAATCTGGACCTGTTCTTGCTCAAAAGTAAGTGTGAAGCTTCACTAGCGTATGCCAATTGATCCTTTCAGCTCGCATTGTAGTTTCAACAGTAGTAACATTTTAGTTGCGTGAACTGAACTTTAATGTTGTTTTCTAGGACTGTAAAGTACCACGAGCCTGAGTACTGGAAATTTGGAGAAGAAGGAAACAAATACTTCCGACATGCAACTGGTCAGATCTATGCAATCTCCAAGGACTTGGCCACATACATATCAATCAATCAGTAAGTTCTGATAAAGCTTGAATTTGTAATTGTCCATCGAAGTCACTGAAGTTCTAATGAATGGTAAAAGACTTGAATTTCTAGAAATGTCCATGTAAATTAGCACGTACACCGGATTATTAATGCTAAAATTTATCCGTCTCCATCATACTAAATTCTCCTATATTCAATCACTATCATATAGCTGACCCCAACGTGTCTAGAATTAAGACATTATTTGTTGTATCAGTATCATATTTTGTGAGATGCTCTAGTAAGTATAAGGGATTTAAACTCTTAAATCAGGCCCATATTGCACAAGTATGCCAATGAAGACGTGTCATTAGGGGCTTGGTTTATCGGTCTTGAAGTTGAGCACATCGATGAACGTACTATGTGCTGTGGAACTCCACCAGGTATTTTCTCTTCAGTACTGTTATCATATTTATTGCTGGAGCAAGATTTCTTTCAAATTTCATGGCCTTGAGAAGTACGGAATACAAAAAGAAGTTTTGGAGTAGCTTGTTTAGTGCATATTCAGAATAGTTTCTAGTAAGATAGCATAAACTGGTCTTCTCAGTAAGATTACATGCCCGATAATGATCTTTTTATCAGTTGCCATTCCTTCATTCCATGCCTAAAATCTTTAATTTATGTAGACTGCTGGATGTTCTTCATCTTCGAATATTTTTTATAAAATGTAGTTCTAAGTTTTGTTGGCTATAGCCAGGCATTCTAGTTGAGGGTGTAATACAAATTAGAAAAGGAGGCAATTTATATTGTTTAGCGCTTGAGGACTGGTAAAGTTGTTGTCATGTGACCATGAGGTCACGGGTTCGAGCTATGGAAACAGCCTCTTGCAGAAATGCAGGGGGGTAAGGCTGCGTACATTGACCCCTGTGGTCTAGCCCTTCCCCGGACCCCACGCATAGTGGGAGCTTAGTGCACCGGGCTGCCCTTTTAGATATTTGTCAGGAGTTGTATTACCCTATGCACCTGATGATTAAATTCACCACTATGGTGCTAACTTGCAGATTGTGACTGGAAAGCAGAGGCAGGTAATGTATGTGTTGCCTCCTTTGACTGGAGCTGCAGCGGAATTTGTAAATCAGTAGAAAAGTTAAAATACGTCCATGAAAAGTGCGGTGAAGGGGAAGAAGCTCTTTGGAATGCTCTCTTCTAATTTCCCTTAAACAAATAGAGGGTTGAGGATTCTTGCTGAGACATAGCTGTCGGACAATTTCCATCTGGCTGGCTGTTTTTGATTGCCAAAATTTTCCACACAGAACTTGATGAGTAGAGCAATTTGTATAATATGAAACTGTTAGATTGAGAGCATGTTTGTTGTAGATTATGTCTCTGTCTAGAATCTAGATGATGATTTAAATTTCGGATTTCGAAGGACAGTGGAAATCCCTTTGTAATTCTTGTCAGCATACCTTTGGTATGTACTCACATTTTTTTAATGCTGTGGAGGTGATGTAATTTTGGTGGTGGTGAGGTTCATTGTTGTTTCTTGTTTGGTGCTTATTCTAGCTAGTTTTTGAGTAGAAGGCCTCTCCATTTTGAAGATTGACAATCTAGTGTTATTTTCTTCTTCTTTGAATTATTAGTATTCTGGATTCCAGATTATTTTTAGTTGCAATGAAATTTTGAGGAAGGAAAGACATTTTTTTCACACAATAGTTCTTCCTCTCTGCAGACCTGTTCATCCCCCTTTTGATTTTTCTTTTATGAATGAATTCTGATGAGTGACTGAGTTGCTTTCTAATCTTTGGCTTTATTTTACAGCAATGTAATGGAACTTGTTTTGTTTTTATATTTTGTGCGTTGTATCAAATTAAACTATATGCTCCACCGCATATGTAGACCCCGTCAATTTCTGAGCATTAGTTGGGCCTCTTATTTGCGTAAACCTAGAACAAAATTCATATGGACTACTAGGGTATCTAATCTTGTTGTCTGTATTTCGTGGATTTGGTCACTTTGACCGCGTGTAAAGTATGAGTTCAATTGATTAATAATATAAATAATAATATGTAAAAATTTATATTATGAACACATAAATAATAAAAATTTAAAGATTGCACTCACCAAATTAAAATTATAGATATTTTGGGATGTGTGCAGACAAATCAGAACTATCACCATGCGTCCAGCAAAGACAACAAAACCAGCTTTTTACTCTATAAAACTAGGCAATTTGACAAAGCAGATAGGATTATTTATTTATTTCTTCCACCATTTTCAAATTTGAACTACTCATAATGTTTTCTACTTTTCTACCATGCATGTCTCTTCCCTTAGAATTATCACTCGGCCTCTAATAATTTATACTAGCATGCATGGCTTTACGCAACGTTGCTTCAGTGTCAAGTTTCCAATATATAATTTTGATCAAAATTACTGTATATGACCAAGCTTCTATCCACCCTTGTGGACCTTAGGTTATACGACTATATAGTCTTTGGTTTCTAATTAATTATCTGAAAGACATCGACTCCATTAATCGGAACTGGAGGTTTGATTTTATGATATGATATTTTAAAATTAATTAAAATAAAATTGTGTACATATAATGACGAGCTTGTACTTGAATCACTTAGTTTTTGAATATTTTCTTACGATTGTATATATTTCAATTATGAGAGACTTTGCTATTATTCGTCAGCTTGGACGCTTTAAACTATGTTGATATATACCAAATAATCATGATTAAGGTGAGTGTGTATTTGTCTTTTCCTTGAAATTAAGGGAGCATCATCTCAAAATCCATGAACTGATATTGCCGAATTCAACTCAAATAATTTGAGCAATTACACATTTCCACTTAGATTTGAAATGTATTAGCCGTTAATGCATGGAGTAAATCCTTTTTCTTGTAAGGTTCTCGAATCTCGATCAATAAAACATGATAATACGATATGTCCTTAATTTATGAAAATCAATTAATTTACATGCTAATAAATAAAGGAAGAAAACTAAAGCAGGTCCACATGGACTTTCACGTGCTCTCGGGCATGCCAACAACAAAAAAAACGTTGTATGTCGGCCCAAAGGTTAGCATTTCCAACTATGTTGCACGTGAATTCCCTTCTTTTTTTGTTTGTCTGAAGCATATTACCTAATCTAATTTTATACCTCAAATATAGTTCAAAATTAGTGGGTAACTATAGTTATATATAATTTAAATTTTATAATTATTAATTTTTAAAATACTAATGTGAATTAAATAAAGATTGATCAGAATAACTTTTTTAAACTATTTATTAATAGAAACGAAAAGAATTAGTAAGTGTTTTCAGTTTTCACATTGTTTTGGCTTCTTCATTTTTTTTCCCCAGCATTGTTTGTTAATCTTCGACCTCATAAGAATACCAAAATACACAAAAGTATACAATTTTTTTCTTGAAAATGTTTTGACTCATCAAGTGTTAAATAAATAGAGCTAGCTAGTTTATGATTTATAAATAATAAAAAGAATTATATTAGATTTTTGTTCAATTGAAATTCTTGTAAATTCGATTATAGGACACGGTAATTTGGAAGTTTGGTGAGTATTAATTTTTTATGTGAGGAGGAGACAATTTCTGTGTCTTTCGAAAGTTATTCGTTCTAGCAAATCTACAACTTTACTTTTGACCCTATTCCTTTGTTTAAATTTTGGCGTCTATGGGTATTGGTTTGGGGAAGGGACGAAGGATTTGCAAATTGCAACCATTATATTCTTCAATTATTACCCCAATTAAAGGCAGTAATTTGTGTATACACACACATATATTGATTATTGAATTTTATTATTACTATGAGGAAAAGTTTCAGTGTAGCAGCTAAAAAGGTTTAAAACTTTTCAATGACATTTTAGTATTTTTTTTAAAAATCTCGTTGTCTCCTATCCTGCTTCCAACGACATTGGAGTGCCTCTGATTGCTGAAGTTATGACTATTCAACAGTGAACAGACTATGGTGTTAGTCTTGTATAACCGTATAAAATTTGGTGCATACTCTCTTTGTCACATCAGGTCAGATCCAAAGCCAAGGTTGCCTAAGAATCAGACAGTTTTTTGGAAAGTTCCCGATGTTAGTTGAATAGGATCTTTGTTGCTATAGATTGAGATATAGCATAGGATACTTAATTGCTACAAATTTTGGGTATTTTTGTGAGACTTGACTCTAGAGTCCAACGAACGGGTGATTGTATATAGTTACAATTGGTAAAATAAAATTTTCAGTTTTTAACCAAAAAGATGTTAGTTTAGTAGTATGGTATGTACTACTGTGTATTATTGCATTTGTATTTTCTTTTATTTGTAGAAAGACAATTTCTACTAGTGAGTCAATTATCTGTCTAGATCCAAGAAGTCTCTCCGAAAATTATCCTACTTTCTCTTTCTGTGATATATATATGAGGCCTGTAACTTGTATGGTTAATTGATTGTTTATTTAGTTTAATAATATTTTATATTTCGTTTTAAAAAAGAATTAGCGGCAAAAATCTTGTTTAGTGATAAAATTAGATAATTTATAGCTAATTCCAAATTTTTTACGTGATGTATGTCTCCAAGGGAGATGGCCAATATTGAATTATGTGTTCAACTTTCAGACAGGCCACACTTGACTATTAGGGAGAACCAATTGAAGTTGAGAAATGGGACTTTTCTCAAACTTTGAGCAATTTCCATCAATTAATGAGCTTAAAGTAGAAATTTTAACAAAAAGTTTAGTATATCTTGTTTTAAAAAAAAAAGGTCTCATTTACTTCACCAGTTACCACTAGCCGTGTGTAGCATTTGGATATACATTGAGAATTTATTAGCAGCTTGCTTAGTTAAAGACAAACAACGATACCAGATTAATTAATCCAAACAAATTAAGAGCAGTGTTACTATCGAAAGTCCTAAAAATTTAAAATAAAATAAAAGAAAACTTTTAGTTCCAGGCAAGTTATATCTGACAAGGCCTCTTTTAACCTTTAATTTCTACCAATATATACTATTATTTTGTTGTACAAGAGAATCCAATAAAAGTAGTAGTACTATTTTTGCTTTTGGAAGAGAAAACTTGTCTTTTCTTTGATAATTAGAAAACAACAATTTTGAATAAATGATGGAGAGAGTGGGTGGGTTTCATCTTTCATGTGAAAGATAAAATTTTGAATAAATGTATATGTACAAGATTCCAAAGCATGCAGTCCCTTTTCAATGCAGTCACCAACTTTCAAAACCCTCACTTAGACCAATCTTTTATCTTTTAAGTAAAGAGAAATTAAAGTTCCTTCCCTCATTCAAAACTCTTTAATATGGAAATTAAAGAGCAGCACAAGAATCTTAATTAAAGGGATATATAATTCCAGCATAAGAATATTTATTAAACACAAACACAAACTTCTTAGCTTGTCAAAGATGGGAATTTCTCTCCCTTGTTTTTAACAGTAAAATGTGATCTATATATTCTTTCTAAACAAGAAGATCATCAAGCTAAGTACAGTGTTTGTTTTACATTTCTCTCCATAATTTCCTAAAGTTAATAACACAATGATGCAACAAGCACATATCAGTTTGACCAAACTGAGTTACCATTTTACCAGCAGTACTTATGTACTGTCATTACCATTTACCGCATGTTCTAAAAAAGGCTTGACTTTGCTAATTTGACTAGATGTTAAATCCTTATCTTTGGTTGGTGGGGTCATTATTGTGAGTTGTACTTGTCACCCTTGTAATTGCAAGGATGAACTCAAATCTCTGTTAATTATAATTGTTATAAAATGTAATTAATTCATTGAGAATTCTTGCTTTAGTTGGTGTGTGTGTATGAAGTTGTGTTTTCATTTTTATTTTTTTTCGTTTGAGGTGTAAAAAGCTGAATATTTGTATTAGGAAAAGGTTTTCAAGATTTTCTAGAAAGCAACTTTTCATATATATCAGAATTTGCATTCCTTTTTATTTGTATAACTACTAGATTAAAAATACGAATATTATTTACCAAAATAACAGATTACTTATACCACAAAGTTTAGTGACAATTTAACTCTTGAAAGGCTTTTTGGCATGGTATAAAAGTACTTCAAAATCTAATTCTAAATTATCCGTGTTACCAAACACGTTCTTCTCTACCCTACCATATCAATGATTAATGTTTAAAATTCAAAATTTTGAGAAAGAGAAGATAAAAATGCTAATCTTAGATCTAATTCTTTGTTATTGATGACACTAAATAAAAAATTAAAAAGAAGACAAAAAATCATTTACAAAAAAATCTAAAAACTTTTAAAAGAGTAATAACTCACTAGACGGTAGTTGGTTGGAGTAAATTGTTGTGAGTGGGTAAATTGATCTGCAGACTTGTCAATGCAACCCCACCTGATCTCCTCTTCCATAAACCACCATCCTCCGGCGGCGGTTTAACCTTCTTCACCACCGGCAACGGCGGATCCAATTCACTAAGATTAATCACTTCAATAATTTTACCTTTATCATTAATAGTAGATTTTCTGGAACCGCCCACAGTAACAGTAACACTTGTCTTCAGTTGTCTATTATTACCAGCAGTAAAATTCTTGCGGGAGAACAATTTCTTCAGTTTGGGATTAAGTGGGGCGGATAAGGCTGTAGTAGTAGTTGGAAACCCAATGACTTTGTTGTTTCTCTTGACTTGGCCCATACAGCTAACTTTTGGGGAAGAAGGTTCGTTCAGATTATCTCCAGAAGAAGAAGAAGAAGGATTCGGTAACTTTACATCTTTAATGGAAAGTTTACAAAGGATTGGGAAAAAGAAACTGCCGCTACTATTGCGAATATGGTGATAAAGCTGCTGTTGTTGATGTTGATGTTTATTTCTCATACTGTAGATTTCTTCTGAATTTTCTTGATAGGTGAGGAGGGAAAAGGGGAGAAGTTTTGAGTGAAAAAGGTAGGGAATGTGAAGAACAAGAGGAGATTGCTCAATTCTGCATTTTTATACTATTATTATTTGTTTTTTTTCTTTCTTCCAAATTTGTTTCATTTATGGGTCAAAGGTCTGGACAGACTCAGGTCTCGAAGTAATAATCCTTTCTTTTGTTACTTTTCATTAAAAGTAGGAGGAGTTAGATTAATTCTTTTTTAGATGAAAACTTATTACTCCTATGATCTAGGATAATAGCCCTATGAATATGCTAAGTTACTTCGTTTTTCCTTAAAGAAATTAATATTAATTTTGCTTGCTATGAGTAATTAACTGCAATAACATAATATGGTAATGAAATATAAGCTTTTCTCATAGGAATCAATGGAATTAGAAGTCATATATTGTTGCTAGTATCATGTCAGCATTGTAAGTCCATTTCATACAAATATATAACAAAATAAAACCAACAAAAGGACAGGATGCAGCATTTAAATAAATAAAAAAACTATTATATTATTAGGTATGTTATTACACTGTTCTATTGGAAATTGAGTAAAAAATTGGGGCCACTGCTTTGTTGTTTCCACCATGTTTGCATGCATAGAAGCTACTTATGTTTTTCCTACAAGTACTAAAGTTAAAAGTAAAAGCTACTCCTATTTAACAAACCTTTTGAGTAAACGAGAAAAAGTAATCTTTTTTATGTGTATAAAGTTTACAAGTAAAAATGATTTTGTCTCCTTGTTTGGATTTAAAGTACCACTTTTGATTAAATTGACACTGAGAAATACACTTTTTTGTCCAGGACTTCAATTAAATTTACTCCCTTAAAAAATTATATTGTACAAATATCGTAAAAGTAATTTTTTATCTAAACTATTGAATCCCAACATAAGATAATTTTTTAATATAGTGATAAAAGAAGTTCAAAATTTATTTTTGATCGTAGTTTCAAATTCTATTTAGTATGACATTCTAGTATTTCTTTAAATACCTTTTTATGTATTCTAGTTATCTTTTTATATATTCCTTTGTATGTATTCACTACTGCATTTGACAATTTTTCAACTTGACTAGAGACAAGCAGTAAATTGAGACAACTAATTATACTAAAACCAAAATATCTTTTTCTTCTAATAAAACTAAAATAGTTATTGCAATAGCATATAGCTTTTATGTTCAATTTAACTAAGTCGATAAATAAAATACAAAGCAACAATTAGGGATGGGCATAGTTTGAGCAAATCCAAAATTCAAACCGAAATTAGAATTGTTTGAATTTTGGATTTAATTTTTAAAAAATTTGGATAATGAATCTGGTACTTCAGAATTTTTGATATGCGAAAATCTAAATTTTTTATATTTTATATTTAGTTCATTATTCATATGCCATTAGTAAGAAGTCCAATATCATAACCATTAGACATAATCTCATATATTCAATACTAATTACTAAGTTACTATATTCAATACTAACCATTAGACATAATCTCATATATTCAATACTAATTACTAAGTTACTATCAGAAAACGTTCTATTTGAACATGATTTTACTATTGCTAATTCTTATCGGCCTTACTAATGGCTTTGTTATATTTCCTTGATGTTGATTTCATTACTTGAATACTTTATTTGGATGATTGCGGTGAAAATGAAGAACTTTTTAGACAGTTTAACATGAATATTTCGTTTGGATGTTCATTATCATAGAAAGAAGAAACATCTCAATTTATAAGCTCAAAACCAAAAATTCAAAATATTCAAACCGATTAATTCGAATCCAAACTTAAAAAATTACAATCTAGTTTCTTTGGAATGTCATTTCTTTAATCCGAAAATCAAAAATCCAAACCGAAATTTTCATATCCAATCCGAATTATCCGAATGCCCGCCCTAGCAACAATATTAAATTTTATCAAAAAAATTCATACTTAGTGCACGATATTCTTTTGGCGTTACTTTTGGTTTGATTTTGTTTCGAACTGAACGATTAAATTCTTTCTTGTAAAGTGACATTCAAATAGTTAAAGATTATACAATTCACCGTAGAAACTTAGCTTCCAACCAAGATTATAAGAAAAGGGAAAATGAAAAAGAGAGAACAAATATAAGCGTGCATGAATATATGTGTACAAATGGTAGGAAAAGACTTATTTTGAAAGTAAAGAGATCATCTAGATTAATAGGAATAAGTGAAGAAAATCATGTCAAATAATTTTAGTTGGCAGGCGTTCCCATTAATATCAATAAGTTTTTCAAATATGGACCATTCTAGTTACTTTTGAAGAATAAAATGTCAAACGTGAAATTGTACAAATGTATAATTACACTCATGGCATATATGAATAAATGCTAATGCAAAAAAAAAAAAATGCAAATGATTATTTTTCGGTTTTGTCCTGTCCAGCCGCCACCTCTTTGACAGTTCCCTCAATATTGTAATTTTAGTTTTGACCCTCATAATATCCGATTAAATAAAAACTAATGAAAGTAATATAGGCACCAGGTTAACTTTCTCTTAATACAAAAGAGCGTAGTCTCATGGTTTAACCACTAAAATCTATTAAAATGTTAAAGCATTATTAATGGAGAAACCAAAGCACATTATTTTACTAAAATCTATTAAAATGTTCTTCACATAATTAAAATTAGAACTTGTCAATAATTAATAGAGACCAAAAACACAATTTTTCCTTTCCTTTCTTTGAGTTCCGAAAGGATCGTTTAGTCAGCAGACTAGTTATACCCAAATTAAAATACAGTGACTATAATATAGTGATCCATAATTTCTATTAAAATCTGGATTTTTAAAACCCGTAACATGTGTTTGATTTTAGATTTGGAAAAAGATTTATTCCCAAAAGAACCATAGGCCTATACTACATTATTCTATCCAAATTAATATTGATTTATTATCATATGTGATTAAAATAATTAATTTAATGATTGCTAAAAATTAAAATGATTTAATATTGTCAGTTTTATTCTCTCAAATAAGAAATACAAATAATTCAAAGAGGAAACTTAAAATGAGAAACTGTAAATAGAGTAAATGAATAAATAAGTTTTTCATTAAGCATGAAAAATCTAATCCAAATATTTTATGGTGCTTTTGAAGACAATAATACAGACATTACTAAAAACAAATGAGAGATAACAAATAAGAGATAATTAAACAAAACAAGTACTTAATAAGTGATGATGTCATTTACATGAACTTTGTTTTACAGGAATTACCCATAACTAAAATGGGAATTTATTAATATGGAAATGAAATATGACTACCGAACGACCAATTATTAGCATAATTTAATACAACGATTATTTACAGTATCACAGTTAGCAAATATATTGCGGCTGAAAAGCTGGATCAGATTTATAGAAATAGCTGCACTTTTCACTTTCACACAATTCTCAAATATAATCATATGATTAGCGCGGAACAAAAAAGAAGTTTGTCTAAGTTTTCAAGTTTAGTCAAGAAAACGTCATGTCTAAACGAGCGACGAAAAGAAGACTTGTGTTTGGAAAGACGACTAACATTTAGGTAATTAGAAGCTAAGAAAGCTGTAAATAAATATGGCCGAAAAAACCTGTAAAAGTTTGAATGATAAATGAATTGTTGGGTGATGATTATACAGCATTATATATGATGTGCTATGTATATTATATTATTATATTTATACAAGGAGAAGACGGTCGTTCAACACACTTTTAAATCTTTGAAGAAATATACTTTACACCATTATATACGGGAGACGTTATTTGGTACATACTCTAAAACGGTTTTACTACCTTTGGAAAATTTCAACGCTGTTGTGCTTTTTACGTTGAAGACTTGAAGTGGTCTTCTTCTGTTCACGTCTAAAACTTTCTTAGTGTGGTCAATTGAGTGAAAACAAAATCACTCTCTTAGTAATCGAAAGTGTGCCACAAGTTGACCCTTCATAGATAGAAAATAAAGCAATTCGACTTTATCCACACCCAAAATGCCGCTGACATGATTGGATATTTTTTATGCTTTCTCGTCGACTTTGCTTGAATCCTGGGAAATCTTTATATTTTGATCAGAAACAACTTCTCGATTCCATACAAGGAGCCTGCAATTCTATGATGCACCCATGCAAATCGGCTGCCCTTACCACAAATACAACCTCTTAATATTCGCCTTTATAGGAACTAAGCTAGCGTTTGGTCATGAATTCCCAAATTTATTCTGAAAAATTTTATTTGGGTGAAGTTTTATTTGAAGATGAAAATATTTTTGAAGATCTATTTTGGGTGAAGTTTGGTTTGGAAAAACATGAAACATGACTTATACCCACAAGTTCTCAAAACTATCACAAATATCCAACAGTACCATTATCAATAACATTCATTATATTATCGCAAACCATAGTCCTGAACATAAATAAATTTGATACAAAATTATCATTTTATAATGAACTACATGATACACCATCAGATGACCAAGAAGACGAAGCAACATCGTTACAAAATAATAAATGGTGGGCTTTTTTATAAAATACAAAAATTTAGGAAAATTTTTAAAAAATATAATAGTGATATTTTGGCCCAAAACCAGCTATTGAGATTTGGCCAAATCTAGCCAAAATCTATGGCCAAACATGTGTTTGCCAAATAAAACCCAAGTTTATTTTGGCAAAATCTATGGCCAAACGGGTCCTAAGTTTGTTATACAATTCCGACACCAATACTTCACTCTCTTCTGAATCAACTTTAACATCTACATAATATTCCATCATCCTGAATCACAGAATTAAGAGACAGCTGAAACTAACATAACTAGCTATATTACAATGCAAAAGCATTACTGCAGAGCCATACAACACCAACGGCGTGACTCCCCAGTTTACTGACTTTCTTATAGCTGGTACAAAGCAAGCTCACAACCACAGGAGCAATGCCGTAAGGGCAACTGCTATACATTCAGCAACACCACAGTGAACCAAAAGTGACCTAGTTGCACGAGAAAAACAGACAGCCAATTACTAATGTTCCAATCAACTCTTTAACATATACTACTTGAGTAATAAAACCCATCAGGGACTTTCAGTGACTTCATGGACTGAAACCACCAATAAGACCGAACTTTACTCTGCCTACCACAGTACCACCACACCGATAAATGGTGAGTGAGCTTATAAACGCCTCAAAGCACCTAACCCATTCGCAACGGAAAGTAACAAGCAGAACCAAAAGAGAAACTCTTATCAGAAAAATCATTGCACACTAGCCCCTTCTACAGGTTTCAAGGTTCAGAATCTGTAACCTGATTTACAAAAACTACGTTGATCATAGTTGTCCATACGTTTATAGTGTAAGATCAGATTCTCTAAGATCTAACATCTTGGACCTACATCTACTGCTAAAGATCAGTGCATCCCATGCAGCACTACTTCTGTATATACATAGAACATAAAATAATACACACATGCTCAGTTTTGCTCCTTATATGGAGTCCATATCAATTTGCTGACATCAACATCCAAGCCACCCCGCCCAGCAGCTTTCAGATGACGATCCAAGACTTTTGGATCTGCACAGATAACATGTTGTCCCTTACGATATTGGATCAACTCTAAGCCCTGAAGGGTGGACAAAATATCTTCTGCCTTGATGGCTGTCATGTCACTAAGTTCCTACCAGAGGAAAGCAGAACAGTCAAAGCCATAATAGATTGATATCCATCATCACAGAGATCAATGGAGGTCTAGATAGACCAACCTTCTTCTGCTAGTTAAATGGAAGTCCAAAAAGACAAACATAAATGTAAAACAGAAGAAAAAAATTGAATTTCAGAAACAAACCTTGATAGATATATTGCCCTTGTGCTTTTTCAGTATATCCAGAAGCACACGCGTCCAGTAACCCCTATAGCTTAACATTCCTAAATCGGAAAGGGGTCTTTCTGGTGTCCCCACTTTACCTTCTTTCTTTGAAAGTTCATATGCTGCACAAGATTTACTCATTAGCTCATTTATTCGAAGGACAGGTAAGGATAAAAATAATAATGAAAGGAGTTTTCTAATATGAAGATCAATTAGAATATTGGTTAACAATTTGCATCACATAGACCCTGGCTCTCACAAAAACGATAAATTCATACTTAATAGATAAGTCAACCGGAGAAAATTATGAATCTCATCAAAGCAAAAGCACAAAGTCACTAACAACGGAAATGGACAGTCCACAAAATCATTACCTTATGTACAACACTCTTGTGCTTGAAAGCACACGAAAAAAATAACGGTCAATCACGCAATGTCGGTGTTAAGCTATGAGATACTCCAAGAAAAACAATGAGGAAGGGGGCCAAGGCGGGGGCTATAGTTATTCTTGTGGTCATTGTTTAGTACAAGTTCACACACCCCCACATATAATATACGCGTGTATAACTTTCAAAATAAATAAATAATTTATGTGTGTGTGTGTGTGAGTGATTGAGAGAGAGAGAGAGAGAGAGAGGAGGGGGGAATATACACTTTTTTATGAGTAATATACACATTATATTAAAGGTAAAAGTCATTGTATGGCTCTTTTTATCTGATCGGTAAATACGCCAAATAGAAAGGTCCCCTGTAGGCTACAACTTATACAAGTGAATGTTTCTCTAACCTCAGTCTGAAAGATACTAAAAAAACTTGCTGAAACTGATGAAAACGAGTTGTGAAGTTCAAGAGCTTACAGAATGCAATTAGGAATTTCCCGTAGCCTTTTCTCTGATAAGGAGGAAGTGTCAGAATGCAGGCTAAGTTATAGGATTCTTCTGAATGCTTTTCCTGCAGCATGAAGAAAGCAATCATTAACATAGCTCTTTGGGGAACCCAATAACATAGGAGATTGACCAAATACCAAGTCTAGGTCAAATATCAAACTCATTTCTGTTCCTCATACCAAAGGATTTTCCCCTTGAATAAGGATAATAAGGGGCCGTTTGGTACAATGATAGGATAAACAAGGATATCCCATGGGATTAGCTATCCCACCTTCTATATGGGATTATGGGATAGCTAATCCCGCCATTTGTGTAAAACTTATCCGGGAATTAGCTAATACCTATAACCAAACATAGGATAAATACAATCCCAAATTCTATCCCGGGATTATTATCCTTATTCCTTGTACCAAACGACCCCTAAAGGTAAAATGAGGACAAACTGACTGGACAGATCAAGAACACCGGCCTAGAATGTCTAAAGTTTGGCTAGAAAAAATGGTAGTTGAGCAAATATATATCACTTACTAAAGCTTAGTGTGTTTGGGCAGGTTTTGGAAGAAAACTATTTTTTTGGGAGAAGTAGCACTTGGGTATTTGTTTCCAACAGGCCCATAAGAAACCCCATTTGGCAAAGGATATGTTGCTGGGCACGACCAAAACATGAAAAGTCACATTAGGATTGTAGATTTTAGGCTGCAAAATATTTGAGGAATTAGATGGTGAGATTCAAATGTGATTTAAAGCCACTTTATCAAAAAAAAATGTGATTAAAACCTTGCGAACATGTTTTGAAAGGCCTCGCAAGGTTGATGTACACCAGCAAACGTTCCAAATCCAAAACATGTATATGCTTTAGTTTGATCCAACCTCTATTCTTCAATGTCCTAGAGTTCTTGAATTTTTCTTTTCTTTGCTAACCGGGAAATCCCGCAGGGCCAGTGGCACACTATTTGAAACCTAGGTATTGGGCTTGCCCCTCTAAAGTTCTTGAATATTGAGAACAAAAATAAGATCTATCTACAGATTCTCTCTTTTCAGGACTCCCTATCTAACTATTTGCAATGCAACTTAAAAGCAATACTAGTTAACTACTAATTGTTCTCTCCCTTTTTTAACTTTTTAAAAAATAGATAAAATCTTAAGAAATATGATAAGGTCTTTTTTAAGCAACAAAAATATTTTGTTTCATGGGCCATTTAGAACCACCCTCTAAAAAGTACAAAATGTGGTCAAAGTTTAAACACACTCCGATAGCATATTTTACTTCAGCTACATCAAGATGCAACTTCTTTGAACATTCAGATACAAAATTGACTGCCTCGATAACATGGTTTGGAAATGCTCTCGCAAGAAGCTTGCAAGTGCTTCCCAAAATGCTTGTCAGATCATGAGTTACTCCAAACATATATGCAGGTAGGATCTCTCTGTCATATTGTCCTTGCTACTTTCCTAGTTAACATTTTCAACCCTAGTAGGAAATGGCAGTGAGTGCTAACAAATCAAAGTAACTTTTCGTAGTTGCAGAATGATGTGAGAATTCTACAGATTCACAAGAGCTGCATAATCTCCCTAAGTTGAAGACTCGTAGCAACTGAAGGTAAAACTTCCTCACTACTACATAATGATGACTATGCAAACTCACAATCCCTAAATATGCAACACAGCGAGAGAACGGAAGAAACCCGTAAACTTCTTCACAAAAAATACCGATATAGATATGGCAGCTGCAGTTTTACCTTTGAAAAGTAACCAACCATATGGCAACCTCGATCATCACATTCACAGAGCACGTAAAAGAGGAACAGGTCAACATCATAATATAGAGTCTTATGATCAAGAAACAATTTGGCCAAGTAGCATAAATTTTGCCCATAAACCTTGTTCTTTTTGCCATCAACCTGAAGCAAATGTCCAACAGACGAGAACATCATAAGATACCATAAGCATATCTCTGTAAGGCTTTCCTCTAAGCGCGTCAAGGACAAACCAAAGAAAGAAAACTGGTACCAAGATCAACTAACACACCTCAAACATTGACAGTGTACCACTTCTATAGATCTCATCGCCTGGGGGATGCTTAAGATCACATTTTCTCTACATAAAGAATGAGAATAAGTCAGAAAAAAGGAATACCGATGTATCACAAGGTGAAAGACATGGATATTTGATATCTACTGCTCTGAAAAAACCCTTTTTTTCCTACTTCCGATTGACTTAATCCCAAAATTAGGTCTAACTTCCCTAAAGGGAAACCGTTTCTCTGCATTCTTCAATATTATTCCAAATATTTTATTATCAAGCGAAAAGGTCCAAAATTGCCCCCGAACTGTGAGAAATGGAGCAATTTTGCCCTCCGTTAATAGTTTGGGTCAAATATACACCTACCATTATCATATGGGCTCAAAAATTTTATTGACTAAAAGTCAACTATTAAAAAAATAATTAATCTCATCGAATCAGAATTTACCACGTGTCCAAGCTTAAAATTAAACCAACATGAAAAATTCTCTCTTCCTCCTCATCTTCTCACACCACCACTCTGCCAGCAACCATCGACGGACCTCGCGCATAGCGGAAGCTTAGTGCACCGGACTGCCCCTTTTTTTATTGTTAGTCAATAAGGGTATATCTGAGCCCATTTGGTAACAGTAGGGGTACATTTAACCCCAACTATTAACGGAGGGCAAAATTGTTCCATTTCTCATAGTTTAGGGGCAATCTTGGACCTTTTCCGTATTATCAAAAAGGTATGCAAGTCCACTCGTTTATTCTTTAAAATGTTCAAAAAATTTCAAGAATCTAGCTTTAACTCCACGTTACACCCACTTCTGCTAGAAAAGAAGAAAACACAATTCTTACTCTTACCTTAGTACTCGTAGTCAAACTAAATGGGACAGCGAAATTACGACAAAGTGAGTAAGATAAGAATAGCACTTTCAGGAAAACCTTTTGGGTGCTTAAATTGAAGGTGTAAGACGCCCTACAGCAACGACAATAGCATGCTTCAGGTGAAACCGTGAAAAGGGGTAACAACATGCCGAAAGGAAAAACAGAAGTTCTCACCCTTAAAACTACATGGAACAACCATCCCGTCATTTTTTTATAACAACCATCCTATCAATTGATCTTCTTTTAGTTAGGCGAGAATATTAAGGTTCCTATAACTTCATGTAGCATAGCATGGTGGGGGGAAACTAAAGGTGTTAATCGGGTCGGGCCGGGCCGACCCACTAACAACCCGGTTCAGCCCAGGTCAGCCTGGTCCGATAAGGTGTGGGACGGATTGGCTAGGGTAGGGGGGTTGTGCCTGACGGGGTCGGGCCTTTTTTGGCTACCGGTGCACCGGAACCCGGCTAGCCCGGTAACCCGTTCAAGGGTTTTAACCGTGTTCCAGCCCGGCCCAACCCAGTTTAAGTTGTAAATTTTTATTTTTTTAAAAACATTCTGACCGTTGCCAACTGTCAAAATCAGAAATGACCGTTGGGCAACAACCATTTTTTGCACTTTTAGCCATTTCGGCCTATCCCCCTTACTAAAATAGCCCCTCCACCCCTAATAATTGATAAATTACATTTTTAGCCTTTTAAAACTATAAATAGCCCCCTTGTTCTTCATTTTTTCTCACAACTTGCTCTCTTCTTTTACTCTAATTCTCTCTCAATTCCCTCTTGATTATTGAATTGCTTATTGCTCTCAAGTTCTCAATTAATTAATATTTCAAGTTTTATCAATTATTTACGATAGCCACTACAAAATTACAATTATCAATTGAAGTGTGGTTACCATTTTTGTTAGGTTCAAGTTAAATCGTGCCTTGTGCTTCTAGAGTGCGCTCACATGTTTGGGAACACTTTGAGGTGGTAGAAGAAAATGAAGAAGTTCGCAAAGTAGAGTGCAAGAACTGTGGTCGAGTCTTTAATGTTCGTCGAAAGTGGGAGGGCACGGCTGGTTTAAGGAGGCATATCAAGAGTTGTCTTGAGCGTCCTCCAGGAATTCGTATTTAAGTTGATTTGAGACAATTTGTGTTATTTTGAATTTGTTAGACTTATTTAAGCTTAATGTGTTAGTTTATTAGACAAGTTAATATGAAGTATTATTATGCAATGAAAATATGAAATGAAAGCCTTTGAAGTTTGATCCTTACATATTGGTCTTATTAAATAATTTTATGTAACCACTTAATTTCAAATTTAAAAGTTTAATTTTATGCCTTAAAATATTTATTTTATTATTTAAAAGTTTGCAAACACTTAAGTATCAACTACATTGAACAAGGAAACATAACACACTAAAAAAAAAATCGGTCCAGAACCGATAAGTCCAAACCCGGACGGGCCCAACAAAACCCGGAATATCCCAGCCCAGAATCCCAGCCCGCCCCCACTAACCGGACAGGCTGTTTTTTCCCGTGTCCAGCTCGGTCCAGCCAATCCGGTAAACACCTTTAGGGAAAACTAGACCTTTTGATAGGAAATTATACACAACTTAACTCCCGAACAATTGTAGTGTTCAACTCCCATGTAGATAAAAAGCAACCAAATTGTTAAAACTTTATTGAACAACTGTATACTTCTAACTAATCTAGTTGTATCTCGGTAGGTTGGCAATCCAAGATGGGAATCAAGCAAATACAAGGAATCTCCCCAAAGTAATAGATATTTGCCACTAACTACTTGAGAAAATTAATTAAATTGAGATGACATCCTATATTTGCTAAAAAGCTTCAACAAAGAAAGGCATAATAGCCATACAGATCCAGGAACAAAGAGATACTGGCTACTTCCCTACTTAAGTAAAGGACTAATATATACCAAGAGACCTAAAAATTGAGCATAGCTGCAAAAACAATTTTAGCATTTTAAGCTGTAAGCACAGAAGTTAATTATTTTAGCCATACTGAATCAGTGCCAAATATCTCAATGTAAATTTCGCCTCTCCTTTCCATAACAAGAAGAAGAGCAAGAAAAATTTGGGAAAAGGCTCACCATGTGCCTCTGAAGCTGTTCTTTGCGCTTCATAAAATTGAGACAGAACTCGCAAAAGAACAGCTTCGAACAGTCATTGTATTCTGGAGGAAATGGGGAGAAGTACCACGTTTCAATCTCATATCTTCCAAGTTCTATTGTTGCAATGTTCTTAACTTTCGTGAACTCTTCATGCTCCCGCAAACTGGCAGCATCAAGCTCCTCATGACCCTACAAATGAAACAAATATATTTGGCAAGATCAATAAATCACCCCGCAACAAGTACTCCTCCGTCCCAAACAGTTGGGGTCCGCTAAATGAATCTTCACTTCCCATTTAAGCTCAACTCATGTCATCACACACATATATACATACAAATATACAATAACAATAACAATAACAATAACAATAATAATAATAATAATAGAAGTTCTCTAACAAGTCTAAAACCTATTCCCAAATAGTACATATCACCTATATGGGTCTTTCTTCCATTGTGCCATATTTTTAGATAAATCATCCGGAACTAAGAAATGTTTTACCTTGATATGTCAAATAACAAAGAAAAATAATTAAAACGAAACTAGAGAATCTATAGGAGGATCTTAAGAAACAAATTTCAAAAAGAGACAGAACAAAAACCCAGAAACATCAATAAAGAAAAATATAATAATAAGTAAATAGCTAAAAGAGCCCAATACACTTCTGGCAGTTCAGTGTTGTAAATAGCGAGCGCTACGTCGCTAATAGTGAGTAGCGTAGCGATGCGAGACTGTGTCGCTTCTTTCATCTGTTGCGTTGCAATTTACATAAAGCGATCGCCTTTGCTTGTGTAGCGAGAGGCGACTCAAGCGTCGCTTTTTTAAAAAGAAAAAAGAAAAAGGGCAAAGACTTAAGAAAAAAGGTCGCGATTAGGGCTTGACTCTCAAAAGTTTCTTTCTTCTTCAACTTCGAACAACAGAGCAGCCAAGTTTCTGAAAAAAGGTCGCGATTAGGGCTCGCGATTACTGTGCCATCGTCTTCTTCATCTGAAAGCTTCAAGTTTCTGCCAAGTGCCATCGTCTTCTTCATCAAGCTTCTGCCATCTGAAAGACCAGGTACACTTCTCTGAGTTTCCTTTCTTTCTTCTTTCTTCTTTCTTCTTTCTTCTTTCTTCTTTCTCCTTCTTCTCTTCTTCTTTCTATTTTTTTTCCTCTGTTTTTTGTCGAGAACACCAGAAACAGAGAGTCTGTTTTTCGAGCAAAATAACAGAGGCTCTTCCCTTCCTCTTTCTTCTTCTCTTATTTTTTTTGGCTCTGTTTTTCGACCAGCAGCAGAGGCAGTAGCTCTTTCTTTTTAGGCTCTATTTTGTTTGCTCTTTTTTTCAATTATAGACTTAATAGTCTTATAGAGTAGAATTAATTGCATATAGAATCTATATGAGTCTATGACTATTTATTGAGTCTTTAATTTTTGAATGATATATTTATTAATATATTATTGTTATTGAGTTTTTAGTTATATGTATATAATATTTTATGTTTTTGTATAAATTGTCGCTTCACATCAAAAAGGCGAGCGCTTCGCTGCGCGCCTCTCGCCTCAGTGAAGCGGGCCCTCGTCGCTATTTGTCGCCGCACGCTATCCAAAACACTGAGTTGAGAAGTAAGCTATTTGTTTTTATTGTCTGCTGATGAAGAATTAAATACACTTACTTAAGAGTTCGCGTTTCTCATCACAAAGGGTGTGTTTAAATGAGCATGGAAAATACTAAGGCAAGGAAGAGCGGGAAAAGTCAATAGTAACTCCAACTAAGCTAAGAAAAGAAAAAAGTAGCCAAGGTGGTTTTTCATCAGTTAGTCCTCTGAAATCAATCCACTCCAAGATTAAACAGCTCCCTAGTTCATATTAAGGAAGAGAACTCATACTTACAAGCAAAAACCAAAAAGCGCAGAAAAGCACCAAAGTTTGTTGGGACTTTCAGCGCGAAGAGGAATTAAAGGGCAGGATTTAGCAAAAAAAGCGTTAATGAAGAAAAAATAAAATAACAACTTAATGCAAGATATGTGATTACAAACACAACAAAATTATCTTTTCAAGGATGGTAAGGTTAACACAAACAACAACAATTATTTAGACAAAAGAATAGAAAAAACTATTATTAAACCATATGCATGGATTTCCTTATCAAACTGTATGCATGAACTAGAAATCATCTCATTCAAGTTCAAAAAATTATAAATTTCTGACTTAGATGAAAGATATAGCTTTAAATTTTTAGTGGCCAGCTTTCTTATACTGCATTTATTTCTACATTTATAAATTGTTATTCCTAATCCCTAGAAATTCAGTCATAATATTTTCTTAGCAATTAATGTATTGCTTTATCAACTATTTTTACAATTTAGTGTTGCGCTCTTAGAGACAGATGATGGGTGAAGAGGCGCATGCCTTAGCACCTTGACGCCTACAATAAAACACCAACTAAACGAGGTGCCTGGGGCCGTGGGCTTGATCAAGCTTCAGTGCTTAACCGAGCAAAAAACGGCAAGACTTTACAATTTATGAAATTCAAGACATTTACTAGCATGACAAAGAACTCCATTGCCATCTTTGTCTCTATTGAAACTCTCACCATCCCACCCGGACCCAAGTAAAATCACAAATATTTCACATGCACAGTTCATTGGCACTCTTTCAGAAACTTTCAAGAGAATCTGGCTGGGATAGCTTTAAGTACTTCGGATAACAGGCAACTAGAACTAGAAATGCTGGGTACATCAAATAAAGGAACTAATTTTGACTGAATAAAAGAAGGATGATGGCAACATAATATTGTAAACTTTGAAAACATCAAAGAGAAAAATAATATCCACAGTTAGGGTGTAGTTAAAAGTATAACCCTCTAAAAGGATATAAAGGAATACAAAAAGTACCTCGACATGAGTCTCGTCAATCTTACGTTTCTGGTGGCGTGTCATTTTCAAACTTGTCACCTGAAAACTTCAGTTGTGAGACCTTAAAGCACCAGACAAAGGTACTGGATAGTTTTGTTTTTTTAAAAGCAAAAAACATGAAGGGCAAGGTCATTATAATCACAACAAAGAAAAACAAATGCAGCAAGTATTGTAGGTGGAATTTGAATCTGGCATCTACAGGTTGTACTCCAAAACCTCACCCGCCCAGCCATCCACTTGGGACACAAAAAGAAAACCTTCCAAAAGGGATGAGAAGGAGAAAGTTGTAAATTCTTCTGAAGAAGAAAAAGCCTATCTATGAGACAACAGAGACCATTGGCCACGTTGCATGCAGTAGAGTGATCATAGCTCTCAACCTATTGTCCTCAATCCCCACCCAAAAAGAGAGACATAATCTTAATTTTCTCTCAGATCTACATAAGGGTTTCTCCTTTGTCTTAGCACGAAAAATCCCACCTCCCAATAGGAGAGGTGCAACAAGCCTCATAAGTACCCCAATGGAAAATTACAAGCAGATAAATATAGCAAGTATTACCTTGTCCTCGACCTTCTCATCCACAACAGTCTCTACTGAATTAAGATCAAGCTGTTCAAGTTTAACCCACTCATCAAGTCTCCGATTGACTGTCCAAGATCAGAAAACAATATAAGGCGTAAAAGATGCAATTTTTTTCATCGGTTCAATAAGTATTATTAGAAGATGAAAATTTTATTGCACTAAAGTAAAATAGTAATGAAAGACATACTTTGTAATTAGTAAGATCAACATAATTGAAACTGTGGGCAAATGAAATAATTCATGTTTGCTGATATGGAGAAAAAGGAAGTGCAGGAAAGTTAACAGTTGCACATTTTCTGTGCTTTTGTTAAGCAAGAAAATTGTGGAAAGAGACTCCAAATTAAGTGCTGGAGGAAGGGTGGAATTATGAAGGAATGTGGTTTCTTGAAACTTTAAAACTTTCCTTTCCTTTCCTTTCAAATGAATACATAATACAAAACGAATTTCATTTTCTTTTGTTTTATCACAATTTTCCCAAGAAAAACATGTTCTAGCAACTTTGTTGACATCCGAATGAAGCCTAAAGGCTCAACCGACAATGAATCACAAATTTCCACCAAAACCCATTACTAATCACTGAAATAATTTTGGTAAGACAAATAGATTAAATTCATTGCCTCGGCTGCTCAAAATTAATACAAAATTAAGAGGAAAAACGAGTAGCTTGAGAATTACTTACATTATGAGTTGCAAAGAGTTCTTTCGGTTCAACCAACTATGTAGTAATAATGTCTATTATAAACCCGTAAATTGTGGTAATAATTTAGGACAGACAACTGAGAATACTCCATCCTAAATGAAGGAGCGGGTCAAAGCATTTAATTTTCAAGTCAATTTTGTAAAGTGAATCTTCCAGTACGAGGGTCAAATCATTTATTTTCACGTCAATTTTGTAAACAGAATTCTCCATCTTTCAATTTACATAATATGAAATCGTACTATCAACCACATTTCTTAAAGTTTTAAGAAATACTTAGAAAATAGTTGAACAATTCACCGTCGAAGGAACTACAGTTAGCCATAAATGGCAATTAAGAAAACTAGGAAAAAGATATCCAAACCCTAGCTGCTCCAAATCATCGCAAATAGAATTAGAAGGAAAACATAAGATTGGCTTTAAAACATTAACTCACATTCGGTGTTTTGTTACCACCTGTACATTGTATTCAAATAACTTGAGGAAAAAAAAAACTCCAAACCCTAGCTGCTCCAAATTGATGCAAATAAAGTAAGAAGAAAACCATTAATTTGAAAATGTTCACTCACATTCAGTGTAATGAACATAGTATTCGTAGTCATTAGCACCGCCACAGGGCAATTTACGGCGTTCAATGACCTTAACGGGATGATACTTGCCGTCTCTCCAGCGGCACATGACACGTGTCCCCACGCGGCAGGACACCACTTCCTTTCCTCTTCCTAAACGGCTCGTTTTCTGCCGTAGCTCCGGTGGATTCCACCGCCGGCGGATGGACGGAACCGTTCCCGGCGGGGTGCCCATTGGCGGCGCTGTTTGGGGTTGGGATTGGGTCTGAACCGCTCTCTGCCCTCGTTGACGTGTCTATCGATCCCATTTCCGTTTTTCCCTCCGTTGAAGTTTTTTTTCTTTTTCACACAAAATAGTG